>NW_006287951.1:3593927-3604860 GCF_000327345.1 Myotis davidii | reverse complement strand
CCTATTTTCAATAGGAATAGTACAAATAGGCAATTTGTTACATGTGTTTTGGGCCTTTGTTGTTAGCCACATATACAGTTAAAACTGTTATATCTGACCATATATTTTAACTGTTGATGAAGTAAGAATATTCATGTTTATTTCCTGAGTGAAATTTATGTCTTTTGACTGTTTTAGAATTTGTCAATATTCATGTTATTACTATTGATTTTGAAGAATAAGTGTTACATAAACGATCACTATTGGTTATATGATCCAACCCAGTTTGTTTGCCTTTTTTTGTGATGCAAAATTTGTCAATTTATAAATTCTAGTATACTTGAATTTATAATTTCCTTATAAATTTCTATTACCTTTATGCTTTCAAAGTCTATTTATATTCTTGAAGATATTAGTTTAACATGTATATTTTTTACCTCAACACAAAGAGCCAACCTTTTATTGAATAATTGATCTTCTTTTGACACATTTAATACACCATCTTTATAGACTATATTGCTATGCATATATTTCCTGTTTATGCATGGAAATGATACTGGGTTTAATTACTATGGCTTTCTAGTAATTAAATGCTAACTCTCTTTCACACCCCATAATAACTTTGTTTCTTTTCAAAACTCATTGCTATTCTTATGTATTTATTGTTCCATGTGAAGTTTAGAATTAGTTTATCAAGCTCCACACATGTTTTGGGGGATAATTGGTAAATTTATTTTAACATGGCAAATGGTCTTTATATTTTTTGATGAAATTTTATATTTTCTTCATATATATTTTTCAAGTCACGTTTTTTCTTAATATTACAATAGGATTTTTTCCTATTATATTTTTAACTGGTTGTTTCTGGGGGATAGGATTAATAACATTTAACTGTTTAGAAGGTATACTTCTTAAGTTTGCTTAGTTTTAAGATTTTTTCCAAACTAGAAAATACATTAAATTTTGTCATATTTCCCCCCCCTCTTTTAATCTATTAATGACAGATCTTTTGTAAAGCTGAACCAGTTGCAGTCTTGGGCAAAAAACGACTTTTATATATTGGTAGATTTGACAAATCTGTAGTCCAGTTTTCATACCTGTAAAATGGGGACAATAGCATCTACAAAATACGTTTTTTTTTTGTGAGCACCCAAGTGAATTAAAATATTGAGTAGTGCTTGGCACACAGTATGCTGCATGTGTGTATAAATTAATAGATTTATTTTTGTTTAAATAAAGTTTTTTTAACTTCTTCCTTCTATGTACTTTATTTGGTTCTGTTTTGTCATCCTTTTTAATGCAACTTCAGAGGATAGCCTTGTTCATTTACTTCAGTATACAGGTTATGATTTTCCCTTGTTCATATCCCAGAGATTTTACTAAATACAGGGTGTGTCAAAAGTAGGTCTGTCATTGTGCGTACGTGAAACAGTTTATTCTTGTATGATTTATTAATTATTGTATTATTTTCCATACAAACAACTATAAATCTACTTTTCCCCCACCCTGTATAATGTTTTCATTCCTGATTTTAAAAAGGTTGTAATTTGTATTTTCTTAACTCATTTCTTTACTAGTTAATAATTAACTACCTTTTTCTAAATATGATTAGAAATTTTTCTATTTTATTTTTTTTCTTTTAGTGATTGATCTTAAATTTTTAAAACACACTTTAACTCTAGCCATTCTTAGAGAAATATAATTCTATCAGCATCTATATTCTCCATTCTCATAAAGACTCAGCATATTTCTCTGGCCTCTTTCTACTCTCTTATGTTAGAGCAGTGGTTCTCAACCTGTGGGTCGCGACCCCTTTGACGGTCAAAAGACCCTTTCACAGGGGTCGCCTAAGACCATCCTGCATATCAGATATTTACATTATGATTCATAACAGTAGCAACGTTACAGTTATGAAGTAGCAACGAAAATAATTTTATGGTTGGGTCACAACATGAGGAACTGTATTTAAAGGGCCAGAAGGTTGAGAACCACTGTGTTAGAGGTATCTGTGATCAATACTTACCTAGTTCTAAGAATAAGTTTTACTAATTTTGTTGCTCATGATTGCTTCTTGCATCCTAGTATTCCTCTAGGATCCATTTGCCTTCTTGCTGAAGAATATCCTTTAATATTTCTTTCAGAGATAGTTTGTGTGTAGTAAGCTTTTCACATCTCTGAATGTCTGACAATATCCTTATCTGGCTGTTACATTTAAATAGGAACAGAGTTCTAGGTTCTAAGTTATTTTCTTTGCAGTATTTAAATGGTCATGCTCTACTTGTTTTTGTATTCATTTTGCGGGTAATCTCTTTTTTCTTTCTGATAGGTTTTCAGTTCTCTATCTTTTATGTTCTCAAATTTCATTCTAGTACGGGATTGGCAAACTACAGTTTGTGGGTCAAATCTGTCTTGTACAGCCAATGGTTTCACCTTTTTAAGTTTGAAAAAATATCAAAAGAAGAATATTTCATGACATGTGAAAATGATATGAAGATAATATCTCAGTGTCTATGATTAAAATTTTATTGGAACACAGCCATATTCTTTTGCTTAAATAAAGCTTATCTTTCCTACTTTCACACTACAATGGCAGAGCTAAGCAGTTGTGACAGACCTGCAAAGTCTAATGTATTTGCTACCTGGCCAGAAAAAAAAGTGAGCTGATAACTGTTTATGTATATATTTTTGTTTAAAAAGATACAATTCTGGGACTTATCTGGGTGTTATTTCTACTGATTCCTATGAGGATTTCTTACCCCACAACCACACTTACTAGGCCAGATCAATAACTTTTTAACTGGCCCTAACCAGTTTGGCTCAGTGGATAGAGTGCTGGCCTGTGGACTGAAAGGTCCCAGATTTGATTCCTGTCAAAAGCATGTACCTTGGCTGCGGGCATATCCCCAGTAGGAGGTGTGCAGGAGGCACACGATTATGGTTTTTTCATTTAAATATTTTTCTTTTCATTTCCTAGAAATTGGCCAGTCTTGCTTCAAGAATGCAATATATTCTCTTATCTCACTAAAAATAGTAAATACACTCATTTTGATGCCTTGTTCTGTTGCTGTAGTGAGTCTCCTTTCAAGGGTGAAAGTTCTTGCATTTGTTGAGTATTTTATTGGTATTTGTCAACAATTTCATATTTGTCTACTATTCTATGTAGTTGAGGATAGACTGCAGCCTCTGTTTGCACTGGCTGCTTACAAGAGGGCAGTGTGGAATTGCTAGTGTTTTCAATGAGAACCGGGGTGGATTAGGCCATGCTGCTGCTGTGAATATATTTTAGTAGCTGTGCTTTCTCTGCTCCAAGATCTCACACACACTGCTTTTGTCTTTCCTTTAGGGGTAGGATTAGGATATACAGTCATGCATCACTTAACGAGGTCAGCGTATATGATGATGGTCCCATAAAATTATAATGGATTATAAGCAAAAAGTTTGATTGATGTTGAAAGAAAAGGCTAGACCTGATTACTGATGTTGAATTTACTGCTGCTAGCTTTGGGGGGTTTAAATAGAAGAGGCTCAGTATGTGCCTAACCTTGGCTGGGGCTGGAGTTGGCAAGGGAGCAAGAGGAATGGGCTGGGAGGAAGGCAGCCCAAGAACCATCCCCATTCCTACCTCGGCTAACATCGTGCGCACAAGCTCACTTCCCTTCTCCATTTCTATTTATCTCTCCTTCCTCTCAGTTCCATGCCCGCCCCCAATATTCATCTCCTCCCATTCCTCCTTTTATTTCTTATTTCAAGCTTTAGCTTCCTAGCTCTCTTAATCTCTGCTCTCCATTTCTCTCTCTTCCTTCCTTCTCATCCTTCCTCTCTCCCTCCTCATGTCTCCTCCCTCAGATGGTGCCTCCCTCCACAGCTTTTCCCTTGCTCCCCCAAAGCATGTGCGTACAAACACACTTTATCTTTTAAGCCATGTTGCTGTGGTAACTTTTTTATGTTTAGACACAAAAATAATTGCCATTTTATTTCAATTGCTTATTCAGTACCATAATAGACTGTAGAGTCTTGGAGCCTAGGAGCAATAGGCTGTACCATATGGTCTAGGTGTGTAAGCTTGCTATAGCATCTAGATTTGTGTAAGTACAGTCTGTGATGTTTGCACAATGATGAAATGGCCTAAGGGTGAATTTTTCTGAACATATCCCCATTGGTAAGTGACACATGACTGTTTAGGATTTGGCCTAGCTGGATGCTTCTGGTCTCCCTCTTGCTCTTGGTCTCAATCAAATTATGGTATAGATATCCTTAAATGCTGCTCTCTTTATCTGTAGTAATTATCTTCTGCACCCTCCGCATAGAACATAAGCTCTGGTTCCCTCTTCAATCTGATCCCATCTACTTTCTTTCCATGGAAAGTTTCTCTTCTTTAAGTGGTGTTCTGTATTTTTTATTTTTATGGTTTAAGAAATGGAAAATGACAGTATGCTTTAAATTGAACTCCTTGAGATGAAAAGCTGGCCTGTATTGTTATTACTTTTTAGAAATCCACTGATGTTTTGTTTATGGCCTAGTATGTATTTAGTAAATGGTCTATGGATAAAGGTATTTTATCTATTTTCAGGGAATAGTTTATTATGACTGCAAATAATTTTTAGAGTTTTGCTTCAAAAATCTGATGTTATTCGGACAGTTTTTGTGTGTGCTCATTCTTTATTTATTCAACCTTTGCTGTCATTCCACAGTTGAACCCTTTTCTTTTAAAAAGTGAGTTTATTCCATTTCTTTTCACTGATCTAAAAATACTTGTCTTTTCTCATTTTTTAGTTTACGATGTGTGGCCTGTTTTTATTTTGTATGTACAGTTTTTTTTCTGATTGAATTAGAATAGAGTAAGGCTTTTGTTTTTCAAGTGATTATTTTAATATTATTATTTGAACCCGGGACCCTTCAGTCTACAGGCCAATGCTCCATCCACTGAGCCAAACTGGTCAGGGCTTAATTAATACTATTAAACTCTAAACTTATCAGCTTCAGAAGGTATCTGTGGAGGCCTTGCTAATTAAACTCAACACATATTTTCTTCTTCCTCTGTACATCCTAATTCAGTTAAATAGTTATTTCTAGGTTGTTACATATATATTTCTTCTTCCTCTCTACACCAGCTTTAGTTACATTATTTTCCCCATAATAATTATGGTTCTGATAAATATCCTTTCTACATTGAAATGGATTGATTGCTCATTATTATTTCTTTTTTAAACTAAATTTATTAAAGGGCAACATGGGTTAATAACATTATATAAGTTTCAGGTATACAACTTTATAATATGACATTTGTACACACTACTGTGTGCTCACCATTCAAAGTCTAGTCTACTTTCCATTACCATGAATTTGACCCTCTTTGTTCTGCCAATCCCTTTCCCTCTGGTTAACCACCATTCTGTTGTCTGTATTATGAGTTTGTTGCTTTTGTTTTACATCCCACACACGAATGAAATCACGTGGTTCTTGTCCTTTTTCGTCTGACTTATTTCACTTAGCATAATGCTTTCAAGATCCATCCCGGTTGTTGCAAATGGCAATATTTCATATTTTTTATGGCTAAGCAGTACTCCATTGTATATGTGTACCACATCTTTATCCAATCATCTGATGATGGGCGCTTAGGTTTCCATGTCTTGGTTATTGTAAATAATGCTGTAGTGAACACAGGGGCACATATATCTTTATGAATATGTGTTTTCATAAATTTTTTTTTTGGGGGGGGGATAGATACCCAGAAGAGGGCTTGCTGGGTCATATGGTAGCTCTATTCTTAATTTCTTGGAGAATTTCCATACTATTTCCATAGTGGCTGCAGTAACCTACACTCCAAACAACGATGTATAAAGGTTACCTTTTCTCTACATCTCCAATACTTGTTATTTCTTGTCTTATAGAAAATAGCCATTCTAACGTGTGAGGTGATCTCTCATTGTGGTTTTGATTTACTTCCCCTTATAACTAGTGATGTTGAGCATATTTTCCTATATTTGTTGTATGTCTTCCTTGGTTAAGTGTCTATTCATATTTTGTTGAGTTGTATGAGTTCTTTATATATTAGCTCCTTATCAGAGGTATCATTTGCAAATATCAACCATTTTGTTAGTTGCCTTTTTTTTTCTTTGTTTTTTTTGATGGTTTCTTTTGCTGAGCAGAAGCATTTTAGGTTGATGTAGTCTCATTCATTTGTTTTTGCTTTTACTTCCCTTGTCTTTTGGGTCAAGTTCACAAAAATGCCTGAGGCCAACGTCCATATGTTTTTTGCCTATATTTTCTTTTATGTATTTTGTTTCAGGTCTTATATTTAAGTCTTTAATCCATTTTGAGTTAATTTTTATATATAGTGTCAGAGAGTTCATTGTTTTGCAGGTGGCTTTCCAGTTTTCCCAACACTATTTATTAAAAAGACTTTCTTTTTTAACATTGTGTGTTTTGGGCACCTTTGTTGAAAATTAGTTGCACATATGCATAGGTTTATTTATAGACTCTCAATTATGTTGCATTGGTCTGTGTATCTGTTTTTCTGCCAATGCCATACTGTTTTGATTACTGTAGCTTTATAGTATAATTTGACATCAGGGAGTGAGATACCTCCAGTTTTGTTCTGTTTCTTCTCAGGATTGCACTGGCTGTTCGGGGTCTTGGTGGTTCTATACAGATTTGAGGGGTTATTTTGTTTTCTTTTATTCTGTGAAAAATACCATTGGGATTTTGATAAGAATTACATTAAATCTTTATAACATTTTAATTCTTCCAATCCATGAACACAGAACAGCTCTCTCATTTCTTTTATTTTAAAAAAATAATTGTTTATTGTTGAAAGTATGAGTAAGCTCCAAGAACAGAATCCGGTCTGCATTGCTCAGTGACACACCGAGTACCTCTGCAGTGCCTGGCACATAGTCGGTCCTTCTCAGGTCCCTCCATGCTGTCTCAAAGGGTAAAAGATTCTTCTTTTTTACTGCTGCATAGTATTCCATAGTATAAATGTACCAAACCTTTTATCCACTCATCTACTGATGGGCACCTGGGCTGTTTCCAGATCTTAGTTATGTAAATTGTGCTGCTATGAACATAGGGGTGCATACATTCTTCTAATTGGTGCTTTGGGTTTCTTAGGATATATACACATAGGTGGTATCACTGGGTCAAATGGCAGTTCCATATTTAAATTTTTGAGGAAACTCCATACTGTTTTCCATAATGGCTGCACTGTATTCCCACCAGCAGTGCACGAAGGTTCCCTTTTCTCCACATCCTCGCCAGCACTTGTCATTTGTTGATTTGTTGATGGTAGCCATTCTGACAGATGTGAGATGGTACCTCATTGTCATTTTGATTTGCATCTCTCAGATAGTGACTTTGAGCATTTTTTCATGTCTCTTGGCCATCTGTATGTCCTCTTTGAAGAAGTGTCTATTTAAGTCCTTTGCCCATTTTTAAATTGGATTATTTGTCTTCCTTTTGTTAAGTTGTATGAGTTCCCTGTAAATTTTGGATATTAACCCTTTATCAGTTGTATCATTGCCAAATATGCTGTCCCATACAATGGGCTCTCTTTTTGTTTTGTTGATGGTTTATTTGCTGTGCAGCTTTTTTATTTTGATGTAGTCCCATTTGTTTATTTTCTCCTTAGTTTCTCTGCCTTAGGAGATATATCTGTAAACATACTGCTATGAGAGATGTCTGAGATTTTGCTGCCAGCTTTCCATTTCTTTATATCTTCTTCAATTTCTTTCAACTATGTCTTATAGTTTTCAGTGTACAGGTCTTTCACTTCCTTTAAGTTTATTCCTAGGCATTTTATTCTTTTTGTCATGATTGTATTGGGATTGTTTTCTTCATTTTTCTTTATGCAACAGATTTTTGTATAATGAGTTTGTATCCTGCAACTTGACTGTATTTACTTATTTCTTCCAATAGCTTTTTGGTGGACTCTTCAGGGTTTTCTATATCTAGAATTATGTCATCTGTAAGTAGTAACAGTTTTACTTCTTCATTCCCAGTTTGGATGCCTTTTATTTCTTTTTCTTGTCTAATTGCTCTGGCTAGGCCTTCCAGTACTATATTTAATAACAGTGGTAAGAATGGGCACCCTTATCTTGCTCCTGATCTTTGGTTTTTCCCCAATCGAGTATGATTTTATCATAAATGGATATTGTATCTTGTCAAATATTTTTCCTACATGCATTGATAGGATCATATGATTTTTATCTTTTACTCTGTTAATGTGGTATATCACATTGATTGATTTGTGGATGCTGAACCATCCTTGCATCTCTGGAATGAACCCCACTTGATTGTGATGTATGATCCTTTTAATATATTGTATTCAATTTGCTAGTATTTGGTTTAGCATTTTTGCATCCATGTAAACTAGAGCTACTGGCTTGAAATTTTCTTTTTTTGGGGTGAGTTATTTTTGCCTGGTTCTGGTACCAGGGTAATGTTAGCTTTGTAATATGAGTTAGGAGTATTCCTTCTTGTCCAATTTTTTGGAAGAGGTTAATAAGGATTAGTATTAAATCTTTAAAAAATATATACTTTATTAACTTCAGAGAGGAAGGGAGAGGGATAGAAACATTAATGATGAGAGAGAATAATTGATTGGCTGCTTCCTGCATGCCCTCTGGGTATCAAGCCCATAACCCTGACATGTTCCCTGACCAGGAATCCAACTGTGACTTCCTGGTTCATAGATTGATTCTCAAGCATGGAGCTACACCAGCTGGGCAATATTAAAAATCTTTTTTTAATGTTTGGTAGACTTCACCAGTGAAACCAAATGACTTTGAACTTTTGTTCATTGTCAGTTTTTTGGTTTTTTTTTGTAATTACTGTTTCAATTTCCTACTAGTGATGGTCCTATTTAGATTTTCCTCCTAGGAAGGTTGTATACTTCAAATAATTTGTCCATTTCTTCTAGCCTATCAAATTTCATGGCATATAGTCTTTCATAGAATTCTCATGTAATCCTTTTATTTTCGTGGTGTCCATTCTAACTTCTCTTCATTTCTGATTTGAGTCTTTTTCATTTATGTAATATCATCTTCCACCTCTTCACTTTGAGCCCATGTTTGTCTGTGAAGTTGAGAGGAGTCTCCTGCAGGCAACTTATAGTTGGAGCTTGCTTTTTAATCTATTCTGCTACTTTGTGATTTTTGATTGGGGTTCAGTCCATTTACATTAAGGGTAACTATTGATATATGAGGACTTACTATATCCATTTTGTTTTTTGTTTTCTGGTTGCTCTTATCTCCATTGTTTCTTTCTCTTGTGATTATGTCTGCTATGTCAGTTTGGTAGTTTTCTGTGATTTTTTTTTCTGTTTTCTTTTTTTAGGTTTTGTGTCTCAGCTCTGACTTTTTGTGTGTGTTTACCATTAGCCTCATGTAAAGTGCCTCATACATACAGTAGTCCTTTTTCTTCTGATTGCATCTTATCTTCATTCCCTTGTGAATGGTCAGTCCTTTCCTTCTCCCCTTTCATGAATTTGTTGTCACAAATTATCTCTTTTTATATTGTACCAAATTGCAGTAGCTAGTTATTTTTTAATGACATCCCCTTCATTTAACCTTTATGTTTTTTTTAAAATATATTTTATTGATTTCTTATAGAGAGGAAGGGAGAGAGATAGCGAGTCAGAAACATCGATGAGAGAGAAACATCATCGCAACCCAGGTACATGCCCTTGACCGGAATCGAACCTGGGACCCCTCAGTCCGCAGGCCTACGCTCCATCCACTGAGCCAAACCAGTTTTGGCTAACCTTTATGTTTAAATTAAGTGTTTAATATCTTATTCTGAAGTAGAGTTGCAATTTCCTACTTCTGATAGTCATTGTACTCAGTTTTATATACTTCGTTTTTTTGGTTTTTGGTAGAAGAGCTCCTTTAAAAATTTCTTGTAAAGTAGGTCTTGCAGTAGATTCTCTCAGCTTTTGTTTGTCTGGGAAAGCCTTTATTTTTCTTCATAGCTAAAGGACAATTTTGCTGGATATATTATCCTTGGCTGACAGTTCCTTTCAATATTTTGAATATTTCCTTCCACTTTCTCCTGGCTTATAATGTTTCCATTGAAAGATGATAATATAATAGGGTTTCCTTTGGCTGCCTTGAGAATTCTTTGTCATTAAAATTTTTTTATCCTCACCAGGAATATGTTTTTTGATTTGAGAGAGAAGGAAAGAGAGAGACATCGATTTGTTGGTTACCTCCTGAATGCACCTGACCAGGAATCAATCCACAACCTTTTGGTGTATGGGAAGATGCTCCAACCAACTGAGCCACTCGGCCAGGGCTTTGTCATTAATTTTTGATAGTTTGAATAAAATGTGTTTTGGAGAAGATATTTCTGGGTTGATAAAATTAGTTGTTCTGTTAGCTTCCTTTATTTCAAAAGTCCAGTTCGTTCTATAGGCTAGGGAAGTTCTCATCAATTATTTCTTTGGGTAAGCTCTTTGTTCCCTTCTCCCTCTCTTCTCCTTCTGGTATATCTATTATCCTTATGTTCCTCTTTCTGACGGAGTCAGATAGTTCTCATAGAGTTCTTTCATTTTTAAACACTCTTCTTCCTTCTAGTTTCTGTCTTCGTGTTTGCTAATTCTCTCTTAAGCAATTAAGTTCTTCATCTCCAGATTTTCTGTTTGGTTCTTTTTGATAGTTTTAATCTTTTTGGTAAAGTACTCCTGATGTTCATTAATTTTATTTTTGAGGTCATTGAACTGCCTTTCTGAGTTCTCTTATAACTCACTGAGCTTCTTCACAACTGCAGTCTTAAATTCTCTATCATTTAAGTGACAGTCTTCCATGGCTTCTGGAGGCTTTTCATTGTCTTTAAGTGCTCCCATGTTACCTTAGTTGTTCATGGTATTTGATGGATTGTTTCTCGGACACAAATTTGAGCTATTCAGCTATTTTCTTGTTTAGATACTGTTTTGATCTCAATAATTCAGCAGGTT
>NW_006287951.1:3581353-3593861 GCF_000327345.1 Myotis davidii | reverse complement strand
CCCCCCCCCCCCCCCCCGCCAGTAGATGGTGTTATAGCACAAGTTTTTGTTTTCTCTTACTTGCACTGTTTGTGCCTCTGGGATTACAGTGGCTTGGTATTATTTCAGTTAAGGAAAATGCCATGTATGCACTGGGATAATGGGTGTCCTCTGTGACTGGCTTGCTTGGGTTATGGGGCATCACCACTGTAATGGGGGGAATAGAGAACTGGTGTGGCAGGCAATGGAGAACTGGCTTTGTGAGCTCCTAGAACTATTTCCTTTTCACTAATGGTCACTGGCCCCACTGCTAATAGAATTGATGGGGCAAGGGAGGCAAGTTGCAATCTTATGGCTCCACCTCTCTGCCAGCAATCACTGTAGGCACTATTGTACAGCTTTCTCTACCTGGCTGTTTGGATGGGTGGAAAGTTTGCCATGTTGTGGTTCCATCCTCTGCCAGCAATGGCTGTTGGCACCACTGTACTGTCTAAGACTTCCCAGCCACCTCTACTGGGGTTTGCCATGATGGGAAGGGAGGAAGGGAGATGCCTTTTCTCTGAGGAACACTGCTTCTGAACCTCTTATACTCTAGGTCAGTGATTCTCAACTTGTGGGTCACGACCCCTTTGGCGGTCGAACGACCTTTTCACAGGGGTCACCTAAGACCATCCTGCATATCAGATATTTACATTACGATTCATAACAGTAGCAACATTACAGTTACGAAGTAGCAATGAAAATAATTTTATATTTGGGTCACAACATGAGGAACTGTATTTAAAGGGCCAGAAGGTTGAGAACCACTGCTCTAGGTGGTAGTGTGAGGGATGTAGCTCGACTTCTCCATTACTACCATTCTCTCTGGGGCTGCAGTGGGCACCTAACTGTGCCTGCAGCCATCATCTCTGTCCTTTTCCTTGTCTTGTTTCCATATCTCATTCCAATAGGCCTACCTTTAGATGTACCATTGGGTAAATCATTCAGGTATGTTTCTGTGTTGAACAGGGAATCCTTTGTTGAGTTATAGTTGTCTGATTTGTTGTAAATTTAAGGATAGAAACAAAGGAATATTCTTACTCTGCCATGTGGCTTATGTCACACTATTATTTCTTTTCCACCATGGCTGCTCTACGTCTAGGCTCTTTATTGGTTGGTTTCCTGGTTTTATGATTATGTCCTTTTTAAAGAAAAGCTCATGGATGCTATATTCCCTCCAGTTATTACATGTTTGAAAATGTCTATTTGTGTTTTCATGCTTGAATATCATATTGGGTTAGTGTAAAGTTTCTATCTCTGAGAGCGTTGTAAATATTGTTTCAGTCTTCCAGTATTTATTTTTACTGTGGAGGTATCTGAGCCAAGACTGATTTTTGCCCTTGTCTGGTGACTTACATTTTGAAAAATGAACCCCCTCCCCAATAAGCTTTTATTTACCTTTGAATTCTGATAAATTCACCACACATATCTGGGGTCAATAATTACAAGTATTTCCTAGATTATAAGAGAATCTTGTGTAAGAGAATTTGATCTTTCAGAGTTAGGTCTTCATTTCAAAAAAGCTTTTTTATTATCTTTGAATTTTTTCCTATTCTGCTTGCCCTATCCAATATATGCACCGAGTGGCCAGATTATTATGACCGGCCAGATTATTATGACCACCCATCAGTACTTTGTTGGGCCACCTTTTGCCTTCAATACTGTGGCGATTCTTCTTGGCATTGACTCCATGAGATGTTGAAAGGTGATGCGAAGAATCTGATACTATGCCTGATGAATACCAGCTGCCTGATGGCTCTTTTAACTTTGTCCCACATATGCTCAATTGGATTGAGACCTGGTGATTGTTGGGGCCACCTAAGAAAGGTAAAGTCTCCCTCATGCTCTTGAAATCACTCCTGCACAGTAGGAACACCGTGGCATGGCCATTGTCTTGTTGGAAGAAGCCATCTCCATTGGGATACGCCATCAACATGATAGGATGAACTTGATCAGCAACGATAATGAGGTATGTTGTGCTATTCAGACGTTTATAATGGTCTGGCCCTCTAGCAACTTCAGTGCAAAATTATAGCTAATTTGTCTACAAACATCAGATGGTCATAATACTCTGGCCACTAAGTGTGTGTGTGTATGTATAAGACCACCATCTTTGTTGGGTTAATTTGCACAGTCACTCTGATTGGCTGGTGGGCATAGCAGAGTGACACCAATTTGCATGTTTCTCTTTTATTAGCGTAGATGTCAGATCCCTTTTGTTTTTCTTACATACACTTAATTTTCTTTCTGATACTTATTTTGTTCATAGGATAATTTTATTAATCTTCCTATTAGACACTTAGATTGTCTCAGAGTTTTCACTGTTACAAGTATCCACACACGTTCTTAACAGCAGTGATGTTGCTTCATAAGATCAGTAAAATTGCCCTAATTCTTCCTAAGGATGCTCAGTGTCAAAAACCTTTATATCAGGTTTGTGAATCCACTTGCCTGTCTTTTCTTTGTATGCAGTCTCAGGATAATCAATGAATGATGAATGATTTTAAGGGTTTCCAGGTCATTATCATAAAAATGAGATCCTAGTTTTGTGACTAAACATATTAAGGAAATCTTCAGATTAAAAAAAGTGGTTTGGTGATGGCTTCTTCATTACTCTCAAAAAAGATTTTGAAGACTTAATGGTAGGGGTGACAAATGGTATGGTCTCTATGTAGGACTAACTGATGTTATCTATTGAGCTGGATATTCTCCCCCTAGCTCTACTCTCCCCCTAGCTCTGTGTCCGAGGAGGGTGACCCAAATGGACCACAGCAGTGGGTTCTTATCTTTTGGTTTCTGGTTGGAAGCTAATGGAAAGTGCCAGCAGTATACAGTCAGGTGACTCTCTCCATAGTTACTATCTTCAAGTTCCGATGATGGTTTCATCTCCTTGTCCTTTTAGGCGTAGCAATGGAAATGGCTCCATACTGTTGCTAGTTTTGGATGTCTGCATCATTTCTTGTTGGTTTTTTTTTTTAAATATATTTTATTGATTTTTTACAGAGAGGAAGGGAGAGAGATAGAGAGTTAGAAACATCGATGAGAGAGAAACATCGATCAGCTGCCTCCTGCACATCCCCCACCGGGGAAGTGCCCGCAACCCAGGTACATGCCCCTGACCGGAATCGAACCTGGGACCTTTCAGTCCGCAGGCCGACGCTCTATCCACTGAGCCATACCGGTTTCGGCTTCTTGTTGGTTTTTCTAAAATCCTAACACTTTGCAAGTATGCTATGTTTGCTATATACACATCTAGTAATTTATCCTACATGAGTGTAAAGTAACAGGTATATGAAATTAGTCTTTGTGGCACACTCTCTCTCTGGGAAGCATGCCCACGCCATTCCCTTCCCCCTCTTCTTCGCCCACTTCTTCCTCATAGGCATGCATCTCATAAACTCTAAAGGACATCGGGAGACTTGCATTTAGGAGAGCAATAGGCAGCAGCAGCTCATCCAGGGCTAACCATATGAAACCATCTCCAAGGCCCTCTTTCCTCTGACTTCCCAGAGAACTAAGGCAGACCAGCCTAGGTCTCTATTGTTGCTTCCTCTATGCTAAGCACTTCCTTGTTTCACTGTCCCCAGCTTTTATAAATGTTCGCTTGTAGTAAAAAAAAAAAATTATTCATTGCAACATTATATTTCTAAAGTGAACTATTAAAATACAATGTCCACATACAGAGGATTGTAAAATAACGGTATAACAACACAGTGGACTATTGTGCAACTGTAAAAAACTTAAAACATTCATTAGATATAGCTATGGAATAGTTTCCAATTTATTGGCTTGTTTTTTCCCTCAACCTTCAGTTATTCTTTTATTTTTTAAATATATTTTTATTGATTTCAGAGAGGAAGGGAGAGGAAGAGAGAGATAGAAACATAAATGATGAGAGGGAATCATTGACTGGCTGCCTCCTGCACGCCTCATACTGGGTATCGAGGCCACAACCCAGGCATGTGCCCTTAACTGGAATTGAACCTGGGACCCTTCCGTCCATAGGCCAATGCTCTATCCACTGATCCAAACAAGCTAGGGCTGTGTGTGTGTTTTGTAGGAACATTTAATATGAGCTCTATCCTTTTAATATATTTCGTAAGTGTACAATACCATATTTTTAACTATAAGTAACTATGTTGTATACTAGCAGATCTCTAGAATTTATTCATCTTGTATAATAGAAACTTGTATTATGGAAAAGGCATGGTACCAAGCTGTGGATATAACATGCTACCATATGTGTAAGAGAAAAAATAAAAAATGCATATTTGCTTTTATACACACACACACACACACACACGTGTGTGTATCTATCTCTCCATATATGTACATATATGCAACAGAGTGAGAATGTGAGGAAGAGAGTATTTTTGGAAGGGTACAAAATAAATGATAACAGTGGTTGTTTTAAGGAAGGAAAACTGAATAGTAAACTTTTGACTATTGTTTCTTTGAATATTAAATTATATGAATGTACTGCTTATTAAAAATGCACTATTTTAATAATAAGTATTCACTGAGAGCCTTAGAGAAACAATGACTAAAGAAGAATTAGAGGAGGAATCCCTAGGTGATAGAAAGAGCCAACAAATTATAAAGTTATGAAATGTTCTAAGCAGTGAAAGTCTCATGGTTTAATTTCTTATCATGGTCCTTTTGTGGGATAATACACTATTATAAATTCCATGTAGAAGTTATTTCGTGTTCAGGGTTGAATGCAGAAGACCATATATGATAAAGATTTGTTTTAAACATGATCATCTTTTATTACTTAAAAAAGCTTTTCAGTTCTTCTGGCCTCCTCCCATATTTACAGAGTTCACTGACATCACTAACAAAGTAGTATGACTGCACAACAATCTTAGTTTCCAGTGAAAGGTACAACTTCATTAAAGGAAACAGGACATGAGGAGACTCTTCAGGAAATTAAGAAGGAAAGAGAAAGACTGCTGGGGAAAATATTCATTCAACTAAAGTTGTTTAAAATCACTCATGTTTATGATACTCAAAAACTGTAAAAATAGGAAAGGATTACTAGCTTGATTTTTTAAGGTGGTTTTAATATTTCCTGATATGGGTACCTCTCCTAAAAAGGTTCTGTAAGACACAGGGAGATTCACTTACCCTTCCTGGAACTGTGCTTGGGCAGACTCCTCCGCTACAAGTGTCTCATACTCCTCAGCAGCAAACCTGTCCCAGTCAGAGGGCTCAGGCATGTCATTCTCCACATCCTGATTGGAAAGAGTACCGCACAGAAAAGAAAAAAATAATTAAAGACAAAGAACTGGAGATAGGTTTATGGATCACTGAAAAAAAAAACTATCTGAAAATGTTTCATTGTTAAAAGAAGTGCTAAAGTAATAATACTCCTAAAGTGATTTTCCACACCTGCAATCACAAAATTATAGTCTACTGTCCATCAGCTAAATTCTTTAGGTCTACATTCTTTAGCCTTGTAATCAGAGACCTTTTTCTAGACACTTCCTCCCTGGCACTTTGCCCAACAGCTATCTGGAGTGACCTGTGGGTTGCATATGACACCTGCATATGCCACCCCTTCCTCTGGCAAATTTTTACTGCTTCTTTAAAATCCAGGTCAGCCCTAGCTGGTTTGGCTCAGTGGACAGACTGTTGGCCTGTGGACTGAAGGGTCCCAGGTTCAATTCCGGTCCAGGGCACATGCCTAGTGGGCTCCATCCCCAGTGTGGGGTGTGCAGGAGGCAGCCAATCAATAATTCTCATCATTGATGTTTCTATTTCTCTCTCCCTTTCCCTTCCTCTCTGAAATCAATAAAAATATATTAAAAATAAATAAATAAATACAATAAAATCCAGGTCAGATACCATGTCATCTCTGCTGTCTTCCTGGAAACAGCTTTTCTAGCTCAAATCATTGCTTTGCTATAGTATATGCTTGGTTTCCACCTTTTACTATTCCGTCTTTTTCCTCTCTATATACCTATTCTTTATATACTAAGTCTTTTTCATTTCTATATAACCAGTGTCTCTTCAACAGTGTCTGGAGTTTAACTGAGCACTTTCTGACTAATCATTTTTTCCTTTTTTTTTGCACATCAGAACAAATTTAATTAGCTCCTCCTATAAAGAAAAATAAAATTTAAAGGTAAAATATAACAGTAAAATTTATAACACAATTAAAAGAAATAAAGGGGGGAAAGGCCATTTTCTTTTCCTTCGATAATATGGACATCATGGATTATATATTCCAGGTAAAATATG
Organism: Myotis davidii; assembly: GCF_000327345.1. Lineage (NCBI taxonomy): Eukaryota > Metazoa > Chordata > Mammalia > Chiroptera > Vespertilionidae > Myotis > Myotis davidii. The sequence goes on along the minus strand of NW_006287951.1, from coordinate 3,587,600 downwards.
TTTTTCTATAATGATAATGAATTAGCATTTTCCTAGGATGTAGGGTTAATTATGCCTAGAAGAATGCAAATATCTAAAAATTGATCATACAATGTGTTATTACACTTAATCCATATTAGGGACTCCAACCCAACCTTTTAACATTCTGAAATTTGCATGCGTTTTTAGACTTACAATTGGCAATGAGTATTTGTATTTTAGGAGGTGATCTTTGTATTCTTACTACTATTTAGGTCAAAAGGTTATGCAACATGTAGAAGGAAAGGAAAGGATTGTAAAAGTTTCCTGTTGTACTCCTGTATGACTCAACTGAAACAGTCTTTTTGTATTAACATGATTTTTACTTTTAAAACAGGGGAATGAATGTTGAAGGGGAAGTAGAGATAATTCTACTTTTTGTTTGTTTTTGGACATGGGTCGTATGTTCAGGTTTTCTGAGGGTCCATAGGTTTTTGTATAGGGAAGGGTGCTCATCTGTTTTAGGTGTAGAATGATTTCAAACTGATAGTCATGAACAGTGATTATTAACACATTGTATGATATTACACAGCCCCTGATATTACAACCCTCAAATAGAAGTTAAAACTATACTGTACCTTCTGGACTGCAAAGGGATCTCTCTGTTCATGGTCTAAGTATTTCTCCAGATTAAAGAAAGTGTCATAAAAGATGTGAGCCATTCTGCATCTTTTCAGATCTCGTAGAGTTATTTTGCCTATGTAAAAACACAGGGCTGGTAAATTCCAAGACCTGTTTTGGCAAGTGAAAAAAACTTCTACTGAAGTTTAAAAAGTATATGTAAACATTTATCTATAATAATAAAAGCATAATATGCTAATTAGACCAGACGTCCTTCCGGACGGACAAAGCCGGGGCTGAGAGGGAAGCCCAAGGTCCCCGGTGCCAGAGGGAAGCTGGTGCCAGCAGTTGGGGGAAAGAAGGCCTACTCTTGCACGAATTTCATGTATCGGGCCTCTAGTTTTATTATAAAAGTCCCACTTCTTTCCTTTTTTGAGGTAAAATTCACATAACATAAAATTCACTATTTTAAAGTATTTTAAGTGGCTTTTAGTACACACAGTGTTGGCAACCATCACCACTATTGATTTCCTTAAAATTTTCTTCACCTTTCAAAAGGGAACTCCATACTTATCAAGCAGTCCCTCCTCCATCTCTTTTTACCCCCGCCCTCAAGCCCCTGGCAATCACTAGTTACTTTCAGTTTCCATGGAGAAAAAAATCCCATTTCTTAAACAGAATTTGCATCAAGTGTTGGTTCCACACTAATAGTAAAGGAGAAACTTAAAAACTGTATTTTGGAAGCTTGCATGAAAGACACTGTAAAGTTAAATAATTTAGGACAATCAGGATTACATGCCCCACGCTATTACAGAGATGACCAGTGAAAATGGCGCTTTATGCAATGTTACCATCACTGGCTGGCTTCACCAGGTCAAGCATCTGACACAGCAAATCATGGAATGGCAAGGGCTCGATGCCCATGGCTTCCATCCGTTCACACTGCTCCTCATAGAAATACTCCAGCTCGTACATGGAGAGCACACCATCCCCATCCACATCCATGCAGCGGAACCAATACTCGATGCTAGGAGAGAGGGCACTCATTAGCAATGGCCTGTACAGGTCCTTTATTCATTCAGATTTATTATTGCCCACCTTCTTTTTAAATAAAAGTTACATATGTGTGCGATTGCCTCACACCTGTCAGAAAGGCTATCATAAAAATATCAACAAACAAGTGTTGACGAGGATGTGGAGAAAGGGAACTCGTGCACTGTTGATGGGAATGCAGATTGGTGCAGCCACTGTGGAAAACAGTATGGAGTTTCCTCAAAAAATTAAAAATGGAACTGCCCTTCGATTCAGCAGTTCCATTTCTGGGAATATATTAAAAAAAACCCTGAAATACTAATTTGAAAGAATATATGCTCCTCTATGTTCATTACAGCATTATTTACAACTAGAGGCCCACTGCACAAATTCGTGCACGGGTGGGGTCCATCGACCTGGCCAGCAATTGAGACCTATCAGGGCCAATCAGAGCCAGCTGGCCGGGGGGAGGGACCGCAGGAGGTTGGCTGGCCATGGGAGGTTGGCTGTGGGAGCGCACTGACCAATAGGGGGCAGCTCCTGCATTGAGTCTATGCTCCCTGGTGGTCAGTGTGTATCATAGCTACCAGGTGGTCGTTCGGTCGACCAGTCGTAACAGTCGCCTACGCTTTTATATATATAGACTAAAGGCCCGGTGCACAAAAATTTGTGCACTCGGGGGAAGGGGGCGGTCCCTCAGCCTGGCCTGTGCCCTCTCACAGTCTGGGACCCCTCAGGAGATAACGACCTGCTGGCTTAGGCCTGCTCCTGGTGGCAGAGGGCAGGCCTAACCCCTAGGTGCAGCCCCTGGTCGGGCTCAGAACAGGGCCGATTGGGGAGTTGGGGCGCCACCCCCTGTCATGCAGAGAGCAGGGCAGATCGGGAGGTTGCCATGCCACCCTCAGTCATGCTCAGGGTAGGGCCGATTGGGGGTTGGGGCACCGCCCTCTGTCCCACTCAAAGCAGGGTCGATCGGTTGGGGCACCGCCCCCTGTCACACTCAAGGCAGGGTCGATGGGGGTTTTTTTCAGGCTGGCAAGTGACTGAAGCTCCCAACTGCTCCTTTTTTTCTTTTTTTTTATTCTGGGCCAGCTTTAGCTCTGTCTCCAGCTCTGAGGCCTCTGCTGCTGAAAGCAGGTATCTGGTTTGTTTGGGTTCTATAACTGAAACACGGTATCAACTCCAGCTCTGAGATCTCGGCTGGCTGAAAGCAGGTTTCTGGGGTTTTGTTTAGCTTCTATATTTGTAACAATGTTTCAAACTGCAAGCTCAGAGGCTGGCAGTGGCAGTCGGGGAACGTTAGAGTCCTCCCTCACTGAAGCACGCTGCCTGGCTGCTGGCCGCCATCTTGTCTGGCAGTTAATTTACATATCGCCCTGATTAGCCAATGGGAAGGGGAGCGGAGGGATGGCTAATTACCATGTTTCTCTTTTATTAGATAGGATAGCCATGATTTGGAAACAGTGCAGGTACCCATCAGTTGATGAGTGGATAAAAATGCTGTCACACATTTATACAATGGAATACTACTCGGCTATAAAACTGAAGAAAATCTTACCTTTTGCAACAGCATGGATGAACTTGGAGAGTATTATGCTAACTGAAATAAGCCATTCAGAGAAAGACAAGTACCATATGATTTCACTTATATGTGGAATCTAATGAACAGAATAAACAAAGTGGAGGCAGACTTATGGATACAGAGAACAGACTGATAGCTGTCAGAGAGGAGGAGTGTGGGAGCCTGGGTGAGAAGGGTGAAGGGATTGAGCAAAGAAAAAAAAGAAAGACTTATGGACCCAGATAACAATATGGCAGAGGGAGGAGATAGAAGGAAAAAGTGGGATAAACAGTGACAGAACACTTGCCTTGGGGTGGTAAACTCACAATATACAGATGATAGAGTGTAGACTTGTATACCTGAAACCTGGATAATTTTACCCCAATAAATTCAATTAAAAAAATAAAAGTTACATATGGTTATAAAGTTCAGACTCAGAGAAATAGTTTTATAAAATTTGTAAAGAGAGTGGAATCTAAGTAACAAAATAAACTGATGAACCGAGTGGATCCAGAGACATGGAGAGGGTGGATGGGTGGGAGGTAATCAACCAAAGACCTTCCATGCATATGTGCGTAAAACCCATAGACACAGACAATAGGGTGCTGAAGGCCTGGGGTGTGGTCGGGGGAGGGCTGGAGGGGACCAATGGGGGGAAAGAGGGGCCATATGTAATACTTTTAACAATGAAGATTTAAAGAGAAAAAAATTGTAAGGAGAAATGGCAGACCCATTCTTTATTTTTCCTTCCCCAGAACCAACCACTTTCTACACCTGATTATTATGGTTTTTATCTTATATTTTCAGATAAGAGGCTTATATTGCTCCTCTCTTACATTTCTGTTTTAAGAACTGTATATTAATTTCACACTATGAAAGACAAGGTTTCAGCTTTTTTATCGCTCATCCCACTTTACCTACATGCCCTTCCCAATCTCTTATTTTAAATTACTGAACATTCAGAATGTATATCTATATTTTATCTCTTACTTGTTTAGTTTTCTGTGTCCGTATTACTTATTTAACCCCCCCAAAATCTCTGCCCGTTTTCTACATCCATAATTAGTCCCATCATGTATTCCACTAGTTGGATTTTCTTGATGAAGTATTTCTTGGTTCCTTCTGACCTACTCTAATTTGAACTAGCTGATCTCAGGGACTGGTTCACAGTTTCATTCTAGGGATTCCTTTCACCTTTTTCCTGTTTCTTGTATCACAATTTTCCTCATTCTTAGTTTACTTCCTTGTTTAGTGTAAACACATCCTTCAGTAGCATGGCAGGTAAATTTTTTGAGACTATGAATAGTTGTAAATACCTTTTATCTGCCTCCTAACTTGGTTGGTATTTTGGCTATAGAATTATAGCTTGGTGGTGACTTTTCCTTCAGAATTTTAAAGGCACTGATCCATTGTCCTCTGTCTATCCAGTATTGTTGAGAAGTCTAAAGCCATGTTGATACCTGATCCTTTGTAACCTGTCTTTTTTTTTAGTTTTTATTTTCTTTGAGGCCTGTAGAGGTTTCTCTGTGTGGCTAGTATTTTGAAATATTATTAAGTACCTTTATTTGGGTCTAATTCACCTATTTTGCTGGGCTGAGAGCCTGCTCAATCTGGAAACTAGCATCCTTTAAGTTCTTAGATATTTTCTTTTTCTTTTTTAAAAACATATTTTATTGATTTTTTAAAGAGAGGAAGGAAGAGGGATGAGAGAGAAACATCGATCAGCTGCCTACTGCACACCTCCCCACTGGGGACGTGCCCGCAATCAAGGTACATGCCCTTGACCAGAATCGAACCCGGGACCCTTGACTCTGCAGGCCGATGCTCTCGCCACTGAGCCAAACCAGTTAGGGCTTAGATATTTTCTTAAAGTATTTTATTTCTTCCCTGCCTAGCATCAAAGAGAAAAATGAATGAAAAAATGAAGATAGTTTAAAGAACTATGGCACAAAATTAATCGGAGAAATACTCATAGTATCGGGGTTACAGAAGGAGCAGAAAGAGAGAAAGGGGCAGAAAACTTATTGAAGGCATAATGGCTAACTTCCCTAACATGGAGAAGGAAACAGACATCCAGATCCATGAAACCCAGAGAGTTCCAAATAAGAGGAATCCAAAATACCCACACCATGATACATTATAATTAAAGTATCAAATAGTAAAGACAAGGAGATAACCTTAAAAGCAGCAACAGGAAAAACAACTTCATATGTATAAGGGAATCCCACCGCTCCCCCCAAATACTAGCAGCAGAATATTCAGCAGAAACTAGGTAGGCCAGAAGGTGGCACAATATATTCAAAGTGCTATAAGAAAAAATAATTCCAACAAAGAATATCTGAATTACCTATCTGGCAAATATGCCAATCAGAATTGAAAGAGTTTTCCAGATAAATGAAGCTAAAAGAGTTCATCATCACCAAACTGGCCTTACAAGAAATGACAAAGGGACCTTTTCTTTTTTTTTTTTTCCAAAGGGACTTTCTTCAAGCTGAAAAGAAAGGGTGGCACGATGTAATGCAATTTTCGCCGTAAGTCGGAACCCACCTACATAAGCACCTACGTCACTCACATGGAGCACATACACAGCAGTAATTAAGTGAAACAGTAAAAAAAAATTAAAAGAAAGATAACAATTCCTGACCTTTACTTGTGGTAAATAATAAAAAACATACAGCACATATGTACATATGTTGAAATAACAGAACTTTTTTTTAATAAATGGGAGATGGCGACGTAACCACAAAATGACATACGTCAAGTCCTATGTTACCCAAGGACTGCCTGTAATTAGTAATAAAAGTATAAATCTCACTGGTAAAGGTAAACATATAGTAAAGGTATATTAATCACTTATAAAGCTAGTATAAAGGCCGAAACTGGTTTGGCTCAGTGGATAGAGCGTCGGCCTACGGACTGAAGGGTCCCGGGTTTGATTCCGGTCAAGGGCATGTACCTGGGTTGCGGGCGCTTCCCTAGTGGGGGATGTGCAGGAGGCAGCTGATCGATGTTTCTCTCTCATCGATGTTTCTAACTCTCTATCTCTCTCCCTTCCTCTCTGTAAAAAATCAATAA
>NW_006287951.1:3561783-3581157 GCF_000327345.1 Myotis davidii | reverse complement strand
AGTTACGAGCTCCATCCCCAGTAGGGGGCGTGCAGGAGGCGGCCAATCCATGATTTTCTCTCATCATGGATGTGTCTCGCCCACTCTCCCTTCCTCTTTGCCATCAATAAAAATCTATGCTATATAATAAAAGGCTAATATGCAAATTGACCGAACGGCAGAACGATTGGTCGCTATGACGTGCCCTGACCACCAGGGGGCAGATGCTCAATGCAGGAGCTGCCCCATGGTGGTCAGTGCACTCCCACAGGGGGAGCTCTGCTCAGCCACAAGCCAGGCTGACGGTTGCCAGTACAGCGGTGGTGGTGGGAGCCTCTCCCGCCTCCTCAGCAGCACTAAGTATGTCCGACTGCTGCTAGTCCTGCTCCCCGCTGGCTAGTGGGCATCCCCCGAGGGCTCCCGGGCTGCCAGAGGGATGTCTGACTGCCAGCTTAGGCCCAATCCCCCTGGGGAGCGGGCCTAAGCCAGCAGGTGGTCATTCCCCAAGGGGTCCCAGACTGCGAGAGGGCACAGGCCGGGCTGAGGGACCCTCCCGAGTGCACAAATTTTTGTGCACCGGGCCTCTAGTCTCTCTGTATAAAAGCCCAGTGACCATTTCAGCGGAACGACAAGAACGACCAGTTGCTATGAGGCGCACTGGCCACTAGGGGGCAGACACTCAATGCTGGAGCTGCCCTCTGATGGTCAGTGCACTCCCACAGTGGGAATGCCGCTCAGCCAGAAGCCGGGCTCACAGCTGGTGAGTGCAACAGTGGTGGTGGGAGCCACTCCTGCCTTCACGGCAGCGCTAAGGAGCGGCGAGCCAAGTGGTAAGAAGCCAGCAGGCGGGCAGTAAGAAGTGGCAAGCCAAGTGATAAGGATTGAGCAGGTGGGCAGTTAGGAGTGAACAGGCAGGCAGTTAGGAGTGAGGGGTCCCGGACTGCACAGGGTGCAGGCTGGGCTGATGGTCCCCCTCTGCCCCCTGCCTACGAATTTGTACATTGGGCCTCTAGTAAAACATAAAAAGCAGAAGGGGGAGAGTAAAAATCTAGAGCATTAGACTATGTTCAAGCTTAAGTTCTTATCAACTGAAAACTGTTTTAAATATAAGCTGTTATAGGTAAGTCTCATGGTAACCACAAATCAATGAAAGTATGGTCATCAATAGATGCAGAAAAAGCATTTGACAAAATGCAATATCCATTTATGATAAAAAAACAACAACACTCTACAACATGGGCACGGATGGAAGGCACCTCAACATAATAAAGGCCAGATATAAGAAATACAGAGCTAACATCATATTCAATGGTGAAAAGCTGAAAGCTTTCCTGTGAGATTAGGAACAAGACAAAGTATCCACTCTCACCACTTTTATTCGACACAGTACTCGAAATTCTAGCCATTATAATTAGGGAAGAAAAATAAGTAAAAGACATCAAATTGGAAAGGAAGAAGTAAAACTGAAATGAAAATCCTGAAACATTGTTAGAACTCAAAAATGAACTCAGTAAAATTGCAGGATTCAAAATCAATTACAAAAATCTACTGCATTTCTATAATTAACAACAAATTAGCAGAAAGAGAAATTAATATCACTTTATAATTTCAACAAAAAGAATAAAATACCTGGGAATAAATTTAGCCAAGGAGGTGAAAGATTTATACACTGAAAACTATAGGGCAGTTATGAAAGAAAATAAAGAAGATACACATAGATAGAAAGATAGTCCATGCTCAAGGATTGTTGGAATATTGTTAAAATGTGCATACTACTCAAATCAATCTATAGAGTCAATGCAATCCCTATCAAAATTCCAGTTTTAAAATAAATGCAAACCATGAAAGAATGTGAATAACCAAAGCAATCTTGAGCAACAAGAACAAAGCTGGAGGTATTGAACTACCTGAATTCAAAATATACTACAAAGCTTAGTATTCAAAGCAGTATGGTATTGGCAGAAAATCAGAAATATAGTTCAATGGAATAAAATAAAGAGCCCAGAAATAAACCCACACATATATGGTCAACTGATTTATAACAAAGGAGCCAAGAATACACAATGAGGAAAAGGAAAGCCTCTTCAATAAATGGTGTTGGGAAAAGGACAGCCACTACTATCTTACTCCATACACAAAAATTAACTCAAAATGGATTAAATATATGAACGTAAGACCTGAAACCATAAAAATCCTAGAAGAAAACAGGTGATAAGCTCCATGACATATGTCCTGACAGTGATTTTTTAAAATCTGACACCAAAAACAAAGGCAACAAAAAGCAAACACTGCTCAGCCGGTGTGGCTCAGTGGTTGAATGTTGACCTATGAACCAGGCGGTCATGGTTGGATTCTTGGTCAGGGCACATGCCCGGGTTTCAGGCTCGATCTCCAGTAGGGGTCATGCAGGAGGCAGCTGATTGATGATTCTCTCTCATCATTGATGTTTCTATCTCCCTCTCCTCCCTTCTTTTCTGAAATCAATAAAAACATATTTTAAAAAATATTTACAAAAAACAAATACTGAGTTGGTCATATAATTTTTATCCATCATTTTGTTAATGTGTTATATGACATTTATTGATTTGTGTATACTGAACCATCCTTGCATCCTAAGGATAAACTCCACTTGACCATGGTGCATGATCACTTTAATATGCTGTTGAATTCAGTTTGCTAGCATTTTGTTGAAGATTTCTGCATGTATGTTCATCAAGAATTTTGGCCTGCAGTTCTCTTTTCTTGTAGTGTTCTTGTCTGACTTTGGTATAAAGGTAATGCTGGCTTCATAAAATGTTTGGAAGAGTTCCATCTTTTAAAATTTTTTTGAAAAGTTTGAGGACTGGAATTCTTTAACTGGTAGATTCTCCTGGGAAGTCATCAGGCTTTTCTTTTTTGGGATCTATTTCCTTACTCATTACTGGTCTATTCAGATTTTCTATTTCTTCATGCTCAGTCTTGTTAGGTTGTATGTTTCTATGAATTCATTCATTCATTCTACTATGAACATATATCCAATTTGCTGACATATGTTCATAGTAATCTCGTGATCCTCTGCGTATCTGTGGTATCCTTCCCTCAGGGAACGAGCGTCTTTATACATGCTGAGCGGCCTGAGCTTAGGGGATGATTTTCCTTTCTACCTTCTTCAATGCATTTTTTCTTATTTCTGTGCTCCATCTGGATGCTGCAGCCTCTCATCTGGAATCCTTATATCTTGTGAAGGTATTTTTGTGCATCGATAGTTAAAATTGATGTTTCTGGGAAGATATGAGCAATGGAAACTTGTACACTGTCTACCTTGCAGATATGCCTCTTATGGCTAAATTTTAAAATTACACATATCACATTTCAATTTCCAGTTACATTATTTTTTGGACTGCTTCTCTAGTTTTCATATCTTGCCTCTATTTTCTATTGCTTCTTTTTTCTTTTTCTTTCTGAAAGGTTTTCTTAACTTCATCTTCTGAACCCACCCCCCCATTTCTGCTATCATAATTTTGATTTTCCAGAGTTCTTTTTTGGCTACCTACATGTTCTTTTTATAAAAAGTATCATTCTGGTCGAAACCGTTTGGCTCAGTGGATAGAGCGTCGGCCTGCGGACTGAAGGGTCCCAGGTTCAATTCCGGGCGAGGGCATGTACCTGGGTTGCGGGCACATCCCCAGTAGGAGATATGCAGGAGGCAGCTGATCGATGTATCTCTCTCATCGATGTTTCTAGCTCTCTGTCTCTCTCCCTTCCTCTCTGTGAAAAATCAATAAAAATATATTTAAAAAAAAAGTATCATTCTGTTAATGTTCTGTGAATGTACTTTCTCTTATCTCCCTGAGGATATCAAAACAGTTGTCTTGCCTGGCAGGTGTGGCTAAGCGGTTAAGCGTCGACCCAAGAACAAAGAGGGTGCCAGTTTGATTCCTGGTGGTCATATGCCCCAGCTGTGGGCTCGATCCCTAGTAGGGATGTGCAGGGGGTAGCCTATTGATGATGTTTCTCTCTCATCGATGTTTCTCTCTCTATCCCTCTACCTTCCTCTCAAAAAGCAATAAAAACATACTAAAAAACAGTAACAGTTGTCATCATTATTGTTGTTGCTGAGGATTTCTTCTCCCTGAATTCTGCTTCAGCTAAGTTACTTTCCTCACCTTCTATTAGTTTGGTTTCTATCTTTTATGTAAGAGGCTTTACTCAGGTATTTAGTGATCCTTTGTTCACTGCTAATATTTAAGAGTAAATGCTAAAAAGCTGAGTGAAAGTTCTAACCTATGGGTTTGTGGACTCTGAGCTTTACTGTACAGTGATCTGGCTGGATTGTTTCCTTGGGGATGACCTGATGTCATATCTTCTGTTTTTTATTCTTGGGCTAGTCAGATGTTGCAGAAAAACATCTTTTAGTCTTCTGCCAGATTTAGGATTCTGTAAGTTGAATGAAGAATGAAGACTGGGCATCTCAGCAATCACTACGCACATATTCATCTCATGTGTTTTCAATGTGGACCGATACCTTTAATTGTACCTAGTGCTCCCCAGTCCAGAGGCCCTCTTATTTTACACTCTCCAGGAATAACGCACACAGTCTTCTGCCTCAGTAGAGGAGACGTTCTAGAGATCAACTGTTTCTTTAAACAACTTTCTATAAACTCTCTGATTTTTGGCTCTATCTTTACCTTGCCCCCACTTCCAATGTTTTTGATACCCCCAAGTTCTGACTGTTTGGAGGTTTTTGCTGGGTATATCTAGTTACTTCTTGCTCTTTAATTCTGGTGGCTTAGGATTCAGAATCTGCTAAGTGTATTTACTTTCCAGTTTGCAAATATTTTTGTTGTTGTTGTTAATGTTCACCTGAGGATATTTTTCCATTGATTTTTAAGGAGGGTGGAAGAGAGGGAAAGACAGAGAGAAACACATCTACTGGTTGCCTCCTGCATGCACCCTGACCAGGGCCCAGGCCAGGGACAAGCCTGCAACCAAGGTACGCACCTTGAATGGAATCGAATCCATGACCCTTTCGTCCATAGGCCAACACTCTAGCCATTGAGCCAAACTGCCTAGGGTGCAAATGTTTATCATTGTTATCTCTTCTCCTTTGTTATTATGGATATATTCATTGAAGAAAATTCTCTTTACTGTCATTAAAGTGAAATTTCAAAAGAGGCCAAAAGTACTACATGTGGTTAAGTTGCTATCTTCACCAGAAGTTTATTCACACTCTATTATGGCTACGTTCTCATTTAGCACTGTCACTTAGGATAGCAATTAATTAATCACAGAATATGAAGCCAATAGCATTAATTGGTAATAAGGAACAATATCCTAGCTAATAACAGACAAACATGGTAAGTGACCGTACCTTCACTGCACCTCCCATCGGCTAATCAGTGAGATATGCAAATTAACCGCCAACAAAGATGGTGGTTAATTTGCATACACAGGCGTGAAGTGGCAGAGCGAAGACTGAAGGCGGCTCTGGCCGGAGCAGCAAAGGCTTAAAGGTGGCTCCAGTTGGAGCAAACGCCTGGGTCCCGGGTGCCGGAGGAAAACCGGTGCTGGCAGCCAGGGGAAAGGAAGGTCTATTGCACGAATCTTTTCATGCAACAGGCCTCCTTGGGGGCATCTGCTGATTCTGGAAGAGGGGTCTGAGAAGATGAGAAGTTGAACTTGGACTTGCTAGTTTTTTGGGTCTATCTTCATGAGAGATGCTAATCTGTAGTTTTATTTTCTTGTGTTTGTCTAGTTTTGGTATCAAGGTGATACTGGCTTTATCCACAATTTGCTCTTCTTTCCCTCTCCAGTTCACTACTGAACCCATAAAGATCATAAAACAACAGAAATTCACAGTACCTATTCCCACATTCCAATAAGTGCTTGCTATTCCTACTAATCCCTCAGGATAGCTCACATGCCACTTCACCTTTGTTTCTGGGGATAACAGCACTTTTCTTGATACGCTGTGACACTCTGGATTCAGTCTGAGAGGAGAGACCAAGTCTAATCCAACTTGGCACCCTAAGGCTGAGTTGGCAATGACTAGGTATACATCATGACTTTTTCACACTTTGTTCCTGTGTTTAACATCTTGACAAAGGAAACTTAGAAGTCATACCTGGTGGGGTTCCTTTTATCTTCCTCCGATATCAAGAACCAAACAAAATCTGCATAGCTCATTCTTCCCTCTTTCTGTACTGTTTTTCCCCTGGGAAAGGAAAACAAAACACAAGGTTTTAGCTTCCTGAGTAGTTAAATAAATTTAGTAGGATGACAGATAAAGAAATAAGTAATATCTTCCTTTGGAAATTAAGTTAAACTTAAAAAAATAATCACCAGGATCAATACTGCTACCTGCATTTAGATAAAGGCCTAATGCTCATATATTGAAAAATTAATACTGTCTTATATGAAGCCATGACTGTATATATTGCAGAAAGTCTTGTTACAGTTTTACTTGTAGTTCATTAAAAAAAAAAACCTCATTGGAGGATATGTTTTTATTGATTTAAAAAAAAAATTTTATTGATTTTTTACAGAGAGGAAGGGAGAGAGATAGAGAGCTAGAAACATCGATGAGAGAGAAACATTGATCAGCTGCCTCCTGCACATCCCCTACTGGGGAAGTGCCCGCAACCCAGGTACATGCCCTTGACCGGAATCGAACCCAGGACCTTTCAGTCCACAGGCCGACGCTCCATCCACTGAACCAAACCGTTTTCGGCTGTTTTTATTGATTTGAGAGAGAGAGAGAAGAAAGGAGAGAAACATTGATGTGAGAAAGAAACATCAATCAGTTGCCTTCCTTACAAGCCCTGACCAGGAATCGAACCTGTCACCTTCTGGTGTACGGGACAACACAATAGCCGAGCCACAGTGGCCAGAGCACTTGTAGTTCATTTTTTATTTTCAGAGAATTTTCTTACCTTGTTACTGCCCCAGAGAATATCCTTTCAATAATTCTGTTTGACGAAGCTAAATATAAATAAGAAAGTACAAAGTTAGTTACAAACATGCTCCATAAAGGTAGTACTTTTGGGAAATTTATTTTTAGTAGTTACAAGCTAAAACATAATCATCTACCACAACAGGAGTAGTTAAAATTTTACTTATGCATCATTTATACTTAAAAAAAAAATGAGGTGGCTTAATCAACAAATCAATAAATCATTTAAAAAAAGAACAAGAAAATGGATGTGCCTGATAGCTAGGATATATTTATATAGTTGAACACCAAGTTAGTTTTGGACATCCTGACAACTAAGACAAAAATGTATTGGTTGTTTTATCGAATAAGACAACTTTTCCTCTAAAACAAGACAAATCTTATCCTAGCATTCATTTCAAGGAGGAACTGATCATCGGCTCCTAATATAAGGAATGCTGAATAAAAAAAGGAGATTGTTTTTAAGTAGAATTTTACAAAATATACCAAAAATACTATAAATATATATTTCTTAAATTCTCATTCTATAAAAGTCCAGGGTATAACATGGTTTAATGTATAATTTTTAGAAATTACATCAGTTTTATTCGAAGAGAGAGACAAGTATGTCTTGAGACAGTATGTTGCTTTTGATGATAGATCCTGGAGTCTAGAGTAGCATACCTCATTGTGGGTTCAAAAAACCCCCAAAACATTAGTTTTTAAAAAAGAAGATGACAATGGATATCAGACCTAGGGATATGGTAAGGACATATCTCTTCTTTTAACAAGTGCCCCGACAATGGCATGCACACTAAAATTTCAGAACCAAGGATAAGGTCATTAGAGAGCTAGCAGCTAGCAGCAGCTAGCATAAACTTAGGTATAATCAGCATAAAGGTAGATTAGTTTGGCTAAAGAATGTTGAGACTATGGGTGTCAGTATAGTCATGTCTGGCCACGTACTGAAGCTTATATAAGGACCCTCTAGACTTGCTGAGCGTTGGTTTATGGAGTTAATAATTTGAACTAGATAGAACAAAAGAGGGCTGTATAGGAAAGGCAAGAATATTTAATTCCAAAGCTAAAGTATTTTTTGAAAGTCTATTTTTCTTTTTTTTTTTTTAGATTTGGAAGGTTTAGCCCTCTAAAACTGAAGATCATGTTGTCCCATTAAGAACAGGTCAGTGGGGAGGCAATTATGTAGTTTCAGTGGCCCATTCATTATGCAGGTCCAGATGCCTGTTTTTCTAGACTTCATCCCTTTAACATGACTATAGGAATTGCTATGTGTAGATATACAATATTTTGGGATGTAATGAGTATTATGTCAGTCAGAGAGGATGCTTTAGAGCCCCTAGGCTTTTTCATGACCTCTAGCGGCTGGCTCATATTCTACAGATGACCTGACACTGAGAAGGTAATTAGAAGGTGCATCGCTAATAAAGCTGACCCGATGAATAGGTCCATCTTTTTGGTGACAGGAAGGCTATGAGTACTTGAGGAAGTAGTACTAAAATGCTTATCAAATAAGTACATTTGAATATTTTCCTCTTCATGCCTGATTGGCACCTGAGAATCTGTGAGGTAGAACTGTTTCTTAAATATGAAAGTTATATGAAACTTAATATCATATAGAATGAATCTTTTCTTAAGATGTATACAGACATGCCAAATAGCAGAAGCAAAATTCAATGCATTTATTTAAGAGTTGTACTCTGCTGCATCTAAAAGGCTTTTAAGGTTGATTTAAGAAAAATCAACAGTGCCTGAGGAGACATGTAAGAACTGAACAGGGACAATCTTATGAGAGAAGAATGAACCACTGTATCTTGGTTAAAGATATTAAGTCACTCTGTTCTAAGTTTTCTACTGGTAAAAATGAAGCAAAAAGGAGTATGTGACATATAATTTTCTGTTTTCTGACAAAAGAAAGCACAAAAAATTCATCTGCAAAAAATATATATTTTCTGAACTAAATTCCTAAAAGTAAGCTTTTGTAAGAGTCCTTCAAAACATTGGCATATTAGAAACATTATTTTCATCCATGGGTGTGTATAAATACTATAAAATGAGAAATTTATAAAGGAATATACTCTCTTTCAAATAAACTTCAATTCAATTCATAATCAGAAAGTAAACATCACAGGCTCTCCAATTCATCCAAACTAAGACTCTAATTGCTTACTTACCTCCAAACTCCTTCTCCAACACCTGGCTTCTAAATAAAAAAATTTAGTATTTTCACTTATTCCCACTTAAAAATTCTTGGCCCTTTAGGTTACCGAATTTAAAAAATAGAAATTCTCTATAATGAGGGGGGCAATTTATGTAACTGTTGCCTTCTTCAAAACAGTTAAGTATCAACATCTATAGAAACTCACCCTGGTCATTGTATCGAGACAGATCGGCCTGGCTGATGTAGAGGTCATGATCACTATCTAGTTCCCAGAATTTACAATAAATAACATAAAAATGTTCATAGGAAAAGTAGTCTGTGATTTGGTTTATATCTTCCTCTTCTTCCAAAAGCGCTAGAGTCTGAAATGGTATGAATAAAGAAAATTTACTGGGGATGTGCCCGCAACCAAGGTACATGCCCTTGACCGGAATCGAACCTGGAACCTTTCAGTCCACAGGCTGACGCTCTATTCACTGAGCCAAACCGGTTTGGCTTATTTTAAAAGTATGAAAACCCAGCTTTGGGCATTATATAGAATCTAGTAAATTTTTCTTTTAAATTGAATTTACAAACTTGGTTTTGGTATCAAATCAGGAACTTTAATAGGTAACCTCATTCTCCCTTTAATCACCTGATCAATCTATAAGCATTAATGAGCTCTGTAATATGCTCAGCAAAGGGTTAGATGCTATGGAGGATTTAAAAGCAAGGGGACTGCAGCCTATCCGAGGCCCCCACAGAACAATTAAACACCAGGTTTAGTTACATGGCCACATATTGACATGCTTTTAACTTTTCAGTTATGCAGTGACATCTATTCTATTATGAAGAGTGGGCATCCACATTTGGGTTTTTCTTTTCTTTTTTTTTAATCTTCACCTGAGGATATTTTTTCCACTGATATTTAGATAGAGTGGAAGGGAGGGAGGGAGGGAGGGGGAGGGGAGAGGGGAAGGGAAGGGAAGAGAAGGGAAGAGAGACATTGATTGGTTGCCTTCTTAATTTGTCCAGACCGTGGCTGGGATTGAACCAGCAACCCAGGTATGTGCCCTAGACAGGGAATCAAATCTGGACCCTTCAGTGCTTGGGCCAATGCTCTAACCACTAAGTAATATTGGCCACGTTGAAACCTGTATGGTTTTATTAATCAATGTCACCATAATAAATTCAATAAAAAACGAAACACTAAAAAAACCCCAAACACCCCAAAACTCAAAAACCAGCCATACAAAACCATATAGTACATATATGTATGTCTCTATATATGAATAAAACCACAGATAAATGGGTTCCCTCTAGGGAAAAGGGGGTAAAATGGCAGGGTGATGAGATAAACAGTGACTTCAGATTATTATTTTAGATATGTTCATGTTATTAGAATATTTTATGAGCATATATTCATGTATAAGAGGAAGGCTAAGGGGAGAGGTAGGGAAAAATAGAGGAGAATAAGTCATACTCTAGGAAGCACAACACTTGAGTTCTAGTTCTAATTCAGTCACTTGCTTGCTGTTTGATCTTATCTAAGTCATTCTATCATATTTGGGCCTCACATTTTATCACAAGTTTAAAAAAAAGGACTATAATGATTCAGAAACTACAAACTCTAATATGCTTCAGGAATGTGAGATGTAAGGCCTCTTTTAGGGAATTGCCATCTAAACCCAATCCATATTACCTACTGAGAGCCCAGGCATACACAAGGTATGCAATAGATATTAATAATACTGTGATGATTACTGTTCATTTGAGAATACAAAAAGTTTGTGTATCTATTATGGGCTGCTAATTTTGCCAACTCTACATTACTTTGTCTCAGATAAAGACAGAAAAAATATAGATTAAATAAGGGTGTCTTAGCCTGAACTACATTTAGTATAATTCATTTAAGATAAAATATTTCATTTATTTTCAAGTGTGAACAATTTTACCTTCTTCAGGATAACAGAGGCTTGAATAATCCGGCATGAAGATTATCTCGGTAAAAGGCTCCCACTAGTGGTCAGTACTTTCTCATAAAATAAATAAAGTTGAATAAAATGTACTCTTTGTTAGAAGGAATTTTTAGTACTTTTCTCCAGCAGGAGCTGGATAAAGAGTCATTGTTGAAATGATCAAGTTGAAATTCTTCTATTTCTTTTGCAAGGCCCTTCCCAACCCCGCTCCATCTCACCCCTCAAGCCTCATCACTGGTCACTCTCTGTGGAGCCTTTGGCCACTTAAGACTGTCCTGTAGTTCCTGAACGTTTACCAAGATAGAAATTAGAAGAAAGGGCAGATAAAGAAAGCAGCATAAGCAAGGCCCAGAAGCATGAAAGTGCTTCAGGAAAGTGCTCCATACAAAACCATATAATACATATATGTATGTCTCTATATATGAATAAAACCAGATAAATGGGTTCCCGCTAGGGAAAAGGGGGTGAAATGGCAGGGTGATGAGATAGTGACTTCAGATTAGAGTTCATAGTTTCTGAATCATTATAGTCCTTTTTTTAACTAATAACATGAACATATCTAAAATAATAATCTGAAGTCACTGTTTATCTCATCACCCTGCCATTTTACCCCCTTTTCCCTAGAGGGAACACATTTATCTGTGGTTTTATTCATATATAGAGACATACATATATGTACTATATGGTTTTGTATGGAGCACTTTCCTGAAGCACTTTCATGCTTCTGGGCCTTGCTTATGCTGCTTCCTTTATCTGCCCTTTTCTTCTAATTTCTATCTTGGTAAACTCCTGATATCTCCAAGGTCAAGATCACATGCCAGTCCTTCTGTGGTCTTCTTTGCATAGTTATTATACTTTTCTGTGGAATTTTTCAAGTCAGGTGTGGCAGTGCACTTTCTTTTTTTTTTTTATAATATATTTTTATTGATTCAGAGAGGAAGGGAGAGGGAGAGAGAGATAGAAACAACAATGGTGATAGAGAATCACTGATTGGCTGCCTCCTGCATGTCCCTACTGGGGATCGAGCCCACAACCTGGGCATGTGCCCTTGACCGGAATCGAACCCAGGACCCTTACAGTCTGCAGGCTGACGCTTACCCACTGAACCAAACCAGCTAGGGCAGTGCACTTTTTCTCTTTTGCTCTGCAGTGCATGTGTTGATGTAAAAATCCCTTGTTATTTATCTTTGTTCCTCCCAACATATCCCAGGTGTCTGATAAAAGCTTAATGACTGAAAGTAGTGACAGAGCTTCACATACAATAAGCACTCAAATATTTGTTAAATGAAGTAAAATTATTAAATTGTTCCTTATATATGAATTTCAGAGAGGCATACTTGCAAAAAGTTGCTTTTTCTTATCTCTGTCGAAGTAATTTTCCCACTCCAAGATCTGTTCACTGTGTAGAATATCCTCTGAATAACCTGGTCCCAAAGGAAAACAAAACCAAATAAAAACATTAAAGATATCAATTACTTCACCGAAGGGCACTGCATCTTATCAACATACTTTAAATCTGATAAATTTTGGCTTTTGGTGATGTCAAGTATCATTTCTAGTAAAAATTAACTCTTTTAAAAAATCTACAGCTATATAGTTTGCATCTGCCCCTATCAGTCCAAGAATAAAAAAATGTCTTTCCACAAATCTGCCTTTGCCCAGCTGCCCACATGTCACTTTCTTAGTTTACCTTTCATCTTATACTATGATGCCTGATTCAAGTAGTACTGGATGTTTTGGGAAGGTAAATGAGGTGGGGAATATATACTGGGTTCGCTTAATAATTAATGGGTCAGAAGAATGGCTGCCAGTGTGACAGGATTTGAGAGAGCATTATTTGGTTACTACAGCCTAATTCACTGGAGTTCTTAAGACAGTCTTGCAGGGTCTCTATAAATTCAAATACACTGTAATAATTTACATCCGAATCCTTATTTGGGCATTAACAATTTTGTTAGCTAGTGTTTTATTGAGTTGAACAGATATGAAACTATGGAGAAGATATTGGACAGGATGGGGCTGGGTAGCAAATGTGTATGAGATTGAGGATGTGTGTGCTGTGGTTTAGGGGATAGTTGGAAAAGAAAGACAAGGCTGCAATGGAGGTAGGAGGCCACAGTGCATTCTTAACAATTTTACTTGGGGTTATTCCTACCCATTTAATTTTGATCTATTAGTTATTGTATTTTTTCCTCCAAAGGAAGCAGAGATAAGGACAATTTAAGCAGATTTTGGGGGGGGGTACTTTGGTTTTAATTTTAATTGTCTAAATAACATAGAAATCCTGTATCCTTAGTGGTTTTATCATGAAAGAGGTTAGATTCTTTTAGTTTATTTTAATTTTTAAAAAATATTTTATTGATTTTTTACAGAGAGGAATGGAGAGGGATAGAAAGTTAGAAACATCGATTAGCTGCCTCCTGCACAACCCACCACTGGGGATGTGCCCGCAACCAAGGCATATGCCCTTGACTGGAATCGAACCAGGACCCTTCAGTCCGCAAGTCGACGCTCTATCCACTGAGCCGGGAGGAGGAGGAGGAGAGAGAGAAACATTGATGCAAGAGATACATCGATTGGTTGCCTCCTACATGCGCCCCAACCAGGGCCAGGAATTGAGCCTGCAACTGAGGTATGTGCCTTCGATCGAAATCAAACCCAGGACCCTTCAGTCCGAGGGCCAACGCTCTATCCATTGAGCCAAACTGGCCAGGGCAAGGTTAGATTCTTTTAAAATGCTATTTTAGTACAAGAACACAAAAGGAAAGACATTTGAACACCTATCCAAAAAGATCTACTGAGGGACTAAACTACCATTCTGCTTCTGGATTCTTTAGCAGAGTAATTCTCAAACAGAACAGGAAACAACTAGCCTCAGGATGAAGGTCCAGACTTCTGCTACCCAGTATTCCTCACCCCAACCCTGCTATCAGTGCCAACTCCTTCTGACCCTTCAGAATCTATCTCAATTGCCAACTCCACAGGAAGCCCCAGAACGGTGGCTGGGGTAGAGCTCCATCTTTTGTGCTCCTGCTGTCACCTGTCTCCTTCAGTCACCCTGTGCTTATATTCTAAACACTGGTGAACCTGACCATCATCACCTCTAAACTCTGTTGCATGCAAGTGCCTGACATGGTGCTCTGTTATGTCAGATGGTAAATTGTTTGATAATTTTTTTAAAATTGAGGTTAACTAATATACATTAGTCAGGTGTACAACATAATGATTCAACATTTCTATATATAGTGAAGTGATCACAATAAATCTCCTTAACATCTGCCGCCATACATGGTCACAGAATTTTCCCCTACTTTGTGATGAGAACTTTTAAGATTCACTCTCTTGGCAACTTTCACATCCGCAATATGGTATCACTGACTGTAGTCACTATGCTATACATCACATCCCCAGATCTTATTTTATAACTGGAAGTTTATACTTTTTGACTCCCTCCACCCATTTCTCTCTGCTTCTGCCAACCACCAATCTGTTCTCTGTATCTATGAGACTGGTGTTTTGTTTTTTTTAAGATTCCACATGTAAGTGAGATCATACAGTATTTTCCTTTCTTAGTCTGACCTATTTCACCAACCCTAATGCCCTCCAGGTTCATCAATGTTATCACAAATGGCAAGACTTCATTCTTTTTGTATGGCTGAATAATATTCCATTGTGTGGAATTTTCTTTATCTATTCATCCATTGATAGATGTTTATATATCTTGGCTACTGTAAATAATGCTGCAGTTAACATGGGGTACATATATCTTTTTGAATTAGTGTTTTCATTTTGAGTCATATGGAAATTCTGTTTTTGAGGTTTTATTTAAATTTTGAAAATTGATTAAAGGAGAGAGAGAGAGAGAGAGAGAGAGAGAGAGAGAGAGAGAGAGAGAGAGAAAGAGAAACACGGAGAGAGAAACACTGATGTGCCAGAGAAATATCAATTGGTTGCCTCTCACATGCGGCCCAACCAGGGATCAAAACCACAACCTGTGCATTGTGTATGTACCCTGACTGGGAATTGAACCTGCCATCTTTTGGTGCATGGTATGATGTTCTAACCAAGCCACACAGGCCAGGGCTATTTTTAAGGTTTGGGGGACCTCCATACTGTGTTCATAGTGGCTAGACCAATTTACATTCCAACCAACAGTCCACAAGGTTTCCCTTTTCTTCACTGATACTTATTATTTCTTGTCTTTTTGATAATAGCCAGGTATGAAGTGATACCTCATTTTGGTTTTGATTTGCATTTCCCTGAAGATTAGTGATGCTGAGCATCTACTTTTTCAAGTACTTATTGGCCATCTATATGTCTTCTTTAGAAAATTGCTTGCTAAATTAATGAGGTAGCATCTTATAAAGTTTCAATGATTTCATACCATTCCTTGACCAACTTTCAGTGGCACACAGTGTAGACTTTTGTGTTACATTTGTGATAGAAATATATGGGTTGGATTCATAGCTAGTTGAATAACTGTTCAGAGTTACGAATAGAATGGATGCCAACCCAAGAAAAGTCTCTAATTAGTATTTTATATAAAGCAGTATTGTTGTCTATGATTTATAGATTGAATATACAAAGTGTCTGATTTATAGATTGAATATAAAATGTGCAGAAAGGGTTAATATAGTCTAAATTATTGTGAAAGATATTACTAATGTAGTAATGCTTACTCTTGAGGAAAAATTACAGTGTAGATGTTCCATGATCTGAATGGCTGATTATCAGGTGGAAGAAGCTGACTCTTTTTGTTATCTCAGAAGGCAGAACTAGAACTACTGGATAGAAATGCCCTTACACTGAAATGTTTCAATATAAGGAGGAGTTTCCTAAAATTAACTCTCTGAAGCAATGGGCTGTATGAAGAAATGAAGTTTCTTTTCACCACTATTATTTAGGCAGAAGTTGTCAGGATTCCTGCATTAAGTGGGAGATGGAACTGCCTGGCGTTTAATTTCCCAACTGGCCCCAATCACTCCAACTCTGACTGAGGTGTTTCAGGGCAGAGAATGTGTCTTACTTAACACTGTATTCTTAGCACTAGCTTGGCTGAAGTTCATATAAAAAAGCTGGAGGACTTTTAGCATAGGAAATATATATATATATATATATATAATGTATAGAGAGTGAGAGATTTTCCTTTGTTGACATTATATGTTTGTGCTTATTTCTAAATTTTGAATATAAATTTATCTTAAAGTCTAAGTTTCCTATCTCTATAAATTTTGTACTTATATACTCCTCAGATATATTTTTTTGCCTTTTTTTTGTTTTTATTCTTTCTTTTTATTTCTCCTCAGATATATTACTTATGGAATACTATTACACTTAAAATTATAAATCTTTAATGTGCATTTTTGCTTCTTATTTTACTCCTTTCTTGTTCTATTTTTTGTTTGTTTTTTGATAGAATTTTTAAAATTTGCAAACATTTATACTGTTAAACATTTCCTATTTTAGCCTCTTCTAACCTACATATATAGTGCCATAAAAATGTACCTGGAAAAAAATGTATTCTATTTTCCATTGCCTAAATCTCTTTATTGAATGGCCCCACTTCATCAGCACATTTGTTTCCACATTACTGATTCAGCATTTTAGCTTACCGAGGTAGGGGCACCATCTAGTGGTGAGAACATGTAGCTGCTGGTCCTACATATATTTTTCCTTCTAACTTTGGTCTACCGCTTTTAAGGGAAGTAAAAAAGAAATTACTTATTAAAAAAGATAGAATAAAATTTTAAAGTTAATAATAATAATTATTTACTGCCAATCAGAGGAATGAAATTTAACAATTTTTCACTAAGAGATCTCTAGTCAACTTGATAGATAATTTGAATTGCAAGTCAGTTATCTTTCTTTTTCTTTATCTCTGCTGAGTTGGAGACCTCTAATTCACAATTGTAGATCACCAGAAATGGGAGTACATGTTTGGTGGGTCTGTCAGGTAGTTTTTGAGGAGTAGATAGAATGCAGACACAAGTTACCGAGAGACTGCTCACTTGAAAGCAGATAAACATACTCATATGTTGGAAGTCTGGCTCTTCTACTTGGCAGGGTGTGATGAATGGATTCCTGATCCAGTCTGGTTAATATGGCTCTGAAAAGTACTTCTCCATGGTATCCTGCAGAATTTGGACTTAAAAAAAATCTATCTAATAAAAATCAGTTCTTTCTTTCTCAAGAGGAAAAATTCTCAAGAGGAAAGAGGTAAACTGTTGGTGATGAGCAGTCAGTCTCCAGCACAGTTTAGTCATCTCAGGAAATACCAGTACCTTGTCCTCAACAATTAAAATCTTGGCATTTCAGTCAGAAGTGATGGATTCGGGTCAATCAAGACACTGAATACATCATTAAAACACCGTCTGGATGAGCCACAGAAATATCTTTTTTTTATTAGCACCAATGTCATAAAGAAGTATTTTCAATCTCATCACTTATTTTTAAAAAGCTCATGTGAGCACCTCTTTCCTCAAAAGTCAGCATACGCCAGTTGGGATAAGCGGTCTCTTATTTACTGGCAATTTCTCTGCACAGCATGCAAACTCAAGGGCTACAATTTGCTAGTATTTCCAATTTTCATTTTCATTTGCTATCAAGTGGCTTACTTCTCCACTGCCAACTCTTCTCTGGAAATAAAGGAGAATAATGGAGTGACACAGGTGCAATCTCTTATTTGGGTAGTGACGTCCATATTTACTGTGTGCACAGTTGGTGCTGTCTTTCTAGCCTAAAAATAGCTACACATAAACAAACAAAAAACCTTTTTTTCTAGAGCATAAGTTTTCAGTGATAAATAGAAAATAAAAGTTGCCTAACTATTCTTTATTCTTTATTGTATATGTGTCACATATAAGCTAATACTGAGTCATACTCTTGTCATCAGTTTCTTCCAACCATAAAGTGAAATAACTGAATAACTCTATCATGCAAACAAAATATACAGGGTGGGACAAAAGTATGGTTTACAGTTGTGAGAACATGAAACACAGTTTATTCTTGTATTATTATTTATTAATTACTGTATTATTTTTCATACCAGCAACTGTAAACCTACTTTTGCCCCACCCTGTATTAACTGTTCTACACTGTGTGTCACTGAGATTACATAACATTCAGTAAGGTCATATGATAAATTAATTTTGCTTTTCTGAGATATTTATCATTAATTCTGAGGCTGATCTTTGTAAATACATTGGGAGTAGAGTGATCTCATCTGTTTTTGCCACAAGAAGGGTAGAGAATTATGCCTCACTTATTTGGCCACTTTTATGCCTTTAATGATAAAATAAATTAATTTTACACTAGAAAGCTTATTTTATATTTTTCTAGAAAAACTCACTGTACTCTGAAATAATGTAAAAGTTTCAATGACTGCATGCCATTATCTGACCAATTTTCGTAACAGAAAAGGCACTGGAGAGAAATGATAACCAGTCCAATAACATTTTGTTTTCAGATATTCACTGTGATACTTTTTATTTGTACTTTTCTTTTAATGGATGGTAGTATGAGAGTATCAACAACAGCAGATACACTTATCTCAGTACACAGAGATTCACATTCTACCTTCTCAACTGGATCTTGTTTACTGTTTATGTTATAAGTAGAGGCCTGGTACATGGATTCGTGCAGAGGTGGGGTCCCTCGGCTGGCCCGTGGGGGTCGGGCTGAAACTGGCTATCTGACATCCCCAGAGGGGTCCTGGATTGCGAGAGGGCAGTTCTCGGGTGATGCACCCCGGAATCAGGTTCCCTCCTCTCTGGTTCCGGGTGCATCATCTGAGAACCACAGCTGCCAAGTCACCACAGCTCTTGTAGCTCCTGCATTGAGTGTCTACCCCTTGGTGGTCAGTGAACATCATAGCTACCGGTCACACAGTTGAATGATTGGCCGATCGCTTAGGCTTTTATATATCTACACTAATAAAAGAGAAACATGGTAATTGGTGTATGACCGCTACCCTTCCCATTGGCTAATCAGCGATATATGCAAATTAACTGACAGCCAAGATGGCGACCGGCAGCCAGGCAGCATAAACTAACATGAGGCTTGCTTGCTTCAGTGACGGCAGACTCCAACGTTCCCCGCCTCCCTTGCAGGCCTCTGAGCGGGCAGTTTGAAACATAGTAACATATAGAAGCTAAAAAAACTCCAGAAATCCAGCCGGGATCTCAGAGCTGGAGTCAGAGCTGGTGTTATACATTGTTTCAATTACCTACTTTTAGCAGCAGAGGCCTAAGAGCTGGAGCCTCAGCTAAAGCTGGCCCAGAATAAAAAAAAAAGAAAAGAAAAAAAGGGGCAGTTGGGAGCTTCAGTCACTCGCCAGCCTGAAAACAGAC
>NW_006287951.1:3553842-3560852 GCF_000327345.1 Myotis davidii | reverse complement strand
CACCAGTTGCCATAAATTTAAAAATTCTCCTAACTCACCATCTCTACCCCTTAAGCAGAAAGACCACCCAAAAGAAGGCTTTGATCTAAAATTAATGTCATACTTTAAAAAATTGAAGAGTAGGTAACAGCAATGATCAATGTGGGAGCCTTTGATCCATATGAATTAGTCCCTTCGGAATATCCAAAAATAGGACACAGGGTTCAAGTATTCAGTGAGAAAGAAACCTGGAGGAATTTAAATTCACAAGCTCCTCAAACTCTATAATTTCATGATGTCTTTCTTTCCATTGTGAATTTCTAAATTAATTTGGTGATTCTTTTAGTTTAATGAACTGTTCTGAATTGTCACTCAACTACAGAATATCTTATGTAATAAAAGGCTAATATGCAAATCGATCGAACTGCAGAATGACTATTCGCTATGATGTGCACTGACCACCGGGGGCAGATGCTCAGCACAGGAACTGTCCCCTGGTGGTCAGTGTGCTTCCACAGGGGGAGTACCGCTCAGCCAGAAGCCCAGAAGGCGGCTGGCAAGTGCAGTGGCAGTGGTGGGAGCCTCTCCCTTCTCTGCGGCAGCACTAAGGATGTCTGACTGATGGGGAGTGGGCCTAAGCCGTCAGTTGGACATCTCCCAAGGGTTCCCAGACTGCAAGAGGGCACAGGCCAGGCTGAAGGACACCCCCTGCCCCCCGAGTGCACAAATTTTTGTGCACCGGGCCTCTAGTATATGTGTGTGTGTGTGTGTGTGTATATGCTGTTTTGAAATAATTATCATTATTTCATCATAAGTACTTTATACTTTAATACTACATCTAAATAATGGATTCATTTCTGTGAATCTGGGATAAAGCAGCATAATACGAATAATAAAGTATAAATTTTAAAGATGTAAATAATAATATACAAATGCGATTGACCAATGTAGTTCTTTTTGATTAACAATTCACACAATAGAATTTCTCAGAAAATGTGAATTCTATGTGAATAAAGTTGTTTCATGGCTTTTCACTCTGAAATTATAAAACTTCCTTGGGGCCACTTGCTAGATGACCATCAGACTTAAATACCAAACTAAAAAGTGTAGAGAAATAAAAATTATCTCTACTTTGTGATTCTGTTCTTTACATCTTTTCAAAGAACAAATTTCAATAAAAGGTCCTCTATAGAGAACATTTTCTGTATTGGTAGAAGGTTGTACTAGATTATCTCAAATTCTTATCCAATTCTTAAGATCCTAGATTATGCTACTAATATACCTGAGTTTATGGAACTGTCAACAATTAGGACCCAATAATTCCTTTTGGGATTGTAGCCAGAATTAATGTGTAGAATTCTAAATCATGAATAATTTCACTATTCACTCAATAAATATTTACTGTGCATCTATGATGTGCCAGGCACTATTCTAGCTATTGGAAATACAGCAGTGAAAATATAAAGAAGTCCCTGTTCTCATGAAGTTTACATTATAGAGAAGGAGATGGACAATAAACAAATAAAAAATTTAAATATCAGACATGAATTCTATGTGAACAAAAAAGAGCTAAGAAGGAAATAAAGTAGAGCAAAGGAACAGGGAGCAAAGGGCAAGGGAGCAGAGGAAGAAGAAGGGCAAAGAATGTAGAGGGTGACCAGGAAAGGCCTCACTAATAAAGAAATGTCTGAGCACACATCTGGATGAAGTAAGGGAGCCAGTCATGTGGAAATCTGTAGGAAGAGCATTCCAGGCAGAGGAAAGAGTAAGAACAAAGCATCTGAGGCAGAAGTTAGTATTTTCCAGACCCTGAGGAGGCCACTGTGGCTGAATGTAGGGCGGTAGGAGATAAGATCTGAGGGTAGGGCATGTGTGGGTGGATTATGGAGAGTCTTGGCAAGGACTTTAGTTTTTACTCAGAGTGAGATGGCAAACTAGTGGAGGGTTTGAGCAGAGGAGTGATACGATCTAATTTACATTTTCAAAGGATAGCTCTGCTTCGTGAAGACTAGACTGTAGGGCAGGGGTCCTCAAACTACGGCCCGCGGGCCACATGCAAATACAAATATTGTATTTGTTCCCGTTTTGTGTTTTTACTTCAAAATAAGATATGTGCAGTGTGCATAGGAATTTGTTCATAGTTTTTTTTTAAACTATAGTCCGGCTCTCCAACGGTCTGAGGGACAGTGAACTGGCCCCCTGTTTAAAAAGTTTGAGGACCACTGCTGTAGGGCAATGAGGGTGTATGCAGAGAGACCAATTAAAAGTAATGCAAGTGAGAAAGAAGGGTTACTTGGCCCAGGTGATTGTGGTGGAGGTAATTTAGTACAGTGTGGTTAACAGGAAAAAATAACTTCTGAAACAGTCTTACATGACAGTGACACCTTCTAGCTTAAAGTCTTTCAAAGGTTTATTGCAGATGAAAACAAATTGTGAAATTCAAGAATGAAGTTCCTACAAGGATGGAAAAACCCCAGCAGTTTTCTGTAACTCAACAGAATGCAACAAATCCATGGCAAACAAAAAGTACCTTACGAATGAGAGGGTTTTCCTCAAAGGAGACTGGCATATACTGGGGAATCTGAGCCAGAGACAAGGGCCATCTCACTTTAGTGTGGCCATGAATGTGAAGTGTGAGTGGGGCTCATCTTTGGAATTCCTTTGAAGATAACCTGGAAAGTAGGACAGAGAATGCCTGACGTGGCTGCTATATGCATGGCAGGCCTGTGTGCTCTCATTCATAATTCATGGCCTGCCTGTGACTGATCAAATGAGCACACATCTGGATGAAGTAAGGGAGTGTGTCATGTGGAAACAGAATGAGCGAGCACCTCACAAAGAAGGAGATTGTAATTATGTTATTGATGTTATTGTAATTCTTACATGATTTGTTTTCTAATTACACACAAGCTATTTTTTAAAAATATATTTTTATTGATTTCACAGAGGAAGAGAGGGAGAGAGAGATAGGAACATCAATGATGAGAGAGAATCACTGATCGGCTGCCTTCTGCATGTCCCACACTGGGGATCGAGCCCACAACCCTAACTGTGCCCTGACCGGTAATCAAATCATGACGTCCTGGATCCTAGGTCGATGCTCAACCACTGGACCAAACTGGCCAGGTCACACAGGCTATTTCTTAATACCAAGTCCACTTCTAACTCTAAAGTACTACAGATACATCTTTTTCTTGAAAGACTTGAAAATTCTTTTCAGTATTATATGCAACTGGGTATCAATATTTATGACACAGCAAAAGGTATGCTTCTTAAGATCAGACAGAATGAATATATTACTTTAATTTTGTATACAAAAGATCTCTTAAAGCACTGGATACATATAAGAAGGAAACAGATCACCTTCCTTCCTTAAGGTGATCTTAAAATATTCATTATAGCCCATGTTACCTTTTGCATAAAAACCTGAAAGCTTGGATAATAGGTAGTGATAAAAAGGAGACTCATAGAGTTATATTAAGACAAAAGAGGACTCAGCTTACCGTGGTGATGTACCGTGAGTGGAATTCTGGAGCATCTTTCAGGAACGTGAGACCAGGGTGTGTATCCACCACATCCTGAAAAAGAACAAAACCAAAACTAAATTAAACATATAAAACTCCACTAATATGCTTCTTCTTCCTTTCTGTAGAAATATGCTTCCTTTCTGTAAAAATAGTGAGCAAACTCACTATTTTAGAATATTGAACAATGCACTTAAAATTTAATACTTTATTAAATTCAAATTTTATCACAAGCATACTTATGTGTGTTTTCAATATGCATAGTACATTTCAATAAAAAGTTAAAATTTTAATTTAGCTACATTTGGTGATTTATGAATCAAATATTTTAGAGGTCAGTATATACCAGTGATGGCGAACCTTTTGAGCTTGGCGTGTCAGCATTTTAAAAAACACTAAGCTTAACTCTGGTGCCATGTCACATATAGAAATTTTTTGATATTTGCAACCATAGTAAAACAAAGATTTATATTTTTGATATTTATTTTATATATTGAAATGCCACTTAACAAAGAAAAATCAACCAAAAAAATGAGTTCGCGTGTCACCTCTGACACGTGTGTCATAGGTTCGCCATCACTGGATATAGTAGTTCTAACATCAAGAATGTCAGGGAAATTCATCCCACAGATCTTGGTAGAGATTGCTAAATGAAATTTACACAGAAAGGATGACAGACACAAGCCAACAGGACTGATTCTTTCTTAACCTATAGACAGAAATTTTGGGGGGGAAAAAAAGCCACGTAACCAAGTAGCTTGAAATCTATGTTAAGTTGTGTGAGCCAGCTAGCTAATGTCCATCAAAATAACTGTGTGGAGAAACCCGTTTTCAATTTCAAACTTTATTTATTTTAAAATCTGATAATCACCCTGGTGAACACTGGCCCACTACGGAAGGGTTGCAGGTTCCATTCCCGGCCTCAGTTGGGGCACATATGGGGGGTGACCAATTGGTGTGTCTCATATCTATGTTTTTCTCTCTCTCCCTCTCCCCCTTCCCTTCCACTCTCTCTAAAAAAATAAAAGAAGATAAAAAAAATCTATGAACATGAACGTAAGCACTGCAGTACCACAACAGTCAATCTGATAATCAAGATGGCTACTAAGTGACTAATGGGCGGGTAACATATACAATGTGGATATGCTGGACAAAGGGATGATTCATGTCCAGGACAGGCTGGCATAAGATTTCATCATGATACTCAGAACGGCCTGCTATTTAAAACTTATAAATTATTTATTTTTGGAATTTTCCATTTAGTATTTTCAGACTGTGGTTGAACATGGCTAACTGAAACTTTGGAAACCACAAATAAAGATGGGGGACTACTGTAACTCTCTAAAAGGAGATAAACTTCCTTAATTAAAAAATATATACATACACACATATATATTTTTTATTTCAGAGAAAAGGGGAGAGGGAGATAGGGATAGAAACATCAATGATGAGAGAGAATCATTGATTGGCTGCCTCCTGTACGCCCCAAACTGGGGATCGAGCCCACAACCCACACCTGTGCTCTGACAGGAATGGAACCGTGACCTCCTGGTTCATATGGCAATGCTCAACCACTGACCTACGCCGGCTGGGCAACTTACAGAATTTTAAAATGTCTTTATTCTAACCTTTTATTTGACTGATAGCTTGGCAGGACATAGAATCCATTTCCCCAGGTCTGCCAATGAGAATCTAATACCACACTAATTCTTGTTCCTTCCTTAAGGTAATTTTTTTTAAAAATCTCTGGGAACTTTTAGTATTTTCTCTTCATCAGTGTTTTTCTAAAATTTCAATAGGACATATTTATGTATGCCTTTTCTTATTCATTGTGCTTGGCACTCAGTGGCTCCTTTCAACCAAAAGACTTGTGTATTGTATTTGATACTGTAGGCAGTGACTAGAGAGAGCATGAGAGGCTGGTGTGAGAGGGTCATATTCTATTTTTAATCAGCCACTTGTTACACAGCGTGCTGTGTTTTCCCCAAGGAGGAAAACAGGAATTCCAAGAATTCGCACTGGGTACCTGCTCTGTGGACCTACCCTATCACCCCAATCTCTCCATCCTGTATTGATGATTCTGTATTATAATTTGATAAGTTCCTCCTCTCCATTTTTCTCCTTCTGTCTTCACAGACTCCAGTAAGTTAGATGTTCAAACTCTTAAATTGGTCCTCTATGTCTGTCTCTCTCTTTGCTTCTCTCCCTGTGTGTGTGTGTGCATGCATGCATGTGCATGCCAGAGATATCCTTAACTCCAGTTCCCAGGCCTTATGTTGAAATTTTAAATTTTGATATTTATATTTTAAAGTTCTAACAGCTTTTTTTTGTGTGTGTGGTAGCATTCTGTTTTCATAACATTCTATTCTTATTTTATATCTCAAAATATAGAAATTATTTTTTAAAAGACTTTAATTTTTAGAACAGTTTTAGATTTACACAGATAATTGAGCAGATAGTACAGAGTTCCCATATACTCTGTACCCAGTTTCCTCTAGTATTAACATCTTATATTAGCATTAGTTATAATTAATAAAACAGTCTTGATACATTATTATTACTATTATTAAAGGCTACACTTTATTCACATTTCCTTAGTGTTTACCTAATGTCTTTTTTCTGTGCCAGGATCCCATATTACATTTAGTTGTCATGCCTCCTGAGACCCTTAAGGCTGTGACAATTTCTCAGACTTTCCTTGTTTTGATGACCTTGACAGTTTCGAGGAGTACTGGTCAGATACTGTCTAGCAGTCGCCAAATGGTGGTCTGAAAGGTTGGCGGCCGCTGGTCTACGAGGTTCCTCTATTGAAATTTGTCTTAACATGCTTTATTGTTTGTTCTGTTGGTTTGTTTATGTTTGTAAGTACATACCAGGCTATCCTTTATATTTGGAAACCAGGTAAGGAGTCAACTGTCAATTATTCTGTACACCAACCTTCAATAAATCCCCATGTCTAATACTTCTCATTAGATCTACTAACACTGCGTTTATCGCCTCTCTGGGATCCTAACAAGCAGTGTAAAGCAGAGTAGCTCACTTCTCCACTGCAGCCCATGCACAGTACCCAATTCTAGGCTGTGGTTTCCTTAACCTGCATCTTCTTTCTAAGAAATACTGAAATCTCTTCTACATTGATATTTTTTTCTCCTCTGTTCTTCTCTACCATCCCATTCACTTTCATAGGTTTATTCCTTTTAAGTTTCTATATTTTAACTACAGATTAGTTTAGGGAAAAAAATGGAAGGAAAATATATTTATTCATTCTGTCACCTTTCACCAGAAGACTCCACAATTCCACTTCTTAAATAATAATGAAAATTCTCCTCCCTAGATGGTGTTGCTTAATTGTTAGAGCATTGGCCCGTCCACCGAAGGGTTGTGGATTCACCGAAGGGCACATCCTGGGTTGCAGGTTTGATCCCTGGCCCCTGTGGGAGGCAGCTGATTCATGTGTCTCTTCCACATTGATGTTTCTCTCTCTCTCTCTCTCTCTCTCTCTCTCTC
>NW_006287951.1:3551951-3553052 GCF_000327345.1 Myotis davidii | reverse complement strand
CATTTGTAATACCCTTTGTTATACTTTAAGCAATTAAAAAAAATAAAAAATAAAAAATAAAAAAATAAAAATCAATGGAAAAAATATCCCCGGGTGAGGATTAACAACAGCAAAAAATTTTCCGTAGACTTAAGGAAATATAAATGTCCACTAACTCATAGTTTTGTTGTTTGTTTGTAATTCTCTTGGTATAGGTTTAATTTATATTCCTGTCAAAGCTTCTGATAAAACTCAGTCAAGCAGGGAAAAGAATTCACCAAAATGAACCTTTCATGAAGGGACTATATGCAGAGTCATGGGCAGGTTAAAGGAACAAACAAGGGGATAGTGAGGAACTGAGAATGAGCAACATAATAATACTGTTACCATCCTATGACCAAAGGGACAAGAGGAGGAATAGCGTTATGGGAGCCGATACTATAATACTATGGAGAAGGGGCTATATATAGAGAGATACAGTTACTGTGCTGAAACAGAAAGTGGGGGAAATGCCAACTTATCTCTCCTTTCCCCTCTCATCTCTTGGCAGGCTATACTTTGGCCAGACCAACCCAGAAGCTAGTCAGGAAAGGGGAACCAAAAGATGGAGTTTGTAGGAGTCAGAGCAGGGCCAAGAATGAATCAAGGGATAAGAGCAGGGGTCCTCAAACTACGGCCCCGGGCCACAAGCAAATACAAATACTGTATTTGTTCCCGTTTTGTTTTTTTACTTCAAAATAAGATATGTGCAGTGTGCATAGGAATTTGTTCATAGTTTTGTTTTTTTTAAACTATAGTCTGGCCCGCCAACTATCTGAGGGACAGTGAACTGGCCCCCGGTTTAAAGAGTTTGAGGACCCCTGGGTAAAAGTAAGAAGTGGATTGAAAACTGGTATTAAAACAGCACATTTTAGCCCAGGCAGCATGGCTCAGTGGTTGAGCATTGACCTGTGAACCAGGAGGTCATGGTTCGATTCCCGGTCAGGGCACATGCCTGGATCAACCAATGAATGAGTGGAACAAACACCAAATCAAGCTCTCTCTCTCTCAAACAATAAATAGAATTTGCAAGACCCAGGAGAGAGAGCAGTGGAGCTCCCCTGCTGCTGGACGGGGGAGGAG
>NW_006287951.1:3551552-3551880 GCF_000327345.1 Myotis davidii | reverse complement strand
CTAGGGCCATAATTGATGTTTTTATCTCTCTCCCTTCTTCTCTGAAATCAATAAAAATATATTAAAAAACAAACCAGAACATTTTATTAGAAATATAGTTTTAAAATTGAATATTTGAATTTCACAAACTATAAATAGGAATATGCAATGTTGGATATCCTATCTAATAAAAGAGAAACATGGTAATTGGTGTATGACCGCTACCCTTCCCATTGGCTAATCAGCGAGATATGCAAATTAACTGCCAGCCAAGATGGCGGCGGGCAGCCAGGCAGCTTGAAACTAACATGAGGCTTGCTTGCTTCAGTGACGGAGGACTCCAACGTTT
>NW_006287951.1:3546795-3550481 GCF_000327345.1 Myotis davidii | reverse complement strand
GTTGTTATCTCCCGAGGGGTCCCAGACTGCGAGAGGGCACAGGCCGGGCTGAGGGACCCCCCCTTCCACCCGAGTGCACAAATTTTTGTGCACCGGGCCTCTCATCTATATAATAAAAGTGTAAGTGACTGTTACAACGGAACGACCAGAACGACTGGTCGCTATGATGTGCACTGACCACCAAGGGGCAGATGCTCATCACAGGAGCTGCACCCTGGTGGTCAGTGCATTCCCACAGGGGAAGTGCTGCTCAGCCCAAAGACGGGCTCATGGCTGGCGAGTGTAGCGGGGGTGGCGGAAGCCTCTCACGCCTCCGTGGCTGTGAGCTGAGCGGTAAGGAGCAGCGAGCAGGTGGGCGGTAAGGAGTAAGGGGTCCCAGACTGCGACAGGGCTGTCCGACTGCCGGCTTAGGCCCGATCCCGACGGGGAACAAGCCTAAGCCAGCAGGCGGACAACTCCCGAGGAAGTCTGAGACTTCAAGAAGGTGCAGGCCAGGCTGAGGGACCCTCCCTCCCCAAGTGCATGAATTTTGTGCACTGGGCCGCTAGTTATATATAATGGTCTTGGTTAAATGTAAAAAACAATTAAGAATCCTCCTTCTCATGAGCACTTTTTCAAAGGAACAAAAACATGTAGTAGATGAGTTTAAGGATAACCAGACCCTCATGAAAATTCAAACAAGCTCAAAGACCCTGAATATAAATCATTACCAAACTTAATATTCTGAACATAGGAAATTGTTATAATTAAAAATCTGTTTCATATGGTGTTAGAAGTCAGGATAGTGGTTACCTTAGGGTGGCAGTTAGGGCACTGGTTTTGTTTCTTGATAATGGGTGTTAGCTATACAGATGTGCTCATGTTATGAAAACTCATTGATTGGTGCATTTGTGATCTATGTGTACATGTTTTTGTGTGTAAGTACTACGTTAATATATTTTTCTGTCCTTCTTTAAGGTATCCCCACTAATAGTCAACAGTATTTATCGGCACCAAAAAAAACAACACAGAAATAAAAGGCAGACCTAGCTTCAAGGAATTTACAGTGAGGAACTAAGAATGAGCAACAGAATAATACTGTTCCTATAGATACAGTAACTATATCTCTCTTTCAGGAAAAGACTAGCACAATAGGTGTTGATAGGAACCACCTCTTATTAAACCAAATATTTAGACATAAAATTAAGAATATTAACAAGCAATATATCAGGTTATGAAGAATGCTATAGTAAAAACAGATCCTGGTTATAGAAGGTGCTTCAGTGACTATGGGTGGGCAAAGGAAAGCTGAGTGGCTCTTCTCTTCTGCTTCAGTGGGAGTAGCTCTGTTTTATCTGTTTTATACTATAGGTTCTGTGTTAATTTTCATTTAACAAAAGGATTTTGCTATTAAAACAATTCTCCTAGAAATATGACCTCTAGATTTGTATACCTCAACTGACATATATTACAGTTGGAAAATTTTAAAAAACCTCTGAAACTCTAAGAGTAAAACCCATTTAAAAAAGGAAATGAAAATTACCTGAAGTAAAGGGATAAAATCCTCCTGTTCTAGAGAGCTGCAGCTGGGCTTTGCGAGAAGACAAATAAACTTAGAGGCATCATCATGATGATTATTCAGCAACCTATAAAAGAAACAACTGCTTAGGAAGATCGGCTATGATGAACAATGACTACAACAACAGCTGGTAATTTCAGTCTGATCTGGAGCCATTTAGATCAAGAATCAAGTGCTTTCCTTTCAATGATTAAATAAAGGGGAAATTCCATGCTTTTGATTTTGTCAAAGAAACATCTAAATAAAAGCTCAACAAGATGGTATATTATTTTTATAGAATGCTTCTGGGCTGAGACCACAGAGTCAACTGCACTAATGCAGATAACAATACACTGCAGGAGAATATTCATTCAGGTTTAGCACAGAACACCTGGGCCCAGAACTCCAGCACTCCCCATCAGTCAGGAAGGGCCATTGTGAACCACATGAGACAGAAACCTCTGTTTGCCTAGACTGGCAGACATATTCAGGGCCACCCTGATAGGTGGCTTTTGAAATTACACTTTGAAGGATCAGGCTTAAGACAGAAAGAGACGGGGGTGGGGGTGGGGGAGGGAGACTATATTAAGGTTCGAGGTTCAAGAATACCTCACATCCAACTAATTGCTGAACATTTCCATTTGGATTCTATGCTCTGATAGCAAAGTCAAAATATCAAAAACAAAATTTAAAACCTTCCTCCTAAAGCAAGTCCTTTTCATGGATGTTTATTTTTGTTAACGGTGGCACCATCCTGAGTCATTTGGGCTTGAAATTATTTTAGACTTATTTCTCATCCTTATTCTCTATAGCCAATTAGTCACCAAATTTTCTTGTTTTCTTAATTATTTATTGAATGCTAATTGTGTGTCAGGTACTTGTCTGGCCTTGAGGATACTTGGGATACTAAGAAAATAAGATGCAGTTTTGTACCCTGTGAAAAGCTTATAATGTAGGGAGAGAGCTACACAAATAAGGTTATACTCCTGTGTGACAGCCATGACAGAAGTAATAAGCACAGGGTGTCATGGAAGGACGCAGAGGGCCAGTGAGATTCCCTAAAAAGGGGAAATAGGAAAGGTTGCTGTGGGTCACAAGGGTCACATGTAGATGCCTGGTGTGAGAGTGCATGGAATATGTGGGCAACTACAAGTGCTGGAGTGGTAAGAGATGGGGACACAAGCATGTAGGATCGGATGCTGGAGGCCCCTTTTATGTTAGATCAAGATGCCTGTACTTTAGCCAATTTCACAAAAGAATTTTACCTTGGACAGTGACATGACCAGATATATTTTTTAGAAATATCAAGCAAATATTTAACCAAGGGTCTGAGCACGGATACTGGGGTGGGAGATAGAAAGGGGCAAATGTGGTTGAAATGAAAGAATATAGTAATTGTTAGGGGTGTGTGCGGAGCATGGGGTAGGGAGTAGAAGGGAGAAATCCATGACGACTCCCAGGTTTCTAGCTTGGACCATGAGGTGCTTGGAATACAGGATGGGAATACTGGAGACCTGAGGAATATTTCCTCAAAATGTTTTAGGCCAGTGGTCAGCAAACTCATTAGTCAACAGAGCCAAATATCAACAATACAACAATTGAAATTTCTTTTGAGAGCCACATTTTTTAAACTTAAAAGTATATAGGTAGGTACATTGTTATTAACTTAACTAGAGGCACAGTGCACAAAAATTTGTGCACTCAGGTGGGTCCCTCAGCCCGGCCTGTGCCCTCTCGCAGTCTGGGGCCTCTTGGGGGCCCCTTCTCCTGGCTGCTGGCACCAGTTTTCCTCCGGTGCCGAATCCAGGCCTTCGCTCTTTGCCGGGAGGGGCCGGCACGGCGGGCGAGAGGCTTCGCTCCTTGCTCGCCGTGGTGGGCTCCGGGGGTGTGGCGGAGGCCGGCGCACAGCAAGCAGCGAGGAGCTATGCCCCTTGCTGCTGGCCGTGCTCGGGCCCGGGTGCGTGGCGAAGGCCGGCGCAGCAGGCTTCCCTCTTTGCTCTTCGCTCGCCATGCCGGCCTTCGCTCGCTGCTCCTGCCCGGGGCCAGCCGGTTTTGCTCCGTCGCTTGCAAATTAACTGCCATCTTTGTTGGCAGTTAACCACCATCTTTCTTGGCAGTTAATTTGCATATCACCCTGATTCGCCAATGA
>NW_006287951.1:3545030-3546031 GCF_000327345.1 Myotis davidii | reverse complement strand
TTAATTTTTATTTTTGTAATTTATTGTGGATAGTATTACATATGCCCCCCAAATTTTCCCCATCCTCCCAGCCCTTGCCCCACCCCAGGCCTTCACCACACTATAGTCCGTGTCCATTGGTTATGTATATACTAGAGGCCCGGTGCACAAAAATTTGTGCACTCGGATGGGTCCCTCAGCCCGGCCTGTGCCCTCTCACAGTCTGGGGCCCCTTGAGGGCCCCTTCCCCTGGCTTCTGGCACCAGTTTTCCTCCGGCGCCTGGAACCCAGGCCTTCGCTCTTCGCCAGGAGGGGTCGGCGCGGCGGGCGAGGGGCTTAGCTCCTTTCTCGCTGTGCGTGGGCTCCAGGGACGTGGTAGAGGCCGGTGCAGCGGGCTTCCCTCTTTGCTCTTCACTCGCCATGCCGGCCTTCGCTCGCTGCTCCTGCCTGGGGCCAGCCAGCTTCGCTCCGTTGCTTGGCGCCTACGTATGCAAATTAACCGCCATCTTTGTTGGCGGTTAACTGCCATCTTTCTTGGCAGTTAATCTGCATATCTCTCTGATTAGCTGATGGGAAGCATAGTGAAGGTACGGTCAATTGCCCTTTTTGTCTTTTATTAGATAGGATTAGGGTACTCCTAAGGCTTAGGAAGAGCCCCATGTGGCTCGAAACCTGCGGTTTGCCAACCACAGTTTTAGGCAACTATTCCTTCCTTTCTATTTCCATTGTACCCTCAAGTCCAATTTTCATTATTTCATGCTGAGACTGCTAGAAAGTATGAGGGTCATAGAAGGCTTCACTGTTCACCTAATCTTTATTTATTTATTCATTTATTTATTTTATTGCTTAAAGTAGTACAAAGAATATTATATGTGTCTCCTTTTTTCTTCTCCCCTTGACCCTTCCCTAGCCTCCCATGCCCCGCAGTGTCTTGTGTCCATTGGTTATGCTCGTATGCATGCATACAAGTCCTTTAGTTGATTTCTCACCCCCCAGTCCCACCCCCCAACCCTCCCCAGCCA
>NW_006287951.1:3539575-3541766 GCF_000327345.1 Myotis davidii | reverse complement strand
TACTGTTGAAACATTACATGGTGTTTTTTATTGCAGCTATATCATTCTTTATTTCTTCTTGATTCTTACATAAGTTATTGATTTTTTTCATCCATCTCTTCTTGATTCTTACATAAGTTGCTCATTTTTTCATCCATTTCTTCTTGATTCTTGCATAAGTTTTTGATTTTTTCCTCCATCCAGTTTATGCACTCTAGGACCCTTATTCTGAATTCATTTTCTGACATGTTCCATGCCTCCTTTCACTTAGCTGCTTTTCTGGCGAGTCCTTTTCTTTCCTTTGGGGGTTCCTTTGTCTACCCATGTTTGATCTCACCAACAGATCTAGATGTTGAGTCGTTCAGGGGCTGCTCCTTGGGTGGCAGTGGCTCCTCGGGCTGTGATTGCTCCTCGGGCGGTTGTGGTAGCAGTTGCTCCTCAGTTGGCAGCAGCTCCTCTGATGGGTGCTGTTCACAGCCATGGTGGCTCCTCTGGCTGGTGGGGGGAGGCTTCTCATACAGCTGCTTTTCCTCAGACAGTGTGCTGATCATTAGGCTGCTGTTCCTTGGATGGGGGCAGGCTACACACGCAGCTGCTACTCCTTGAACTGGGGTGGACTGCTCACGTGGCTGCTGTTCCTTGAACGGGGGCTGGCTGCACGCTGCTGTTGTTCCTCTGATGTGGTGGTCTGCTTGTGGGGCTACTGCTCCTTGGACTTGGACAGGTTGATTGTGCAGCTGCTGCTCCTCGAACGGGGGTGGTGGGCTACTTGCGTGGCTGCTGCTCTTCGGACGGGAGTGAGCTGTATGCGTGGCTGCCCCTCCTCAGATGGGGATGGGCCACTCACCCGGCTGCTGCTCGTCGGACAGGTGCAGTCTGTGTGTGGCTCTGTTCCTCAGACCAGTGCGTGCTGTGTAAGGCTGCTGCTCCTCGGACATGGGTGGTCTGCTCATGTGGCTGCTGCTCCTTGGACCAGGGTAGGCTGCTGCTGCTCCTCGAATGGGGACGGGCTGCTCACACAACTGCTGCTCCTCGGATGGGGGCTGGCTGCTCACACAGCTGCTGCTCCTCGGATTGGGCAGGCTGCTTGTACAGCTGCTGCTGCTTGGATGAGGGCAAGATGCTT
This sequence comes from Myotis davidii, assembly GCF_000327345.1. Lineage (NCBI taxonomy): Eukaryota > Metazoa > Chordata > Mammalia > Chiroptera > Vespertilionidae > Myotis > Myotis davidii. The sequence goes on along the minus strand of NW_006287951.1, from coordinate 3,540,661 downwards.
GCGCAGCTGCTGCTCCTCGGACTGGTGCATGGTGAGGGCTATGTACAGCTGCTGCTCCTCAAATGGGGGTGGGTTGCGTAAGGCTGCCGCTCCTCAGACATAGGCAGACTGCTCGTGCGGCTACTGCTCCTCGGACGGGTCGGGCTGCTCGCGTGGTTGCTGCTCCTCTGACGGGGGAGCGGGCCGCTCACACAGCTGCTGCTCCTTGGACAGGGGCAGGCCACATGAGACTGCTGCTCTTAGGCCTGGGGCAGGCTGCTCACGGGGCTGATGCTCCTTGGACAGGAGCTTGCTGTTCACGTGTCTGCTGCTCACGTGGTTGCAGTGCCTTGGACTAAAGCGTTGGACTGGTCAGAGGGGAGAGTGCTTCAGAACTCACAGGAACCTGTGCCCGAGGTGGCTGGAGACTCGGTGACCGTGGGACCACAGCTGAGGTATCAGGTCCCCGGCAGGGGTGGCTGTAGAGTCCCAGGTGTTACCTGAGGGCACCCTGGGTGGAGGTGAGGCTGGGATCTCAGTTACATCAGCTCTCCCCTTCGAAAAGGTGAGGCCTCTGAAGAAGAGCTGGCCTCCGGGTACTGTTTGCAATGGTAGCAGAGGCTGCCTAGTTAGGCTAGCCCGGTTAGCCTGCCCCCGAAGGTCCTGCGGGGTCTGTGCCTCATTCACACACACACACACACACACACACACATACACACACAACCACACACTCCTCTTTTCCTCCCTTGCTGCCACCTTCTTCCTGCCTCTGTAGCTGGGTCTAGGGTGCAATTGACCTGTTTGTTATTGAATTTTCCTCTCCAGGTGTCTGGTTATGTGGCTTGCTCTCTAGCACTTTAGCCAGATAGGATAAAATTCACCTTAACAAGACATGACCCAAAGGGAACAAAGCATGAATGTACTCACAACACCAATAACCCCAATATAAGTGACCACCTGAGAAAAGAGAATTAGGAGAAAGTAGAAAATAAAGCAACAAACAAAAAAGGAAAACAAAGAAAAAAGCAACAAAGAGCAACAAACAACAACAAAAAAAGGAAAACAAAGAAAAAAGCAAAAAAAAATCAAACAAAATAATAATAAAAA
>NW_006287951.1:3516404-3537429 GCF_000327345.1 Myotis davidii | reverse complement strand
AGGAAAAATCTAAAGCAGGAATAGGGTAAGAGAAACAGGACAACAAAAGGGGAAAAGTGAGGCAGAGAGTTTTGGCATAAAGGTAAATTGGAGGTAGAGTAAAAGGATGCTAAAGGAAACATGAAAATAGAATGTAGAACACTAATCCCAAAATATTCACCTTAACAAGACATGACCCAAAGGGAACAAAGCATGAATGTACTCACAGCACTGATAACGCCAATATAAGCAACCACCCGAGAAAAGATAATTGGGGGAGAGAAGAGAGAGCACAAATGATATCTAAGAGAGAGAAAAAAAGATAGGAGAGAAAAGAAAAAGGAGAATATATATTTATGGAGAAAACACCACAGAGCTATAGATAAACCAAACAAATACAAACACTCAGTAAAGAGGGTGGGGGCAGAATCTGTAGAGGCTGGGCTGATATACAGGAAATAAGGTTAAGAATTGGATAAATATGGGGAGGACCTCACTTCAGTATAGAGGAAGTACAAAAAGGATGAGTGGATAAGAAGAACTCTGCCCTTCCCGGCTGCAAACTGTCTCACCAGCTGAGGATCCTTCGCCAATTCGGGGTGGAAGTTATTTGTTTCAGCTGCTCATTCTATTTGCCCTGGGACAAGCCTTGGGACCTGTCTGCCTATTCTGCCGCCATCTTGTCTCTCCCCCATTCACCCAATCTTATATAGACAGAAGGGGAAAAAAATAATATATTTACAAAAAAATTGATTTAAAAAATCGTATAAAAATAGAAAATAACAAGTAAAAATAAAATAAAATTGAATGATGAAAAAATAATGTGAAAAGAAGTAGAAAATAAAGCAACAAACAAAAAAGGAAAACAAAGAAAAAAGCAAAAAAAGAGCAACAAACAAAAAAAAGGAAAACAAAGAAAAAAGCAAAAAGAGAGCTAACAAAATAATAATAATAAAATAAAAATGAAAAATTAAAATGTCATTCCTTTGGCTGGCTTAAGATCCCAGTTTTCTGGAATGTCTGTTTTTCTGTTGCTGGGACTGAAGGCCCCTCTAAAGGCCAGACCCTGTTAACTCCCAGGGAGTAATCAGATTTGTTTAGTCCTTCGTACCATTCAGGGTGGAATCTGGGTGTGGCTGTATTCCTTGTCTGGGGACTGGAGGGAGGAGTTATATCCTCAGGAGAAAATGGCTGCCCAGGTCCTGGTCTCAGGCGTGACTCAGCACTCAACTTGCTGCCACCTCTCCTGGACCCCCTTCTCTTCCTAGCCTCTCCCCAGATTCCACTCGTTCACACCTTCTCCCGCTCCTCAGCATGAGTGAGTGTTTGTCTCCGAAATGTCCTATGAACAGGGTTCAGTTAAAACAAACAAACAAACGCCGGCTGCAGAAACAGGAAGACTGAGTCTCTGTGAGCTCATCTCTTACTGTCACTGCATGGTCTGGTCAGCACTTCAGGCTGCCCCTTTTAGGCTCAGTCCTCCGTAATTATGGAACCCAGATCTCAAATCCCCCGGTGCCAACAGTCCTGCGGATCTCCTTTCCCCAGTCAGGGGCTGTGACTGTCCCAAGGGATGTGACTGGGTGCCACATGGTTTCCCTCTGACCCTCTGGGTTCAGAGATCTGGCAAACTTTCCTGCCCAGATCCCTGGTTTTTACCTTTCCAGGGGAACTCTGCCCTTCCCGGCTGCAAACTGTCTCACCAGCTGAGGATCCTTCGCCAATTTGGGGTGGATGTTATTTGTTTCAGCTTTTCATTCTATTTGCTCCGGGATAAGCCTTGGGACATGTATGCCTATTCTGCCGCCATCTTGTCTCACCCCCTGTTAACTCAATCTTATATAGACAATTCTTCATTCTAAAGCATCCTTTGATTATATAATTCCCCTTTTCAAAAATGTTCGGTAGCTATCTACCACTTAGAAGAGTAAGTTTAAATGCCTAAGTTGGATATTTAAGGCCCTTTGTAATTAGGCTGCAGCCTGCCTATCTACCTATCTTACTACTTTGCTAAATGAAACTTAAGACTCCAGGCTGTGGGCCTGACCCACTATTCTCTGAGTGCTTCATGGGCATTCTTGCCTCTGTGCCATTTCTCATCCTGTTCCCCTCTCCTAGAATACCACCCCTTACAACTCTGTTATCTGAATGCTGGACATTCTTTAAGGTCCAGCTAATAACCTACTTCCCTCTTCCAAAAAGCGTTCTCTGACAACTAAATTCCTTAGTGATCTTTGTACTATTTAATTTACATGTATTATCTATACCATGGTACTATTAGCTTTCTTTTATCTCTCTGGTACCTAAAGGGCAGGCAAATTTATAGCTCTTTTTTCCTTTAGCACCTAGCACAGCAATGTTCACACAGAAGACTCTCAAAAATGTTTGTGATCTGACTAGCAGATGTATACATAACTAACTTCATTTGTTATTATTAAAGCTATAGTATGATATTTATATTTATCCTCCTTATCATTCTTCAGCATGTTCAAAGCCCCCAAAGTTAATAAATATACGTTCAGAAAAAGATTAGCGCAATAGGTGTTGATAGGAACCACCTCTTAGCATTAAAAAATGGGTGGGATGATCACAGCAAAAAGGCAGTGAGGTATTTGGAAAGGAGTATGTTTAAAGAAAGAACAGCACTACTAAATAAAACCTGTACAGACATGACACATGAGAGATACTATGAAAGGGAAAAGCCAAGTCAGGTATGGTCTTTTGCTATTGGAAACAAAGATAAAATACAAAGAAAAGGTGAATTACAGCCAATGCTAGTGGCTGGTGAACTCTATATGGCAGGAGAAAAGAGGTGATAAAAGTTGTGAAAGCATGTAGTGAAGACCTGGGGCAGGGGGAGAATGGGTGTGGGTTGGAGGGGGTCAATGGGGAAGAAAAGCAGATATCTGTAATAGTTTCAACAATAAAGATAAATTTTTTAAAAAGTCGTGAAAGCTGGAGAAAGAAGGTAAACATAGCGATTCTAAACTGGTAATTTCTAGAACTCTTAAGATAAATATTGTTTTATTAATAGACAAATGACATGTTGTCATAAAGAGGAGAGAAGTAAAGCATAAAAATATGAACAATATTACTAACTTCATTTGAGAGGATCTATGCTACAAAGCTGGTAAATCTAGGAACTCAAACAACAAAATTGTAGAGCAATGTCTTCCCCCTAAAAATGTCCTTATTATAAGAAAAACATGTCAGAGGAGAAAAATGAAATGGGCAGTAGAGCAGGGAAAGAAGGGAGGGCAGAGGCATGGGAACAAGAGCCCATTAGATGTCCACCCACAAACCACCTGGAAGGGGCTAGTAACCGTCTACCCCAAAAGCATTGGGACAAGAGGGAAATTATTTCCTGTTATACTGTGACTTTTGTATTTGACTTTTATTGGAAGTCAGCACACATATGTGTATATCACTATGCTTTGATTCTGTATCATTATTTGCCAGTTATTTTTTGTACTTGAAAGTTTAAAATATTACAGTTTGGTCCAAGATACTTTCTGGAAAGGGTACAATTTGCAAAAAATTACAAAAATAAATACGTCTTTTTCAAGGTCAGTGTGGTAACTCAAACTATCATGCTAAATTGCTTAATCTCCCAAAATAACATACTTAGGGTCTCCCTTAAAGTACCAGGCGTTTAAAAGGCTTTAAGAGCTCAGAGAGGAGTTCCCACTAGAGGGCACTCTAACCATTTTATATCTGGCCAGGAGATAAAGCTTTACTACAGTCGTTCCGCGGGTTTGGCTGATTTGCATATTAGGCTTTTATTATATAGGATAAGTAGTTTCTTCCAGTTCCTAAAATAAAGATTTGTGCTTCATGTCTTTCCCCTGCCTTTTGCCTTCTCTTTTCCCTAGAGATACAATTAAAATGATTCATCTCAATAAAGGAATACATTGGTTGTGCCTGCTGCTGCTCTATCTACCAACATAAATATCCATCCTATCTCAGTGACATAGTCTTAAGACAAAAACACTGGCTATTACCTTCCTCAATATTATGCAGCTAACTGTAGGTAAATCAAGCTGGATACTAGTTTTCCTTTGCTACAGTCAGCCTCAGGCTCACAAACATAGGGTCCGAGAATATTCAAAATAACAGAATATAAGTAGTTATAGTTCTCTCTGGCTCTAATCTTTTACAGAATAGACTATTTCTTTTTTTCAATTTCCCAGCTTTCTCAAAATTTTCTCTTAAACAATCATAATTCACTTCTTGTTGCTTTCCCAGATTGCTAGATGGTTTTTTGTCAACAATGCTGAACTCACTGGCTGAAGATACTTCTGACAAATTATCTCTATGCAATATCCCTATTTCTTCTACCCTTGAGTAACACTCCACCTGAGGTCTTTTCAGGCCTGGTACCTACCAGGATGAAAGTATTTAGCTGAATGAAAGCTAGAACACATACACATTTCAAGTTCCTGAATTCTCCTATTATACTATATGCTGATTTAAAATAACAATGATAGTGATTAATAGACAATCAGAGCACCCAGCTGAAGTCCTGGCCTTTTTTTGTGTGTGTATTTTTTCCATTGATTTTGTTAGAGAGTGGGAGGAGAGAAGGGGGGGGGGAGAAACAGTGATGTGAGAGAGACACATCGATGGGTTGCTTCCCACATACACCCCGACAGGGGTGGGGAAACTGTAACCCAGGTACGTGCCTTTGACTGGGAATCGAACCTGTGACCCCTTGATTCTCGGGCCAACACTCTAATTGCTGAGTGAAACTGGTCAGGGCTGAAGTCCTAGTTTTAATGATGGGGAAGAGGGAGGGAATCCAAGCCCACCTCCCTACTGTTCAGACTCTAGGCTCTATTTTCTTTCCCCAGGTTCTGCTGGACTAGGGCAAAGAATAATTCCTTTGCTGATTTACTCCTGGCTAATTAGTATTTTGTTTTTGGTATTTCTAGCCTCAAAGTAATTCCCTTTTAGGACTGCTTATCCACACATTAAAAAAGAAGACAGTTGTAGATTTACCCAGCAGTTTCCGTTTGCTATAGGAGAAGTGAAATGGTGATAATGACTCTGACTTTGGAGTGTCATCCTGATGGTGTATGAGGAATGATTCTCCTAGGGCCCTTCAGTCCTTGTTATCTGAACAATTTAGAACTACTCCCTGTAATAAGATGACTAAAATCCACCTGGAAAACATGAATCATTTGTAACTTTTAGCTTTGGGGTGGTTCTTCAAAAGTTCATGAACCAGTAGTCTTATACCCCCTGATTACTTCAGCAGTGCACAAAGAATCTGGTCAACTCAACTTGCTGCTAGATTTTAAAAAATAAGAATACATTTATTAATCACCTAATATGTTTTTAAACATTATACTACTAAGGGCTTTTAGGTGTTATGAAGGGATTAGAACAGGGGTGGGCAAACTTTTTGACTCGAGGGCCACAATGGGTTCTTAAACTGGACTGGAGGGCCGGAACAAAAGCATGGATGGAGTGTTTGTGTGAACTAATATAAATTCAAAGTAAACATCATTACATAAAAGGGTACGGTCTTTTTTTTTCAATAGTTTTATTCATTTCAAACGGGCTGGATCTGGCCCGCGGGCCGTAGTTTGCTCATGGCTGGATTAGAAAGTATCTGTAAGCTGAATTATGCTGCTATTACTGTATATGTGAATTTTATTTTTTACTTTTTTAAATTCAGCTGTCAGTTCCTTCCATGACCTTGAGTTGGGGGCTTTTTTTTTTTTTTTTAATCCTCACCCAAGGATATATTTTCCATTGACTTTAAAAATATATATATTCTTATTGATTTCAGAGAGGAAGGGAGAGGGAGAGAGAGATAGAGTCATCAATGATGAGAGAGAATCATTGACTGGCTGCCTCCTGCATGCCCCCTGCTGGGGTTCGAGCCTGCAACCTGGGCATGTGCCCCTGAGCGGAATTGAACCTGGGACCCTTCAGTACACAGGCTGATGCTCTAGCCATACCAGCTCTATTGATTCTTTTAGAGAGAATGGAAAGGAGAGGGGGGAGAAGAGAGAGAGAGAGAGAGACATCGATGTGAGAGAAACACATCGATTGCCTGCCTCCTGCATGTGCCCTGATCAGGGACAGGGATGAAGCCTGCAACTGAGGTAGGTGCCCTTGACTGGAAATTGAACACGCGACCCTTCAGTCCACATGCTGATGCTCCGACCCATGAGTCAAACCGGCCAGGGCTATATGTGAATTATTAAATGATGATAATGATAATAGGTGAATAGCATTTCCCAATAGTTTACCAGGAAGGGTATCTAGACCAGAAAAGGTGAAAAGAACATAAAGTTGATCAGTTAAAAGAGGTAGAAGGAGCCAGCTGTGACATGCTCTTATATAAAATAAATCAAGAAATAACTTCTAAAGAAAGCAGGGAGAAAAAAAAAAGAAGAAAGTTGGGTTTGAATTCAAGAAAATTTGTCAAGATGTTCAAATCTAAGAGAGTCTTGATATATGCACTAATTGTTCCTTAACTGGAGCTTTCAAAAAGTAGCAATAAACATTTTTTACAATTCAATTATTTTTAATGAATCAACTGGACACAATTCTAAATTTGATCATATGAGAATGGAAGTTGTATTTGCTTGTGATACATGTGGTTTGCACTTACGTCACTATGACAAGAGTCAAATCCTAAGACTCAAATTTAACAAGTAAAACTGAAACTATCAAATGGTTATTTTAGAGGTATTTCTGAAGATCTAATTTACTGCTTAGGGACATATAAGATAAAGGCTTATGAAAAGGATTTGTGTGTGGGTATAAATGGCTGTGAATCATTGAATTTTACTTGTGGAAATAAAGGGTAAAGGAAAATGAAAAAATGAATAAAATGAGTGTGCTTTATAAAGCGTGTCATGAGGACCAGACAATTCTTAGCCTAGCCTCAGAGAAACTGCTCACATACTTACTTTCTCCACAAGGCAATAAATGACTGTGCGGACACAAATCCTGTCTTCTCTCCCCCTGCAGCCCTGAACATGGGAGCTTTCCAATAGAGAGGACAGCCACAGACCTGCAAATAAAACATAAATACAGTGTAAGCCAAGGGGCAGTGAAGAGATAATATGGCCAAAGAAAGGGCTTTTGTGGCTTTTACTCTTCAAGCCATAGTGGACAAAAGGGACCTTGGGGGAGCAAAACTGAGACAGAAGCACATTTCTCAGGTAGAGACAGGGGAAACAAAATAGAGGGATGTTTAATGAAGAAAATGGAATTCATTGACACCTTTTCTCTAAGTTCATTTATAGTGATGCTTCTTTCTCCGATCCTGACATTAAAGTAATCAGTCTTTCCCCTTCCTACCACTCTTACATCATATATTTTCTACCTTCTAGGAAGAAAAAGAAATGATTAAATGTCATGGTTGTGCATACCCTTCCTTCCTATGCAGAAAACTACAATCACCTTTATTACTTGGTCATTTGGTGTTAATACACTTCACTTCTGTCTCCCACTCTCTCCTTTGCATATTATGTTAGGCCCCACGTTCAAGAACAACCAGAAAAGCCTTGACTGCTCAAGAAAGTAGCTATAAATCTATTTGAATGGTTACAATTCAGGTAAAAGATAAAAGTTAAAAATCAAAATGCTACAGTTTATTTATGTATTAGAAGCTACAACAAATTATAAAAGCTACCACATATCATAAAAGCCTTAAGAACTGGGAATGAATACAAAGCAATTATAATACCCTAAAAAGATAATATTTTATTCCTCAATAAAAAGCTCTTTCAATTAGATCTCTAAATGTTACCAATTTTGTATACACATGTAAAACATATTCCCAAACCTGGAACTCTTCAAAGAGACACATCTTGCTATTAAAGAAATTCGTATTATTCATATTAGATGTAGGATCTGTTGAGCCTTCATCATTGAGTTTCTCCATTGGAGGTTGAGAAGATGTGAATCCACATTAGGTGAAGTTGTGCCTATTGTGAGGCCTTAGCACAAGGGGGAGCTCTACAGAAGACTGAAGACTAATCCCAGCCTGCGATTAGTTATGCTGAGAAAGCCCATGCCTGCTGGGTTCATGTCAGAGAGGAGGCTATGGAAGGTGAGATTCAAACAAGGGAGGTAAGTACAGGGCAGAAATAAGATGCTGCTCCTGCCAAGGCCACTAAAGCATGTTCTGCAAGCAGGAGGGAATTTAAGATTTCATAAGTCCAGAGTTCAAATACCTCCACTGAGGTCAAGAATGAGGGAAAAGTGTTGCTTAGCAACCAGATTGTTTATTGTATAAGTTATGATTGCCAAGGTCCAAAGCTCACAATTAATATATTTTGGGTTGTAAACTGTCAAATCCACTTTCCCCAATCCAAATCCTTTCATGCAAAATGGTGGTTTGCCAAGAAAATGCTCTCAGATGTGACAGGCAATTGGCAACTGCTGGGGAAGCTGAAAGAATAGCCTGTAGTAAGAAGGTGGGGTTGCAGAGCCACAAACAGCAAGTACACAGAGAGATTGGAACTGACTTGCCAAAGTTCTTGAAACTCGCACCATTAGTCATTCATGGATTTTTCAGAATTGGAAGGGACTAGGAATCTTTTAGCTCAACCTTGAGAAGTGGTCACCAGCCCAAGCTGAACCCTTCCAAAGGCTGTGTGCTTATCACCTCCCATGCGGCTATTTACATTTATTCCCTTGGACTCCTATTAAAATACATATATGTCAGCTTATAAGGAGTAATAAGCCACCGAGATTAACAAACATTTATTATGACCCAAAGGCAAAATCCTAACAGAGAAGGTAGAGAATGGATGTTTTAAAGTAGATTGAAAAGGGTTGACCTATTTTTCTCATAGTGGGGTATCCTGAGCAAACAAGTGTTAGGGTATCAGACCCCTGGAGAATATGCCACAGGAAAAAAATGGGAAGGGGCAGTGAATGGCAAGGACTATAGACATTGTACCTTGGCTATTAAAAAAAGAAGTATGGTTGGCCTGCATCTGCTTAAAAACAAAGAATTAAGATAAAGGTAATCAGGAGATTAATAAGAATCTAAAAAAGTAAATGATATTCATATGAGGGCAACAGAATACAGCCTTTTATAACAGAGGAGAGAACAAGCCAGGGTCAAGACTTTTTACAAAGGAAGAGGATGGATGACAAGTGGGGGAATACAGGGAGATACAGAAAATGAGTTTAGGAAACTTAGGTTTATAGGAGCAGGCAAGAGTCAATGTGGCAATCAAAGTCATTGGAACAAAGGAAACGTAACACCTATAATTTGATCTAAGAATGGCCTAACAACATAAAGAGCTGAAAGCAAGGTTGTCTAAATACACACAGGAAAATACAATCACCAATATTTGCTATGTTCTTTAACATTTTAAAATGTCTCCTCTTGTTACTTTGTTTGGTCCCCATGTTGAAGAGGGCAGTGTTTTTTTGTTTGTTTGTTTGTTTTTTAATCACCTGAGGATATTTTCCATTAATTTTTAGAGAGAATGGAAAGGAGGGGGAAAGACAGAGTAACACTGATGTAAGAGAGACACATGGATTGGTTGCCTCCCACACGCGCCTGATCAGGGCCAGGGATTGAGCCTGCAACCCAGGTATGTGCCCTTGACTGGAATCGAACTCCATCAATTGAGCCAAACCGGCTAGGGTGAGGGCAGGTATTTTTATCCCATTCTTCAGATGAAGAACTAAAGGTACAGAGGGTACTTTACAGGCCAGAGGTATGATGAGTCAAGATGATGCTACATCAGCCCAGCTGGTGTGGCTCAGTAGTTGAGTGTTGACCCATGAACCAGGAGGTTGAGGTTTGATTTCCGGTCAGGGCACATGCCTGGGTTATGGGCTCAATTCCCAGTAGGGGGCAGTCAGGAGGCAGGACATTCACTGCCCCTTTCTTGTCATTGATGTTTCTCTCTCTCTTTCTCTCCCTCTCCCTTCCTCTCTGAAATCAATAAAAACATATTTAAAGAGGAAAAAAAAGATGATGTTACAACAGCCAGAAGAGGAGCTGGAGGGCTTTGTATGGTTCAGAAAACAGTTACATTCTTTTCCCCCAACTTCCTGCTAGAGGCTCAGTCTCTGACAAATGCTTTTCCTACTGGTCCTCAGTTTCTGTTCCTGCACTGCCTTTGCCCCTCTTAGATTCATTCTCTCATTACTTCTCCATCATCACTTAAAGCTGTGGAAAGAAGTATACACTACACACTGAGCATTTAATCACAATGGGCATTAATCTCTCCAGCACTATTTGAGGTTCAAGGTGAATAAGCTAAACTTCACCAACAGATGCAGACTTTATGAACACAGAGATTTCTTTGCACTTAAAAAAACAGACCACAGCCTCTAAAGCTATACTTAAATGTCACTAAAAGTATATTGCAATTCAAGCTGGCCTTCCAAATAACTTTATAAACTACAAGAATCCATAAAAATGTTCATTTATTGCTCCAACCACCTCTCCCCTCAATCTCCCTTAAAGGTTATCTTTCTTCTCCTTTTCACATGACCACATCTTGTGAGAACACAAGCATAAAGAGTGCAAGGTATGCAGGTGCATAGTTCCAGAGAAGAGCAGTCAGCACAGTAAAGAATGGCTGAAAATAAGAATGGCTTAGTGAGTGCTAAGAGGACAGCCACAGCCAAGTAAAAGCTGGTTTTATGGGGATTAGCTAACTGGAAGACACGATTAAATAAATTTTTAAAATAGACAAAATCCAATAACATGCGCTGACACAATAATCCAAAACAAAACAATGCCAACCAATGCACTTGTGAGATTTTCTGAGGTCATTATACACACACACTCTCACTTTTATGTGCAATGTTATTTTTAACTTTTTAAGGTATGAGCAATTTACCTTGCTACCTCAACCGACAATTAAGGTCTAAGAGCAATGAACACCAATGGTTGGCACTCATATGTGGAATTTAGGGCTACAATCAAGTACAATTCAGACAAGTTAATCAGCCATGTATGTATATTGGCTACTGTGCCACATGATGATTACGTATAAAGAGCAAATTGTTATGTAAATGACTGTTTACTAAACAAAATAGTTTTCTAGCTTTTTAAACTTTTCTATGCTGTCAGCTTTAACACTGGCAGTTTTCCTGACATACAGATTGATCCTCACTGCCTATAAATAGCAAAGTCCTTCTTCTGACTCCCCAGCATGCACAGACCTATCCTTGACTTGATTATACTCTTTCCTGTACCTCCCTTGACCAACTTAGGCTTTCTGCTCTCTCCTCTGAATCTGTTGAGTGCTAGAGGGCCACTGAACCGTTGAGTAGGGGCAGAAAGGCCAAAACAGGTTCCTCAGTCAAGGGTTGGGAATATTCAGAGGAGGAAGGTCAACCCAGAAGACCTGAATTCAAGACAGAGTAGGGAACAGGTCTCTGACAGTAAGGCGCTAATCACCTGGACTGGCTCTCTCTCCAGGTGTGGTGAGCCCAGCACAGCACCAGGGAACAACTATGTCCCTTAATCTACACAGTCTCTCCTGGTTTGCCTGTCTGAAGCAGTCCAGGAAAAACGCCTGTCTCTCTCACACACTGTTGCCATGTTAGAAATACCGTTTGGCATTTATTTGGTTAACATGTTATCTCCAGATGTAGTCTTCATTCATCCTTGCCAAATTCTATCTTTTGGGTTTAGATTCATATTTCTAGCCCATTTAGATAATTCACCATTTTGGTTCCTACAACAGCTATTTCTCAAAGCTTCAGGTAAGAAAATGCCAATGCCCTGAAAGAAGTAATAATTTATTAGGGTGGCTATAACTGGAAGTTAGCTAATGGTATGTTAGCCTATGTTCAGGTGAGATAACATGGCAGAAATAACACAGTGCTAGGAGTTAGAGGACTTGTCTCCTGACATGCACCAATTAATTCTGACTTTAGGTAAGTACTGCGGGACTTCAGTTTCCTCATATGTAAAAGAGAGTGAAAACCGGTGAGCTCTTATTTCTGGAATGAGTCTGTTTTTCATTAGAAACAGCTAAGGGATCAACAAATAACTTCTAAGATTAGGAGTGAAGAAAGGGGGAATGAAATAATTCCTTTTCATTTATCTTAAAATCACTCTATTTGCAAAGTATTTAACAGCAGTAACAAATGTTCTAAAGTTAGAGGTAGGGGAGAAAACAGGGCACGACAGGAGTGGGGATTCCAAAGACATACTGGAAGCTTGGTCTTACAGGATAGGTGACATGGGGGTTGGCAAGAGTGAAAACCCATTTTGGAGGGGAGAACTGAGAGCCCAAATGCAGAGATGTGCCTTGGGAGGGCAAGTGGGTCAGACTCACACGCACAACAGTAGTTTGGGTTTTATCCTCAATATCAGTTTTCAAACTTTTAAATATTATTCTTAAGAGCAGGGGAAATCATTCCCAGTGTAAGTGTGCATGGGGTCTTGGGAGCTCCCACTTGGTCTCCTACTTGTCCACATGCAGCTCTTAGCCTACCAAACCCCTCTGTCTCTTGAAGCACAGCCTGAAATCACTGCTAAATTCCCAGGCATGATCTGACTCTCCAACATATGTGCATGATAAAAATAAAACCCAACCAAAAGAAAGCACTGCTATGAGTGGTAGGAATCCCTGAATATTGCTGAGCTGGGAAATGGCATGATCAAATATAATGTGATGGTCATGCTCAGTAGTAACTGTTCTAGGAGAAGGATAGAGGCATATAATCCAGTTACTAAAAATTTTATAGTAGTCCTGGCATTAGGAGCTAAGAACTTAAAAGCAGTTGGATATACTGGAAAGTATCAAAGACTTGCTTCTTAGGAAAAATCCATTTATTTCTGAGTAGAATTACAGTGTTGAGCTGGCCTAGTTGTTCCTGGTCTGGCTTTAGGACAAAGAGTTATGATTATTGGGTGAGAACAAAAAATAAGATTTGTATTCAACACAAGAGACATATGTCTAACAAGTAAGGCTATATTTAATGATGAAATAGGTTGCTTGGTAAAATAGTGAGTTTCCTGTCACTGAAAGCATTCAAACAGAGAATTTGTATGTCAGTGATATCATGGATGCAATTCCTATATTAAATGAGAAGCTGGACTAGAAGTCCACTAAGGTTTTCTTCAAACTTAACAGTTCCATGTAATAGGACCATAGCTAAAGATATATCAGGATCAAACACATTTTTTCAACATGTGAAGAAAAGCCCTATGCATGCTTAAAAGCAAAGAGCAAAGAGGCAGTGAAGAGAGGGAGATTGGAACTGCTAGGGTAAGGGCAAATATACATCACTTAGTAGTTGTATTACCTTGGCAATTTTCCCCATTTCATAAATATCTGCTTTCTGATCTTCAATATCCATGAAAGTAGCTTCAATCCTGCTTAGAATCTGCTCATGGTTACTGCAGGCATCTGGGAGTCCTTCAGGAAAGTAGAACTGTGGAATGTTTATGGACAATGGTGCGTTCACAACCTTATTCACATGAGGAACAGGAGAGAGAGGCTGGGGAATACTTGGAAAGGTGGCTGGAGGTGGCAAGGGGGTTCCAGGCTTCTTTTCTGGTTTATTTTGAATCTGGAAGGAAAATCTGAGTTTGAGACACATAAATTATAAACAGCATATATTTCTTGAAAGTTCTCACCAGTAATAAGAGGTTAGGTATACATAAGCCACAATTAGAGACAGCAGAGATTAAGAGCTCACTCTATTCTAGAGGGTGGCAAGCATGTTTCTAGGGAATGCTTATCCATACTAAATATATTAATACATCAACCATATGTCAATACCTGAGTTTATATAAATTAATGCTTAAAAATCCTATATTTTCCATAAATTATATGGCAGGCATCTTTTTAAAATATTTTTTTTTTATTGATTTCAGAGAGGAAGGGAGAAGGCTAGAGAGAAAGACACATCAATGAGAGAGAATCATTGATTGGCTGCCTCCTACACACCCCACACTGGAGATAGAGCCCACAACCTGGGCATATACCATGTTCGGGAATCGAACTGTGACTTCCTGATTCATAGGTCAACGCTCAAACACTGAGCCATGCCAGCCAGGCTATGGCAGACATTTGAGAGCAATGCCAGCTGACATATTAAGAATCTCAAAGTGTATTCTTAGTCTTTAGAATTGGATTAGTAAATTCTTTTTGAAGACTGTTCTTGGTCTTTTAGTGCATTTCTCTCCTTTACTAGGCAGAATAAATTTTTAATTATGTAGATCTAAAATCTATTGGAGGGAGTGTCCTTTCACTTTCTTCTCTAGTTTAAATTTGTCTAGGTAGAATCACTGCCAGCCCTGATGCAGAGAAAGTCTTTGTTAAGAAAATTAAAGCATTTTTTTCTTGTATTTTATTTATTTATTGCTTAAAGTATCACAAAGGGTATTACATGTGTCCATTTTTTCCCCCCGCCCTTGACAATCCCCTGGCCTCCCCTACTCCCCAGTGTCTTATGTCCATTGGTTAAGAAAATGAAAGCATTTTTGTTTTGGAATGTCTTCTACCAGGCCAATTTACTTGCCACTAGAGGTATGCCATTTTTTTCCCAAGATACAAATTGCTCTCATTTTTGGTACATTCTAATAGGCAAGGATCATGGTCATTAATTTCATCACAGCCAAACTTCCTTTACTGTTTATTAACTCATTTATACGTTATATACTTTACAGCAAGGACAGTATAAAAAGGGGGTGGAGAGAAATAGGGAGATGAAGATTATCCATTTAATTAGAGAAGTTTATTTTATCAATGAAGACTAAATTTAGTTCAGAGAGTCCTAGAAGAGAAAGCAAAAAGATCCCATGAAGATTTTCAGAGTTTAAGTTTCTACTCTTAATTTTGACTGACACTGTATTAGATGCCGTATAAATATAAAAGATGGCATGATTGTTGACCAACTAGATTTTAAATTCACTGTGAACACCAAGTATTGCTTGAGTGTTTTCCCTTAAATTATCCTAATGCCATTCCTAAAGTTTGAATAATAACTTATCTGTAAGTGGATCTGACTATCATATTTCCTTTTGACATAAAGGCTTATAACATGATATTTAGATTCAGGACAAAAATCTTTGTTAACTTTGAAAAACATGAGTATTATAGGAAGATTCATTCACATAAATACATGATGAATAAGATTGAACCTCCTTTTGTCTTGGGCGGGGGGAAAAAATGGACACATATGTAATACCCTTTATAATAAAAAATAAAATTAAAAAAAAAAGAATTTCTTAGAAGGACTACAAAAAAAAAAGATATTTCTATCTCCCTTTCCTCCCTGAAATCAATAAAGACATATTTAAAAGATAAATAAAAAAAAAAGATTGAACCTCCTTTTTTGTTATACCTGACCCATTTCTCATGTTAATACCTGATATTAATACAAAGAGTGGAGTCTACTCATATATTATAATACTACTGGGGCTATGAAGGCCAGTTGGTCACACCGAGCCACTGCTGCACTATCAGGATGTCAGCCATGTAAAGAAGAAGTCTAGGAAGAAATTGCATAGAGGGAAGTGGTACCAATGAAAGATGAAAAACTTAACAGAAAACAGTGATGGCTTACTAGCCCTATGACCTCAGGAAAGTTACATAATCTTTCAGAATTTCAGTAATAAAACAAATTAAAATCCTTACTTCTTAGGATATTGTGAGGATTAAAGGAAATTACAGGAGTAAAAAGCAAGGACATTACACAGGTAAAAGGTTCAAAACAGTGCTGGGTACGATATGTCCTTATTTAAGGTAAAGGGTGGGGAATCTTAAAACATTAAACATAACCTGGCATGGTTCTGCAGATTCAATAATAAATAAAATAATCACATTTATAAAGAATTTAAACTTTACAAACCACTTCTGATTTAACAAACTGATAATCTATTCTAAGTAAACATTTCTCTCTGCCTTGGTGCTAAATCTGCAAATATTACATAGTCTTGAGTCAATGACAATAGAAATTGTTCTTAAACTTCTAAAATAAGGCATGTAATTCTTCAGGTCTTTACCTAGGTTACTTATATTAGTGTTATTGCCTTTCTATTATTCTATGCTAAAAAAGATTTGTGAGACAAGTATACAATCATCAAAATTATTTTTTGGTTTCCCCAAAATGTTTCCCATGTGTGACATCCAGAGCAGTTATAACTGTAGGATTAAGACCACTGGTGCCAGTGAGGATGAAACCCAATAGTCTAATGAACACATGCTAGTGGGGAAGATTTAAAGGAAAGCCTTCAATGTTGACTCTACTCTTTTACTCTGATAGAAATAAGTGACATTCAGAACAAACCCTGGCTATCTGTCAAAGTTTTTATTTGAAAGAGAAAATATTTGATTATGTAATAGTCTATTTTACTTTCCTTAAGTGTACCTCTTAACACAGAGAAATTTATGGATAGGCAACTATTTATCAATTCATTGGTTGATACACATTTAATAATAGTGATGTTAATATTTAAAAGGGAAAATATAAAGAATGCATATTGTGAACTTTTGGTTGTATCAATTTACTTTCCATTGAATTTAAACTTTAATGTAGTTTAATAAAACTGACTTTTTACTAACATTATAAAACAAAACACAGTAATATAAATTTTGCCAGATTTACCAGCAAGTTTAGCATCTGCTCACTTTCAATAAAATTGTTTCACTCAGATCTAGGAACAGCACTAAAACAGAATTAGCTGGGTAAAAGTATCTCAATTCTCCATTTCAGTTTTTCCCTTTATAAACACAGTATCATTTAGAGATTTCTTCTGAATAGTATCCTTATAACATTATATCACTGTAGCATTTCCAATATTTGATAATTTTTGAGCTATTAAAAAACACCTTCCAGTCAAATAATATGGTCCAATCAAATAATTTGAAATTACTCTGGGTCAGAATAACTATGAAACTATGGTTTGTTGCTGGGTTCTGGATGGCCATCATTTGTATGGCCCTTGATTTGTACTGTAGTCAGTGTTAGGTACTTGTTTGGTGAGGCACTGGCCATAACAGTGTAAGCAAGTTAGCAAGGGCTCTGCAAAGTAGTCATTGCGGGCAGAAATGATTCAATCTCACAGCTTGCTGAGGGGGACATTCTTTCACCACCCAGAAGTTAATTGCCACCCTTTATTACTCTTTAATAAAAGTGATGTTAACATTTAAAAGGGAAAATATTATACACACAATTGTCTAAATATAAAACTAGTTCTTCCTTCAAAGAAAAAAAGGATTAACAGGATCTATACTTAAAAAAATATTCATTACAGATGTATGCTATTCAAACATAGCCTATTGATTCAAAGTATATACAGGACTTTTAACACAGAAATTCTACCCGCCCCCCCAAATTGTAAAATATGTGTTAAGTTGTATTTATTCTAAAACCAATTCCCTCTCTACAGAGAAAAATGTGAGTACTGTACTCAGGTCCAGAAGGTCTATTTTTAAACCTGTTGGAATCTCTCTACAAATAGCTTTCTGTAAATAGCTGAATAGAGCACACAGATTAATTCCTTGATCTAATATCAAGTGAGCTGTAAATTACTTGTAAGTTAGTTCATTGGGTGGTTTTATTAGTAATGAAAATATTTTAAAAGAAACACCCAAGTTTCAAACCTGTGTCTGCTGAAATAACTTTAGCCGCTTCTTAAAACGTGACGGGAGAACAAAATCACAGCCCCTTGCCAGAAAAGCTAACTCTCCCCTTAAATCCGGATCCCTTCGTAGAGATGTTTCCTTGATCATCATTTTTGAAAAGTGGATGTTTACTTTGCAACTGTCCAGCACACTTCTGAAGATAGTCAGGTTTAATACGCTGTCAATCTTGTCAGGTAGAAAGGTATTTTTTTCTTCTTATCTTCCAAAGAAATTAAGCTCAAGCATTGTGCTCTCCCAGCCTCCAGAGACCACAATCCATGCTTGTACTGACATGCAGCTGGTTCCCAAATACAGCCTGTGGCTCCCAATACCTGCTCATAATTTTCAAGTTAGAAATAAGAACTGTAATGGGCCTGTTGCTCCTGGTAGGTAGCTTTATGTCAAATTGACCTGCACATGGTGAGAATACGGAGCCTTATGGGAAAGGAAGCACCCACTACTCTGAGCGCCAAAGTTAGAAACATTACAGTGGACCTAAAAATAGCGACTTCTCAGATAATGCTAACTTTTTAAACCCAGAGTATGTGAGGTGTCAATTCAGACAGTTTCTCCTCAAACTAGAAGAGAAAGAACATTTTTGATTTTGCTATTTAATATTTTATGAAAGAACAAGCTGCACTTCAAACTTGAAACTATTATTTTAAGAATAGTTTATTTCTTATTTGAAGGGAAGCAAATATCCAAAACTCTCTAGTTATATCCAGTCAAAATATGGAGAAAAACAAAATTTCATCCTCAAATGGTAACATACAAAGATATTCCTTGGTGTCAGATCTAAAAATAATATCCTTTTTGTTTGTTTACAGATGACTATGTTAATCATCAAAAATACTTTTTGGAAGTGATTCTAGATCAGGATACATTTGAAAATATATTGTCAAAGTGTTAGTTAGGAAAGTGGAACAATTGATGCCATAAGAAAGCAGCTTTCGATACATATAAATGAGTGCAATTTAGCTACCATTAAGGTACAAAAGCTGATCAAATAGCAATGACATATTACATTTTTTTAACCTTTTTTGTTCCTTTTAAACTGAGCAACTCACTTGGTTGCTTTTTTGACAATATTACATTTTTAATTTGTGGCTGTTTTCCCCTTCAATGGGCTTTAAACAAATCATCTCAGATTTTTAAAATATTCTATTATTTTTTATCATATATTAAAGTTCTGCCTTGTAGAGTTATTTACAAGAGATGCTTCAAGTACTCTCTCATGTTTAACATTTAGACTTCAATATTTATTTTTGATCAACCACATTATTCAGTCAATATTTATTTTCTACTTCTAGAAAATATAAACCAAATAGCATTACCAAGTAAACCCCCAAACCCAAAACATCTCACAACTCCATTCTATTGAACCTTTGTCTAATTTAGAAGGAATTAAATTCAATTGTTTCCCACAACTTAAGTTAGCTTTTTTTCTTGATTTCCTTTCAAGACATTCTGACAACACTTTATAATGTATACATTTGGCTTATATATTTAAACCTGAGGTTTTCAAATTTCTTTTTCCTTTTTAAGGTATGTAATTCTCCACTCAAACAAAATCTTACCTGAAAGCTTCCAATATATACTACGGTTGAAAAAGGATTACAATGGAAACCACTGGCTAATGCTTCAATGCCTCCCCCCCCGCCCCCCCCGCCCCCAATTTTCTCTCACTGGGCTTAAATGTTCACTCTTTGAGCTAGGTATCTTTCCTGTTTTTTTCCTTACAGTTTTGCCTAGAAATCTATTTTCCTCCTTCATTATTTACTTCCAAATTAAAACACCAAAAAAAATTTGTTATGAATGCCACTAGGACTTTTGGCTTATGACGTAATTAATGCTTTTTCAGTTAAAGCACACCCGCTTCTTCCCAACACCAACCTGTGGCTTCAGGGGGTGACTTTTCATCCCCCTCCTGACAAAGTAGATTAGTGATTGCCAGGGGCTAAGGGATTTATAAACTGCTAATAAATACAGGTTTGAAGGTAGAGGTGGTGAAAATGTTTTGGAATTACATAGTGCTGATGGTTGCATAATCTTGTTGAAAATACTAGAAACCAAAAAATTGTGTACTTTAAAAGTGTGAATTGTATACTATGTGAATTATATCTCAATTTTAAAAAGCCTTTCTTACCTTGGCTCTGTTAGAGTAGATTAAAAAAATCACACGGAATTACAGACTTTGTTTAAAATATCATTGTAAATAAGCTTTGAGAAGAAAAAGATTACAAGCTAATTAATCTTTATCCTAAACTTTACCATCCTTCTCTTTATGCTCTAACCTGGTGTTTTTTAAAAAAATGTTTAATTAATAGCTTGTTTTGTGTTATTAATGTTATTTTACTCTTACAATGATACACTGGAGTAGGGGGAGAAGGCCATGTGGTGGTGTTTATCTGGTTTCTTTGCTCCTGGCCTAATCCTTGAGGCTTACTGGTAACTTCACTGGTTGCAGCAAAACAGATCTAATAAGCAGTTCTGTGTCTTGCTTCAATTACCTCCAAATGATAGGAACACATTTCATGACTAATAACAGAAAGAATCCATAAATCTAGTATTTTTGTTTTTGCCTCTCAGTGTTCCTAAAACTTGGGGATAGATGTTCTAGCAGGTATGATGATCTGTGCATTGATAATGAAGCAGCAGCAATATGATTGCTTTATGGTAGCCTATTGTAATCAATACAACTGTTTCACAATAGCATAGACTATACACTAATGAATGGTTATAAAATTTTTATGGCAAACAGTATTATAGTCATATTCATAATACAGCATTGGAAACACTGTTTATTTCTAGAAAAACCACTTACTTGTAATGATAGGCTGATACCCAATTTCTCCAATTATTAGAGAGGTATACTGTATGGTAATGTAATTTTTTTGAAAGCAAAGTTACAAAACAGTTAGAAAGTGAACACATTATTTTATATTAAATATTACTCACTTTATACCTATGTAAGGTAGGCTATCCACTGCCATACAAATCTTGCACATGATGTTCTACATGATGAATACTTAAGCAATGATGATGACACAAAAATGTCTCATACAGTTGTTGCCGTAGTTATTAGATTTTCAACGAAGACACATTATACACAACAAAACATTTAATGACTCTATGATGAGTGAATATTTAGTGTTCATTTAGTGGACTTGGATCATCATAAAGTGCCGGGGTCCAACCCCAGCAGGTCCAGGGGTCCCCAAAGGTGTGGACGGAGTCGGCGAAGACAGAATGACACGGAGACAGCGTTCAGTTGATCAGCAGCCTTGCCAGGATCTCTAGCCACAATCTCCAGCCAAGTTCTGTGTCCATGTTCTCTTGCTAGGTTCACCAGCCTGGTTTTCCAGGTTCTCCAGCCATGTTCTGTAGCCATGTTCACTTGCTAGGTTCTCCAGCCAGGTTCTGTCCAGGTTCTCCAGCCAGGTTCAGTCACCAGGTTC
>NW_006287951.1:3504025-3516078 GCF_000327345.1 Myotis davidii | reverse complement strand
GTGTTGCTCTCAGTGGTTGAGCATCGACCTATGAATCAGGTCACAATTCAATTCCCAGCCAGGGCACATGCCTGGGTTGCAGGCTTAATCCCCAGTAGGGAGTGTGCAGCCGATCAGTGATTCTCTCTCATCATTTCTCTCTCTCTCTCCCCCTCTCCCTTCCTCTCGGAAATCAATAAAAATATATTAAAAATTAACAACTTCATCTTTGTCTTTTTCATGTTGAATAGGTTTAGGAGGAGGAAGAGGAAGGGTTGGTCTTGCTATCTCAGGAGTGGTAGAGGTGGAAGGGGAGGCAGGAAAGGGGCAGGCACACTTGTTATAACTTTACAGAAATATATTGTAGTTTTGTCTATTTTGCTTTGCCATTTCTCTAAAAATGTTTCCATATGGTACCAATCCTCCTTCCACCATATGCTTTAGTTTCAGTGCCTGTATCATAGAAGGATCCATATAGTAAAGGCCAAAAGCAGTCTTGAAGAATCAGAAATCTTCTGCCTGACTGTCTGATATCAACTGTTTTCTGGCTGCTGCTTCTGTCTTCTTCCTCATCGTCTGGCACTGGTTCAGAAACACTCAACTCCACCAAGTCGTCTCTGTAAATTCTTCTGGTGTGCAGTCTATGAGCTCTTGAATTTCTCCACGATCCACATCCTGAAACCCTTCAGCACCCACCTTTGCCACATCCACAATCTGCCATGATTTCCTTGATTGGCTTTGTCATAAATCCTATGAAGTCATGCACAGCATCAGGGCAGTTTCTCCAGCAGAAATTTATTGTTTTGGGCTTGATGGCTTTTACTTTTTGTATAACAAAGATGGCATCTTCAATGGTGTAATTCTTCCAGACTTTCATGATGTTCTCTCTAATGGGGTTCTCTTCTGTAGCACTGACAATCCTTAACATAGAGTACCATGTGGTAATGAGGCTTAAAGGTCCTTATGACCCCCAAATGTAGAGGATGAATCAGAATTTGTTGGTTAGAGGCAAGCAGACCACTTCAGTATCTTTGGTGTTGAACTCATGGGGTTTTGGGTAGCCAGGGGCAATGTCCAATAGCAAACGAACTTTAAAAGGCTGTCTATTAGCAAGGTACTTCCTGACTCTAGGGACAAAGCATTGATGGAACCAATCCAGCAAAAGGATTCTGGTTGTCCAATCCTTCCTGTTGTATAACCAAAAAGCTGGCTGCTGGTGTTTGTCTTTTCCTTCTAAGGCTCGGGGTTTAGCAGCTTTATAGATAAGGACAGTTAATCAGAAACCCCACTGCATTTGCACAAAACAATAGAGTTAACTTAGGCTTTCCTGCCTTAAATCTTGGTGCTCCCTGCTCTTCCTTACTGATATATATCCTTTGTGGCATTTCCCTTCCAGCAGAATAGAGCACTTTTGTCTGCATTAAAACCTGTTCAGGCACATATCTTTTCTCTTCAATGATTTTCTTAATGGCACCTGGGAACTTGTCTGCTGTCTTTTGGTTGGCAGAGGCTGCTTCTCCTGTTATCTTGACTTTTTTTTTTTAAGTCAAACCGCTTTATAAAAGTATCAAACCATCCTTTGCTAGCATTAAATTCTCCAGCTTTAGGTCTTTTACCTTCCTCCTGCTTTGTCATATAATGACTTTGCTTTTTCTCTAATCATATTAGAGTATATAGGTATGCCTTTCTTATAGAAACCCTGCACACATATAAAAGCTGCATTTTCAATATGAGATAAAAGGTATTTCACAAAAAGTGCAGGATTTTTGTGCCTGCTGGTATAACTGCAGCAACAGCTTAATCAATTTCCTTTTCTTCTACAATGGTCCTTCGACTAGATTCATTTATCTGGAAATGGCAGGTAACAATAGCTTGCAGACCTCAATCTCCAGTACATATCAAGCAATTCAACTTTTCTTGCAATGTCATGACTTTTCTTTGCTTCTTGGGTGCACTTCCAGCATCACTAGTGGCATTTCTTTTGGGTCCCGTGGTGCTATTCAAGGTTTATGGTATTGCATTAACACGAACAATAGGCGAGAACTGTGAAAGGTCAATTTTTACTGTGATATGCAATATACTGGAGAAACAAACTGCTCACGTGGAGATGATTAACATCATGGGCATTTTAAGCGGATACTCGTAACACTTGGGCTCACCGCAAGAACAACAGGAGGTGTTTACAAAATTATTACAGTAGTACAGCATGTACTACAATTAATTTTATGCAGTAACGATTTAATAGACTACTGTTTACCAGAAGCCTTACCAATAACATGTAATGTTTGTTTACATGTCTCTTGACTGCTAATGGCACCGTGTACATTCTGTAAGTGTGTGCAGAAGTTTTGATAAATTTTAACCTTTTTTAATTCAGTTGTGTATATTTTATGGTAGTAAATGATAAAGTAGACTAGTATCTATATATACCTTATGCATTTATTAAATATGTAAGTTTTTCTTAATTTTTCAATATTTCTAAGCTTTGTAGCTCATCTGTGAATTTTTTCAAATTGTCACAAATCTCCAAAAATTTTTCCAATATGTTTATTGAAAAAATTCTGTTTATAAGTGGGTCCACACAGTTAAAACTAAAGGATTATTAAAAGGGTAACTACAATATGTACAAACACAGGCACAGGAGGTCAGATATGGCCTATGGGCCACAGGTTGCTAACTTCTGATCTAGACCAATATCCTCTTTATCACTCTTTCAATATCCTCCTAGTATCTTCTAATTGGCTCCCTCTCCCAATACAGGTTTGCATTGTGGATAACAAATACTGATCACACTTGTGAAACTATTTTGACACATATGTCAAACCTATCCCAATGCCTGCCTTTGTCAGGCTTGGAGCTAAGAATCCTATATAATCAAAGCCTAATATGCTAAGTGTCCGGTCATCCAGTCGGCCATTCAACCAATCAAAGTGTAATATGCTAATAATATGCTAAGGCCACTCAACTGCTTGCTATGACATGCACTGACCACCATGGGGGCAGACAGTTGACTGGTCGACCAGTCGCTATGACATGCACTGACCACCAGGGGGCAGACAGTCCGACCAGTAGGTTAGCTTGCTTCTGGGGTCCGGCCGTTTGGGACTGAGCAAGACAGGCTGGACATGCCCTGGAGCCTGCCCATGGTCCCTCCAGCTGGTCAACCTCCCGCATCCCTCCCCAGCCCTGATTCGTACACCTGTGGGGTCCCTCGGCCTGGCCTGTACTCTCTCATAATCTAGGACCCTTTGGAGGATGTTGGAGAGCCGGTTTCGGCCCATTGGCAGAACCTGTTTCTATGACATGCACTAACCACCAGGCAGCAGACGCTCAATGAAGGAGCTGCCTCCTGGTGGTCAGTGCACTCCCACAGGGGAAGCGCTACTCAGCCAGAAGCTGATGCACCGCTGGCAAGTACATCAGCGGTGACGGGCACCTCTTCAGCCTCCACGGCAGCGCTAAGGATGTTCGACTGACGGCTTAGGCCTGCTCCCTGATGCACTTAAGCCATCAGTCGGACATCCCCTGAGGGCTCCTGGACAGCGAGAGGGCGCAGGCTGGGCTAAGGGATGCCCCCCCAAGTGCCTGAATTTCATGCACTGGGCCTCTAGTAGTTTTATATTATTCAAGGATTGTTTTTTAAAGGCCTGGGGTGGGGTGGGGTAGGGGCCAGGTGGAGGTCAAAGGGGGAAAGGGGGGACATCTGTAATGCTGTCAACAATAAAAATAAATTAAAAACAAAAAAGAAAAAAGATTTTTTTATTTTTATTTTTAAGTAGGGAGAACTGAGTCAAAGAATGGTTTTGTTTTCTTTCATTAAATATTATTTGTCTCTTTAAATTAGCTTTTCATGAATTACTTTTTCCACTTTTATCAAGAAGGAATCTCATCAAATTTATGCTATTCTATGATATGGGCACTTATTTAAAAGACTGATGGGAGAGTCTTTTAATAAGATTTTGATTTCAGTCCATACTTGTTAAAAAAATGGGAAGCTCATTTAGAGCCCTCTGTGACATTTTTAGGTAGCTGCATTTATTTATTTTATTTTATTTTAAATAATTCGTTGTTGAAAGTATTACATATGCCCCCCTTTTCCCCCCATTGACCACCTCTAGTCCACCCCAGCCCCCTGGACCCCCACCCTCACCACTCATTATCAGTGTCCATGGGCCACGCATATATGCATACAAGGTCCTTGGTTGATTACCTCCCACCCATCCATCCTCCCCCACCTTCCCTGAGATTCCATACTCTGTGTTCCATGCTTCCATGTCTCTGGATCCACTCCGTTCATTAGATTATTTTGTTACTTAGAGTCCACATATGAGTGAGATCATGTGATACTTGTTTTTCTCTGACTGACTTATTTTACTTAGCATGATACTCCCCAGGTCCCTCCATGCTGTCTCAAAGGGTAAGACATTCTTCTTCTTTACTGCAGCATAACATTTCATGGTATAAATGTACCACAGCTTTTTTATCCACTCATCTGCTGACGGGCAATTGGGCTGTTTCCAGATTTTAGGACTGCAAATTGTGTAGGTAGCTGTATTTAGATTGGGGTGTTACAGGGGACCTGTTCATGAGCCAGGGTCAAAGGAAAGGTGCCACATGAGACTTTTTCTTGGCTTCAGGTTCACATCTTCTGCTTTCTATAGCCCATCTCTTTTAGAAGAATTTTGTCTCTTTTTTTTTCACAAAAGATGAAAGCAGAAGGTGAAATAAAATTAAAAACTCTATATTTACAGTAGGAGTCTCTGTTAAAATGGTTGTGAGACATTGAAATAAATCATCAGAGAAGGTGGACATTTTTAAAAAAATGGGCAAATAGGATATTGTGGGGCAAAATAGTGAGATAATACATCTAAATGCCTTAGCCTGCCTTAGCTCACAAGAACTCTTAGCTCTTATTATATTATGATCATTCTGAGGTTGCTATATAGGTTTTTCATAAAATATTAAGCATATCAGTATTGCCTGAGTACATGAAAAGACTTTTTTTCTTATTTTTGTAATTAATTTCCAGTTTCACCCCTCCACATTAACTCAAGTTAAAAGATATTACCATTTGTGAATCAGCAATTGAGACTCACACATAGATTTCACAGAAATGTTCAGAGAATGTTTGAGGATATTTAGACCCAAATCATCATCTAGTAACCTTAAGTATGTACTGTTTTAAACTTTAGTGTCACTTGTAATTAAAAACGTGCATGGAACAACAGCTACAAAACAAATATGAGGCAAAAATTATTCATCTGATCACAATATATATTTTTTCCTTCTTTAATAATTATAATGAAAATGATAAAATATGTAATTGGTTTTTTTTTCTTATGAATTTTCTTTTATTGGGACATAGGGGGTAGGTAACTTGGTGGTTTTACCCCACCAGGGTACTGTCCATTCTAATCTTCCTGGGCTAGCTTTTTCTTTTTCTTGGAGCTCTTGTTGTAATTGGTTTTTCTTAAAATATACTTTTATTGATTTCAGAGAGGGAGAGAAGATAAAAACATCAATGATGAGAGAGAATCATTGATCAACTGCCTACTGCACACCCCCTATTGGGGAGCAAGCCCACAACCTTGGCATGTGCCCTGACCAGGAATCAAACCATGATCTCCTGGTTCATAGCTTCAGCCACTGAGCTACACCAGCCAGGCTGTAATTGTTTTTTAATCTGGCCACATATATACCATCTCTAATATCCGACTGTTTCTTAAAAACTTAATGTTTAAGATATACAAAAAGGCATAAAAAATAGGACAAAATACTTATAATCTACCAGATTATAAAATAACATTACTAATACTACTGAGGCCGCCTGTGTACTCTCAGTTCAATCTCTCTCCCTTCCCCCAGGGATTCATCACTATTCTGAATATTGGTATTTGGTGTATCGAAGTATTTTTTCCTAAGTTTTGTACGAATGGACATATCAACACATAATTCATATCATTATTTTACAATGTGCTTTGTTGATTTGCCTTTGTCTGAATTCACACACACTGACATATATGGTTTATTCATGTGCTAGAGATACTGCTCACTGAATATTCTATGTGCTTCCCTGTGTTTCTTAGCCTTTAAATCGAAATCACAGGAATGTGAGCAGAAGGGAAGTGTGTCATGTGTAGAACAAGATGGTTAAAAGCACCCTCTCTTTCTTCCTCTTCCTCAGTGAACTCATAAGCCACATATTCCAGATGGAGCCATAGGGCAGCTGAAGGAACATGCAGCATCCATCAGCCTGGGACCTTGAGTGAGGGGGAGCAGAGTTTCTAGTTAAACCATGTTGGACATACAAAATGAAAAAGAAGTAATCCTGTTATGCTAAAACAAACACAAATGAGATTTTTTCTAGGAATATTCAAAAGCAGTGCTGTCAATAGTGAGGTAGATTCAAAGCCTTTTGAAAATACTTCTATCCTATGACTCTAGAGTGATATTTATTCCCACTTGCATAAAGAAGTGAATCTCACCCAGCTGGCGTGGCTAAGTGGTTGAACTTAGACCTATGAACCAGGAGGTCATGGTTCAATTCCTGGTCAGGGAACATACCAGGGTTGTAGGTTTGATTCCCAGTAGGGGGCGTGCAGGGGGGGAAGAAGCAAATTTCATATACTCTAGTCTTTACCTTCTTTGAAGATCGATTGAACTAACAATACTTTCAGAGTAGTGCCCTACATGTTCACATACTGTTAAATTTTGTTTTTGCAACCTAAATATGTGCCCTGACTCGGAATCAAACCCGGAACCTTTTGGTACATAGGATGACGCTCTACCTAACTGAGCCACATTGGCCAGGGTTCCCCAATTAGATTTTAAGCTCTTCAAGAATGTCTTCTTTTCTTTTGAATCCCACACTGCACCTAATAGTCTACAGAGGCATGTAATAATGAATGGTCTACTGCTTGACTGGGGAGGATGAGTACTAATATTAAATGCCCACTTTGTTTAAGGCACCTTGGCTGTGCTTCACACGTTGTCGTGATCCTTACTATTTCCATTATGTAAATGAGGATATTAAGGCTAAGTAACTTTCCTTTGGTCACAGAGTTAGGAAGATGAAGGGTGTGGGAAGGGCAGCTGAAACCAGTTTGCTTGACTTTATAGCCTTTGCTTTTTAGTTTTTCCCACTGAACTAAGTGAGAGCATGCCTAGAGTAGGGTAGGAAATTTAGAACAAAGAATGGGTAACAAAAATAGTTTTTGTTTATAAATTTTACAAACATTAAAACAGTTCTTTGGAGACTTTCAGGACTCAAAATTGTTGGGTCTTACCTTGATCACTTCTGGCGTCTGCTGAATCAAAACCACTGAAGTAGTATCTTTCATTTTATCACCAACAGGATTTCTACAGACTGATAAATTGGCCTGGGAAGAAGTTGTCAAGGTTTCCTGTAGAATTTGCATCATTTCCTTTTCTTGTGATAAGCTCCCTCTGCCTGATTTGCATTCAACTAGTTCTTGAGCAAAGTCTTCAATGCTTTCTAGGATTCGTAGCAAGAGGGCTCGATCCTCTTCCTCTATTTTATGTCCATTGGTTTCAATGATCCTTGTTAGACAGGAAGGTGAGACTTTTTCCATGGGTGAAGAGAGTTTAGATTTAGGCTCAAGGTTTACAGGGAGCTGATCAGTCAACTGACCATGATTATTTAGAGAGTTAGAGTTTTTACCTTTGGCAAGTGGCTCTCTTAGAGAGGTCTCCATTCTCTGTGAAAAAGATTCCAAATCCATTAACAACTTATCTATCTCTTCCTTACTGTTAGAATTCATAAAATCTCTGTGATTTTCCTCTTCACCTTTAGGAACTTTTGACTTAAGATCTTCCTTAGGTAGATTAACTACTGGTTTCTCAAATATCTTACCAATTTCATTTTGTCCCGAGGCAGGACATTTTTTAAGATGACTACCATGGTCTGAAAATTCTGCTCTATCTTCATTTACCTTCAACAATTCCTGATTGAGTCCATTCTCTGTCCTTTGTCCTTTACCTACTGCTTTCTTTCCATCTGACTCTTCTTCAATATAAAGGGTTTCCATTAGGTCACCAGAAGAAACATTTCCTAAAACATTCACAGTTAATGACCGTGACTGAAGCTGGACATCTTTTAGACTTCTGGGATCGTTTATCTCTAAGTTATATAAGGAATTTGTAGAGTTGTTTGAAATGGATTTTATAGTGTCTGTTTTCCTAGAACTATGCTTGTCATCTTGTAATTCTATAGTTTGAAACTGTCCAGGGTCAGGGGCTGAGAGCTGGACAACATCTTCATATTTAGGGGGCTGCTCAGTGCCAAATATTGGGGAGAAGGGAGTCAGTTGTAAACTAGGCATATTACTGATCAGTTCTGTTAAATCTATAGCCTCATTATTCCCAGAATGCATGAATTCAAATGGTAGCTTTTTCAGATAGGATGCTAACCTGGTCATTACATTCATATAGACAATTTCAGAGCTAGAAACTGCATCATTACCATTTCCTTCATTGATGCTACTCCCTGACTTTTTCTTTATGCATTGTTTTATAATGTCTGTGCATTTTTTCAAGTCCTCAGAGCATTTCAGCAAGATGTCCAAGCACACCTTTATATCTGTTCCAGAAGAAAAATTTTCTATTTTATGTTTTTCCAAAATCTGAGTAACCAGGTCTTCTTCAGAGAAGTTGTGAAGAAACATTGAAGTCAGGTTCATATCAAGTGAGTTTCTATGGGATAAAGATTTTTCCTCAACTGAGGAACTCCGGAGTAAACCGAAGGATGATGAGTTCCCATCATTGTTATAATGGCCACAGAGCAAGTCAAAATCAACTGACCTCCTATTAAATGAGTCAGACTTAACTTTCCTTCCCTTTTTGTAAGCTGCATGGTTAGAGTTTTTGAGTTTTTCAAGAGAAAATTCTTTTATTTTCCCACTGGCAAAACTGATTGCTTCTCCTGCAATGTCCTTTAAGTTACAGGTATTTTGAAATGTAGTTCCTTTCTTGACCCTGGGTATGCCTGCGAGGGCCTGATGGGGATAGTCACTTTCAGTTGAGGAAAATCCATTTTCGTGGGGTAGAAACATGGAGTCCAGATCCACATCTTTGAACTGAGACACAGGGATGTGTAAGTCTGCACAGACACTACGATGTACCACAATGCAGTCAACTCCATGTGTGAAGGTGTGACAGGCTCCAGTGCAATAATGTATAGCTTGCTCAAAACGCCGGTCTATCACCACACTGCTGTAGTGGTTCACAGTACTAACCACAAGTCTGTAAGTTGCTGCCATAATATTAAATTCACTTAGTGGTGGGACTTGGAATTTTCTAGAACTTGTTTCAAGTAAATTCTCCTAAAAGACACTCAGCTGAAAATATATTTGACAATGTTCAGTGGTTTCTTGCAATTATAACAACCTTTCCCACAAAGGGAAACCATCCAAATTTGAGGTTTGGTAACTGTAAGGATACAGTAGTTATTGCACATATGTGCTTGTAGTAGCAAGTCTAATAATTTAATACCTGTGCTTTTTTGTTTTATTTAGTAATATCATGATACTATAGGAGTATTTTTATAAAAATATTCTTTTTTATATTAACTGTTCTTCAGCAATTCTATTATGCAGAAATTTACTATCACAAATTTATTGTTGTAAATCTTAGCTGGTAGTATAAAAGTGTTGTGATAACTGAGTCCTCCAAAGGTTTGAATGATCCATTTTTCTGTGAATGAGAAAAAACCTGTAAAGAAAAAAGAAAATAATTAAAAGGAAATACAATATTTTAATACTGAGAGAACCTTTTATTTCCTCTTCTTTGCATCCTTATGTAGTTAATTATCAAGCCTTATTCTTTGCCATATCACTGACTGCTGATCTTTGATTCGTGCCTTTATTTCATCAAACCCAACACTCTTTACTACCTAGAGAAGTATTACCTCAACTCTGCCTTATTACAACTGCCTCCCAGTTGGTATTTCTTATCCCACACTCCTTACCACTTTACATGAAACTAACAAGTACTTCCATAAAAGTACTTGTTTGACAACACAAATACTTGTTCTTGATCTACAATTTCCTCTATACTTGGAAATTATTCTCCCATCATCCTCTCTTCTCTTTTTTTTTTTAAATATATTTTATTGATTTTTTACAGAGAGGAAGGGAGAGAGATAGAGAGTTAGAAACATCGATGAGAGAGAAACATCGACCAGCTGCCTCCTGCACATCTCCTACTGGGGATGAGCCCGCAACCCAGGTACATGCCCTTGACCGGAATCGAACCCGGGACCTTTCAGTCCACAGGCCGACGCTCTATCCACTGAGCCAAACTGGTTTCGGCCTCTCTTCTCTTATTAAGAAAGAAAAAGAAACAAACAAATCTTCATTACTGTTCTTGATCTCAGACTCTCAAATCCTGCCATATACAGCTCTCTCTCTCTCTCTCTCTCTCTCTCTCTCTCTCTCTCTCTCTCTCACCAAGAGGATAAAATTTACTTAAATGTTCTCTTACTTAAAAAAAAAAGGCTTCTAAATCATGTTGTACCTTTCCAAAAAGGTTCAATCAATGTATCAATGTATACACTCAATAAATATTGAGTGCCAGGCACTTGCTAAATGCTACGAATATGGAGCTTAAACATGTAACTTAGATGGTAATACGTGCTATGGAGAAAAAGGAAGTGGGGCAAAGTGTTTAGAAAGGAAGGGAGGATGCTGTGTTATGAAGGCAGTCAGGGAAAACCTCACTTACTCATTAACAGAGACCTGAAAGAAGAGAGGAGGTATTTTGGGTTAAATCATACTAGGGAGATTAACCATTAAATGCAAAGGCCCTGAGGTGGGAGCATGCTTGATTTACTAAAATGACAAGGAGGCTAAAGTGACTGGATCAGAGAAAGCAAGGGGGGCAGTGTGGGCAATGAGGTAAGAAAGGAAAGGTGGGAATCCAAAAAATGCAGGGTCTGTAGACTACTGTGCGGAATTTGGCTGTTCATGTCATTCCTCTGCTCACTAGTCATCAGTTGTTACCAAGCTTGCTCAGAGTAAAGCCCAATTCCGCACAGTCGTCTACACTAACACTACACATGTATTAGAATGGCTAAAATAGAAAATACTGACAACTCCAAATGCTGCATGAGTTTAAATCCCCACACTGCTGTTTACAGCTGTGTGGCCTCACATAAAAGGTGGTTAACTTTTGAAGCCTGTTTCACCTGCAAAATGGAGATAATAGTACCTATCTCAAGAGGATTAGGTTAACATGTCAAAAGCTTAAAACAATAGGTAAGACACAGGAAATGCTCAATAATTATTGTTATAATGTACTCATCAAGTATTTTCTACTCTGAACCAGGCCCTGGGAGAAGATACTGAATAATTTATCATAGTGGCCCTCAGTGCACTTATTGCTTAATGGGGTAATGAAAGAGGCAGGCACAGCAGGTATCAGGAGTACTAGGGTGGGGCTTCTGTTTTTCCCCATTATGCTCACAATTAATACATGCTCTTTTCAGAAAGATTAGAAAATATTCACAAGTACAAAACATTTTAATTACCCATATAATTATTCAGAAATAACCACTGTTGATATTTTTATGGATCTACATCCTAACATTTTCTTTTCTTAAATATATTTTTATTTTATTTCAGAGAGGAAGAGAGAGGGAGAGAGATGGAAACATCAATGATGAGAGTCTCCTGCACATCCCCTACTGGGGATCAAGCCCACAACCTGGCATGTACCTTGACCAGGGAATTGAGCCGTGACCACCTGGTTCATAGTATGACATTCAACCAGCCGGGCCTGACATTTTCTTATGAAAATTTATAAATGTATATGTTTTACAAATATTGGACCACACTATGGTCCAATAACTTACTTTAGGCTAGCGATTTTCATAAACATACTTCCATGTTGAATCATTTTAATAGACATAACATTCCATCATATGAATAAAATACAGGGGTGGGCAAAAGTAGGTTTACAGTTATGAGTATGGGAAAAAGTTTATTCTTGTATTATTGTTTATTAATTATTGTATTATTTATTTATATTATAACTATAAACCTAATTTTACTTCTGTA
>NW_006287951.1:3503480-3503899 GCF_000327345.1 Myotis davidii | reverse complement strand
TATATATATATATATATATATATATATACACTTCACATAGTTATCTAGTGGTTTTTTTTTATTGATTCTGAGAGAGAGAAAAAAGTTGATTTGTTGTTCCACTTATTTATGTATTCATTAGTTGCTTTTTAAAAATTTTTTAAATTAAATCTTTATTGTTCAGATTATTACATTTGTTCCTCTTTTTTTCCCCCCATAACTCCCCGCCTTCCAATTCTTATACAGGGGTGGGCAAAAGTAGGTTTACAGTTATGAGTATGGGAAAAAGTTTATTCTTGTATTATTGTTTATTAATTATTGTATTATTTATTTATATTATAACTATAAACCTAATTTTTCCTACTTCTGTATTTAGTCATTTGCTATTGCTAGACATTTAGGTTATTTACTATTTTCGTTTCAAAATAAACCATGATAAA
>NW_006287951.1:3494685-3502321 GCF_000327345.1 Myotis davidii | reverse complement strand
TGGTATCCCTGGGAGGAATTGACCTCCAGGCCAATTGGCTGTGAGGACACGTTGTGTCTATAGTGGAAGAACTGCTGTGCTGGAGACACCCCTATGGAGCAGGACTTGCTTCAGTGGGGCTTTGGTGCTCACTGAGTCTGTTTCTTGATTGTGTCCCTTATGGATGTGAGGAGTTGAAATCTGGTATCTGACCAGGGGTACCCTGGATCCTGGATCTCCAAGTCAACCACTGTGTAGGTCCACCCAGCAGGAGCTACAGCAATAACAACAGATTTCTCCTCTTTATTTGGCATTTTGCTAAATTCACTTATTAAGAGTAGTATTTTTTCTTTTTTTGGTAAATACCTTGGGATTTTTTTTTAAAGACAATCATGTTGTCTGAGAAGAGATAGTTTTATTTTTTTCCTTTTCAATATTTACTGCCTTACTTCTTATTAATTTTTATTAACACACTGGCTAGAATCTCCATAACAATAGTGACTAGAAGAGATGAGCCATAAAGTATAATGACAGCTGTAGGTTTTGATATCTTTTATAAAGTTGAGAAAACTCTCTTCTATTTCTTGTTTGTTGAGAGTTTTTAAAAAATCTCATATGGTTGTTTAATTTTGTCAAATACCTATTCTGCATCAATTGAGATGATCACATATTTTTTACCCTTTACTTTGTTAATGTGGTAGAACAGGGGTGAGAGAACTGAAATTCATATCAGGAAGGCAAGACTTAGTGTTTAAAATTTACAAATGAAAAAAAAATTATGAATGATAAATTTACAATATGTATGCATTTATAAATACGGAAGTAAAAATGGAAAAGATTGCTAAAAAAATGGACAGTGGTTGTCTCTGAGGAGTAGCCTACTTGGAAACTGATATATTTTAAAAGTCTTTTAAGCCTTGACACTTTAAATATGAAAATTAATATATTAACAAATTTTAAAAATTAAAAATGGGTTCTGTGAAGGTGTACAGA
Source organism: Myotis davidii (assembly GCF_000327345.1). Lineage (NCBI taxonomy): Eukaryota > Metazoa > Chordata > Mammalia > Chiroptera > Vespertilionidae > Myotis > Myotis davidii. The sequence continues at coordinate 3,501,349 of NW_006287951.1, read as the reverse complement.
TAAGACTGGGGGCAAAGGTATAGGGGAGATGAATTCAGCTTTAGGAATAGGTTATTTTGGTGGGACATCCAGGAGAAGGTATTCCTCATGCAGATGGATATATGTGGCAGGGAAGCAATAGCAGTTGAAAATAAAGGTCTGGAATAAGCATCAGATAAAAGTTTTAAAGCCACAAGAGTGGACAACACAGAACATATATAGCATGAGAAAAGGATCAAGGACAGAATTCTGAGAAAGGCTGGCATATACGAGGTGAGAAGGATGCCAGGAAAGACACAGAGAATTAATTTTCAAGTGGCAGGAAGAGATCCAGCAAAATATGACACAGAAGTCAAGGGATGAAAGTGCTTCATTCCTCCAACATGCTGAATTCCAAAGATTTTGTTTGCCAATTAACATTAGAGCGATAGTTTTACAACTATTTCTTCCTAATTTCATGGAAAATTTTGTTAAGTTAATAAAACCTTAAACAACATAAGTATAATGATGGAAAATAGAGAATGGTGTTACACGTATTTTTTATGTTGCTATTGTGTTCTATTTCAGGAAACATCTGGAACAGAAAGTATGAGGTAAAGAACTTCCATCGCTTATTTCAACTAATGAAAGGGTTCAAGAAGAAAATGATCAACATAAATCTTGTAGACACAAGAGAAAAGTGGTTAAATATCCATGTCACTTAGATGGGACATTTGAAGACAAGAAAGAGGAAAAACTGTAGAAAAATTACTAAAAGCTTTTATTTAACACAGTACACAAGGTGTGATGATTCAGAAGTAATGAGTCATTTACAAATAATAAAACTATTAGTTTGCCTGGAAAACACAGGCACTCTCTGGTGGATGACTCAGTATGAAAACTGATCCCAAGAGAAAAATGTAGAGGATCCATAAAACTACTTGTAGGGGAAAAAAAGGAAACCTGGAATATTTTATTTGTTGTGTTCACTACAAAAACAGTTGAGAAAATAAATTAAGAAATTTCTTAGGCCCTAGCTGGTTTAGCTTAGTGGATAGAGCGTCAGCCTGCGAACCAAAGGCTCCTGGGTTTGATTCCGGTCAAGGGCATGTACCTTGGTTGCAGGCTCCTCCCCGGCCTGGGCCTTGGTCAGGGCTTATGCAGGAGGCAACCGACCAATGTTTCTCTCACATCGATGTTTCTCTGTCTTTCCCTCTCTTCCACTCTCCCTAAAAATCAATGGAAAAATATCCTTGGGTATGGAGGGGAAAGGCTCTGGAAGAGGAAGAGGGAGAGGGAGAGGGAGAGGGAGGGGGGGAGAGAGAGAGAGAGCGAGAGCGAGAGCGAGCGAGAGAGAGAGAGAGAGAGAGAGAGATTTCTTAGGAGGGAAGATTTTTCTAATGCTCAAAGAAATTATATACATGAATATTGAAAGAATGATTAATGTTTTAGGTTTAGGGCTGTCTTAATGAGACTAAATGTAAAATAAGGACATTTCAGTAGCAGGCTTGATTTGCGCTTATGGAAATTAAAAAGTGCTTAAAACTTACTTTTATTTTTACTCCAGTGGAGAAACAAAATGTGCCTGAGGGGTAAAGCACCAGGTAGCAGTCGGGAGCTTCTGTCCCAGCTTCAGCTTCTACACTGACCAACTGAGTAAGTTGGTCAAGTCACTTCCCTCACTGGGATTTCACCTTCTCTTCTGGAAAAACAGAATGAAAGATGGTTCTGGGATCTAGGGAACATGAGAAAAGCAAAAAAATTTTTCTTGGTTAGAATTTTTTTAAAAAGCTGTATTTTACCAGAGAACTATTTTGTATTACTTGATGTGGGAAGCACAATGAACTGGCTATTAATTTTCAATGCATGTAATTTGCAAAGCTACTGGTTGTTCTGAGTACTGGCTCTGAAAGGAACCTTTGGAGGTTAAAATTTTACTATTTTAAACAATTATTACATACCAAAACATCAACACTAGTTGTCTGTCTGCTGGTAGTATTTTAAGTTAATTTAATTCACATATTTTCCTTTTCTAAATCTTTTTCTTATTTTGGAGATACATAAAAATCAAAATACATTCTATATTTAAAAATCATTTGGACAGGTTAAAAGAATATATATATATAGTGCAGCTTAATAAACTTTTGAGTGCCACTATAAACCAGGCACTCTTCAAGATGAGCAAACTATAATCAGTGACTTTGCCTTAAAGCAGCTTACAACGTGAGTAGGCAGAGAAAGAGGATACCTAACTTCTACATCAAAGAAAACATTCCAGAGAAGAAGACTGCCGAGCCCAGTTCTGGAGTAGAGCAAAAGTAGTTGGCCACAAGAAGAAAGGGAAAATGGTTTGTGGACAAAGGGAGCAAAGCAGGAGGTGGCTGGGATGTTCGAGGAGCTGCCAGGAGTTTGGTATTATTCCAGTGTCAAGTGTGAAGAGAGGCTTCTAGGAGCTACAGTTGAAGGAGTGGGGCAGAGGCAACTTAGCATCAGAGCCCTGAGAAGTTTCAGTGGAGGAAGGAGGGGACAAGGTCAGAATTACTCTGTAGGTGGAGGACAGACATAGACTTGAGGAAGCAAGATCAAAACTAGGTAGGTCAGATAGAAGGCCTCTGTAGAATCCAAAAAAGAATCAATGAGGCTACAGATGAAGGCAGCTCAGGGACTTAAGAGACTAATCCGTGATCACAAATCTATGAGCAAGATCTGAATGTCTTCTATCTTTAAATCCTGTGCTTTTCTACATCCCTGTAAGAACAAATTCTGACTGAAGCTAAAGGATCTTAAATTTATTTTTATTAAGTTATGGATTTAAAAAATAGACTTTATTTGCCTGACCAGTGTGGCTCAGAGGTTGAGCATCAACCTATAAACCAGGAGGACATGGTTAGATTCCAGGTCAGGCACATGCCCAGGTTGTCGGCTCATGCCCAGTAGAGGGCGTGCAGGAGGCAGCCGACAGATGATTCTCTCTCATCATTGATGTTTCTCTCTCTCCCTCTCCCTCTCACTTCCTCTCTCTGAAATCAGTAAGATTAAAAAAATACTTATTCATTTATTTATATTAATTACCTATGTTAAGGGCAATACAAAAAACAAGCAAAGCTTGTCTTGTAAGGAACTTATGGATAAAAGAAATGAGACAAAAAAGAATAGATCAATTAATTCACAGATATTTATCCTCCTCCTGGGCCAGTGGAGATTACATTTTAGTGACAGTTACTTTTAGAACATAATTTTTACATCTTTTCAGGGAACAAGGCTCTTCAGAGCCAACTGGACAATTCTAGAAAATGACCAGGAACCTGGTGTAAAATCAACAGAGCATGGTCAAGGAAAAACTTGCTTGAATGGGATGATAAGAGACAGGAAAAAAAATCCCAAAGGATGGTATGGATGCCAGAAAGCTGTGGAGGGACCTGGAATTGCCTTCAATGCAGCTAGATTTGACAGTTCAAAGTTGTTTATTTTTTAATCTTAATATAAAAGTAATGATTGAATAAATAAGACATGCCTGGAGAGAGAGAGAGAGAGAGAGAGAGAGAGAGAGAGACAGACAGACAGACAGACAGACACACGCAAAGATCACACCTAGAGATAGTATCAATGTGAACATTTTTGTAAATGTCCTTTCTGGCTTTAAAAACACGTAACACAGAGCTGGGGATTTTTGTGAATATTGTGTGTGCGTGTGTGTGTGTGTGTGTGTGTGTATAACAAAGGGAGATTTAATTATAACTTATTACTTTCTTTTTCTACTTTCCATGAAAGTAAAAATCTACTTATCTTGTATACATTGTGTGGATATACCAAATTTACTTATTCAGTCCTCTACAAAGGCACATTAGACTGTGTAAGTAAGGTGCAGAAAGGAAGCAAGCAGCAAGTAAATGATAAAACTGACTTTAGCTGTGGCAGCATTTCCAATATTCTAAAGGTGGAAAGAGGTAAGACATGTGGAAGCTCTTGAGATTTTAGTGTTCCAGACATAAGATGAATAATGTCTGAATCTGGAATTCTTTGTGGATGAAGAGGAATTTCCAAAAGGGAAACAAAAAAGCTTGCAACCCAACACACACTAAAAATGAAGTAATTTCAAATCTTCACATCTGCAGAACAGATAGAATGTCAAAGAAAGCACTCAGACAACTAATAACAGTGAGTGGACTGCCAGGGAAAAACCAAGTGTCATTCTAGTGATAACCACAACCACAGCTTTCCAAGGAAGTGACAGAGATCCCCAAACTGCGCTCTAACAGAAAGTGCACTGAGCCTTTCTTGTGAGATGCTAGGTGGCCTTGAAGACTTCATGTGTCCTCTCTGGGCCTCTGTCCTTTGACCTGGCTCTGTGAGTTACAAACTGTGCTTGTCAGAGTTCCCTTGGAAGCTGCCAATACTAGGCATTTCCCACTGCACCCAAAATAGCTCTGCTTTTATCTGTTTTATATATTAGATCTCCAAAACATCTTTTATTTGAAAAAAAAAAAGGACAGGGTTTAACAGCTAAAAATATCCTTAAAATTACAGGGTTTAAAAAATTATCATTCACGCTTTGGATTATTTGATAACTACAAAGGTAAAAATGTAAATTTATAATGGAGGAATCTGAAAGTCATCACCTTAACACCTATCAGATTATATGTACCTATTGATATGATGCAATGTATAGAGTATCATTATGGAGTGTTCTTGCCAAAAATATTTAGCCTTAATCAATCTTTTAGTGCTAATGTCCAATTACAGCAAAAACAGGCAATAGAGAAATAAGTTAATCAATACCATGAAGAAACAGAAATTCATGATATGGGTCATTCTATACGACAATTAGCCTGGTCTCTTCAATAAGACAGTATCATGAGGGAAAATGTGTGTGGCTACACTGGAAGAGATGGAAGGAACACCAACTACAAAGGCTCTGAGGTGGAAGTATGTCTTGAATGTTTTAGCAAGAATGAGACTAGACTTTGACTTTGAGATGGGAAGCTACTAAAGAATTGTGAACAGAGAAATGTAATGATCTGAATTAATTTTTAATAAGATCATTCTGATTACTGTGATGAGAATAGACTACAGGGAACAAGAGTGGAGAGACCAAATTTACCTGAAATAATCCAGGCAAAAAATGATGCTGGTTTGGAATAGGTGGTAGCAGGGGAAGGATGAGAAGTAGTTAGATACTGGATATGTTTTGAAACAAGAGCCAATGGGACAAACGAGCAGGTTTTGTGGAAAAGAGGGAGGTCAAGGATGAATCTAAAGGTTAGTTTTTTAAAAAATCATTGTTTTGTTTGTTGTTTTGCCTGAACAACTGACTGGAAGAAGAGAACTGATATGAACTGAGACTGGGAAGACAAAGGAAAAACAGATTTGTTGGTGGCTGAGGAAGTAGTGACAGCAAGAAAGGTCGGTAGTTGTTTTGAATGTGACATGTGTATTAGACATTCAGGTAAAGATGTACAGAAGGATGTTGGAGAATTGAATACTGACTTTAGGGAAGATAATTGGGCTGACACAATTTTGAGTTATTTTTATAGTCTTGATACTAGATGAGATCACCAAGGGAGGGAAAACAGAAAGAAATATTTATTTTATAATAAATCTTGTTCTATAAGATTCCATATTTCTGTAAAGGAATACAAAAAGAAACATGCAAAGGCTGAGCGGGGGTATGTACACATGCAGAGTAGCCCTAATGGAAATTCCTGTGATGATGAAATATTTATGTATCTGTGACATTCAATAGGTAGCTTCTACCCACATATGGCTAATGAGTACATGAAATATGGCAGTTGCAACTGAATAACTGAAAATTTAATCAAATAGCTACATGTTGCTAGTGACTACAGTACTGCCCAGTACAGATTTAGAGTTTGGGGAAGAATCCGCAGAGGAGATAGAAAAGAAGTGGCCAGAGAGGGAGGAACTGTGAAACAATTCTCCATGGCCTCTCATGTTCCTGCACACATTGCAAGTGAGGCACTGACTCACTTGATAGTCATGATATATGATATAATTGTTTTAGACTATCTTTTCAAGAAAGTTCGTAAAGCGTCTGGCCTGAGTGGCTCAGTTGGTTCAATGTACTGTGTACCACAAGGTTGCTGGTTCAATTCCCAGTCAGGGCACACACCTAAGTTGCAAGTTTGACGCCCCGTAAGGGAGTGTACGAAAGGCAACAGATCGATGTTTCTCTCTTTCTCTCTCTCTCTCCTCCCTTCCTCTCTCTAAGTATGTCTTTGGGTGAAGATTAAAAAAAGAAGAAGAATGTTGTATAGCAACAACCTTGAAAGACTTGGTAGTACCTCCCTCTGGAGCACAGGATCACTGTCTAGTATGATAATGTTCCCCTCTGGAACAAAGAGAAGGCATGCCCATTATAAAAGGTTTCGGTTCTTTCAGACAGGCTTCCTTTCTAATAATACAACCCATCATGTGTGCAAGTGCAAACTGGCTCCCTTCACATTGCCTTGAAGGCAACTGGACTCAGAGAACCAGAGTACAAAACACTGTTGCTATGGCTACTGCTACTGCTGTTAAGTAATAAACTATCTTTTGTCCTTGATCCAGAAGTCTTGTGTCTTCCACCAACATACATGAACTGTGGCAAGCTAACTTGTTAGCTTACAAAAGCAACATTACGAATCTGCTTGAGGTTACATCATTAAATTAAGGCAAGCTCAGCAGTATGATTTTACACATGGAACAG
>NW_006287951.1:3480430-3494667 GCF_000327345.1 Myotis davidii | reverse complement strand
AAAGAGTTGGATTTAATCATATTGGGGTTTAGCCAGGCATGGATGCTGAAGTGAGAGAGGGGAAAAGGAATTAATGATGTAGGCATGGGAGAGGTGATGACTGATGACGGTATGTATGTAAGCCTCTATCCCATCTCCTGAAGTCCAAACCCTTCCACTGAGCTCTGTGGTACTCATGGGTAGATATCAGCAAAATCCATATATCCTGGACCTCATTTCTGAAGCTTTCTTCAACTTCCTTTAAGCTTAAATGGAAACTGGGCTCTCCCCCGAGGATGATGCTTTCTCTGTCGCCCTCTTAGATGATGACTCTCTTCCATACCCTTCAACATAAGACCTGGTAGGTGCCTTCTTGTTCCCCATTGCTACTTCCAGTCCCTTCTCCCTCTGCCCTCTCCAAAAATTCCCTGCTTTGAGTCACACATCATTAGACTCTATCACCCACAACCCTTCCTTAGTGCAGTATTTAAGCCTCCCCAAGGTCAGTCTCTTTCATTCCTTGATTATTGTAGGTTTTGGCTCACTGTCACTTCAACACTATTTCTGTTACAATTGTTATTCATTTCAACATCCAAATAGATAACCCATCTGATATCCTGGCCTCTTAGTTTCTTGACTTTTTTTCCACAATGATAATTATGTTGATCTTGTTTTCTACCCCATCTTAGCCACTTTCTCCCATGACATACCCTAACTCTTTAGAACAGGGGTCCTCAAACTACGGCCCGCGGGCCACATGCAAATACAAATATTGTATTTGTTCCCGTTTTGTTTTTTCTACTTCAAAATAAGATATGTGCAGTGTGCAGAGGAATTTGTTCATAGGTATGTTTTTTCAAACTATAGTCCCGCCCTCCAACGGTCTGAGGGACAGTGAACTGGCCCCCTGTTTAAAAAGTCTGAGGACCCCTGCTTTAGAAAATCTAAAAGTATATTTTAATAACCATACATCTGAAGGAGTATTATTTACCAAAAACGTACTGGTAAGTTCAATATAAGACCACCCCTCTGTAGGCCTGTACTGGCAGTTAAGGAAATGGTCATACATCAGGCATGAGACCACCTGCTACAGATATTCATGCTACCTACCATCATCAACAGATAACGAAAGAGAACAAGAAAGGGAGAACTAAGCGTGTTTCCTCTTTGAGGCCTCTTAGCTTGGGCTTACATTCTTTATATGAGGAGGTGTAGGGGGGAGATGTATGGGTGAAGGACTGGGATCCCTCTTGGGCTCTCAAAGGGAAGATTAATATTATTACATTAACATTTTTAAAATGCTTTGATGCTGGTTATTGTACTGACCACTTAAATTTATTATTTAATTTAATTCTTATGCAACATTGAGATTAGCATCTCCATTTCACAGATGAAGAAACTGGGGCTAAGTAAAAAACAAAACAAAAAACTTGATCTTATTACACACATAGAAAGTGGAATAACTGATTTGAGCCCAGGTACCATCAAAGCCCCTCTGTCCTATACCATGTCTGTATTAAGGCTAACGGAGATGGGCTAAGTCAGTACCTGAGTCCCTGCCATAATCTCAGAAGTCTCAACTTCTAGGGAAGGAAATGTCTCAAAGTATTGGTAGGTTCTTGTAAGAAAAAGGAAAGAAGGACATAAGAAGAAAGGAAGGAAGGAAGGTATGAAGGGAGGGAGGGAGGGAGGAAGGAGGTAAGAAATCTATAGAACACTGAAGTCATTGTAGTGACCTGGGTAGAAAGAGTTTTTAACCCCAATTATGTTTTTCAGAAAGCTTGTAAATCTAACAAATTTATTAGTGAATAATGAAATATGACACAAAAATAGCCATGTAAAAGAAAGTCATAACTGATAAAAGTTAAAGTAACTTAAAGTTATGTTCTTAAAAACCAACAAGTAATGTTAATGCTACCTCTGAACTTCAGACTATAAGAATATTATCAAACTTTATAAGCATAATTAAGACAATGAGCTTGTCAACAATAAAAATGACTGGGACACAATTAAAAGCATATTCATAAACGCCACCATATCTAGTAATAGGATTTTATATAAGATATGACAAAAGACCAAGCATAAAGCTTAATTATTTTTAGAACAAGTGACCTATGAGATTAAATCAACAAGAGGAAAATGAAAAATGCATAGGATTCTTAATGTGGAAGAACTGCAAATATTAGGGCAAGAAAAAAAATTAACAGAAGAGTGAACATGAGATTTGATTTGGAGAAAACATAAATACAAAGATTATGTACAAAGATTCTCTGAACAGAAGAAACAAATAATTTCCATTTATTCATGAAGTATTTATTAAGCATTTACAGCACTGCTATCGTTTCGCAGGAAGCGGGGTGGTGGGATTTAGGTGACAGTGTGATGGATCGGGGATGCAGAAGCAGAGATGAATCAGAAATCCACTGCAATTTACTCATCCTCATATCCACATGTAGCCAGTGCACAGCATAAAATAGGAATTAAACAGTATTTTCTAAATGTGGGAACTCTGATGCTGGGATAGGGGACCAGGGCAAGAGCCCAATGGAAATATCTCCAGGTAAGGAAACAAATTATTTTGAGCTGACAACCTTCAGTTTTCATGAGTTCCTCTAGGTTTCATATGTGTCCCTCAACAGGACCCACTGCTACCCCATTTTCTTAATTTCCATCCTGGGTGCAGTTTTGGTATCTTATTTCTTGGCTCCACTGGTCCCCTCTATTTAATCAACCCTGCATATCTTAGGTGAGGTCTTATCACAATTAAGGTTATTAGTTCATTTTTGCACTGACCCAGGGAATCTCTGAGCTTGCCCACTGGAAGAGCATATAAAGCATTTGTCTTTCTAAAAAACAATTGCAGGCAAAAGGTTCTGATGCCTTTGGGTCAAGAGTAGAACCTAACTAAACAAACAACCCTTGGGACACAAGTCTGAATTGCCACCTCTAGTGGGGCTTTGTTGCCACAATTTGGATGAAAATTTTTTATTCATTACCAAGACAGAAGTGTTGGGGAGGAAGAGGAAGCTGGGGAAGAAAAGGGTGTTGGGAAAAAGAATTCTGACATTAGACATGAAAGCAGAGTTGAGAGCAAGGTTCAACTGCAAGACGCTAAACAGGGAGACATGATGAAGGTCCAAACCAAAAAGCCAGAAGCCGGTATGGAGATTGAGCACAGTAAGCCTACCTCACCAACCTACGACTGTCCTTCACCCTCAAGGATCCTGAGGGGTAAGAGGAAAACCCTGGGACACTGTTTCCTGAGGGGTATGAGGAGAATCCTGAGAACCCTGAAGACCTGAGACAAAGTTCTTCATTCAGCTGACATGTACACGTGTGACTGAAGAGTCCCTATAATCTGCAGGTGATGCCTAGCAAGGGTTTATTATTAATTACTTACTGTATAGACCAGTGACAGCGAACCTATGACACACGTGTCAGAGGTGACGCGAGAACTCATTTTTTTGGTTGATTTTCCTTTGTTAAATGGCATTTAAATATATAAAATAAATATCAAAAATATACGTCTTTGTTTTACTATGGTTGCAAATATCAAAAAATTTCTATATGTGACACGGCACCAGAGTTAAGTTAGGGTTTTTCAAAATGCTGACACGCCGAGCTCAAAAGGTTCGCCATCACTGGTATAGACAGACAACCAGATAGCTTGGTTATATACAACCAGAGTACCTTATTGAGGCAAAAAGACCTTTTACTAGGTACTTGTTAGGTGTTTGGAAGTACATAAAAATGCAATGACCATCGGCCATATTTGTAGGCCACACACAGAATAAACTCAGAAGACCTGACAATCCTATCTCTGAAATCTTTCTCAATTTTCACCACTTCTCATTATCCCCACTGCTAAAATCCTGGCCCAAATTATCATCCCCTACCACCTGCACTACTGTCACAGCCTTCTAAACTGGTTTCTCTGCTTCCACTCTTGCCTCTACATATTCCAGTCATTCTCTAAACAGCATAACCAGAGTAATACAAAAATTGGGGCAAAAATCCTATATAATAAAAGGTTAATATGCAAATTGACCCTAACAGCAGAATGACTGGGAAGGACTGGTCACTATGACACACAGTGACTACCAGGGGGCAGATGCTCAATGCAGGAGCTGTCCCCCCTGGTGGTCAGTGTGCTCCCACAGTGGGAGCTCTGCTCAGCCACAAGCCAGTCTGACGGCTGCCAGCACAGCAGTGGTGGCGGGAGCCTCTCCTGCCTCCTCAGCAGCGCTAAGGATGTCCGTCTGCAGCTTAGGCCTGCTCCACGCTGGCAAGTGGACACCCCCCGAGGGCTCCCAGGCTGCAAGAGGGATGTCTGACTTCCAGTTTAGGCCTGATCCCCTAGGGAGCGGGACTAAGCAAGCAGGTGGACATCCCCCGAGGGGTCCCAGACTGCAAGAGGGCACAGGCCGGACTGAGGGACCCCCCAAGTGCACAAATTTTTGTGCACCAGGCCTCTAGTAGGTTTATAATTGTTTGTACAGAAAATAACACAATAATGAATAAGTAATATAAGAATAAACTCCGAGTTTTGTGTATTCACAACTGTAAACCTACTTTTTATCCCACCCTGTAAATTATAGCAAATTGCTCTCCTGTTTCAGATGTTCTAATAATTACCCACCCATGTGGACAAAATCTAAACTCCTTACTTAATATAGCTCCAGAAATTTGCCTACACATCCCTTACTCCATCTTGCACTGCTCTCCCACTGGCCTTTTTTTATTTCCTCCAACAGCCTCTTCTTCTCCCTTGACCAAGGTACCAGCTCATTGTTCTCTATCCCATTATTCAGTTTAATGTCTAGTATAGGACTTATCCATACCTGAAATTATTTTGATAGTTTACACAGTTACTGCATTTATCCCTACAATGTACACTCCTTGAAGGCTATTAACCATTTGTATGCCATAAGCATCTACAGATGCAACCGGTGGATCTTTTTAAATTACATTCAAAATATCATGGCAATTAACTGGTTAAAGGGAAACGGACTTTGGCCCAAGGTATCTATCTATACCAGACAGATATTATAGTAGAGATCTTATGAAAATTTTTGGTTATATTCCTAAAGTTAGTATTTTCTTCATCTCACCTCCTAAGACCCCCAACTTCTGTTGGGTGGGAATCATCTGTAAAGAATACTAGGGCAATAAAGCTGCCTAGAGCTACAGAGTGGACAGTGGTTCATGTAAACTAACCCAATTTTCCTTTCCTACTATACTCTTAGCATCTTTATTTTTTGTGTATGTGCGTGTGTGGCAGGGGGCTGTACATATTTTATACTACCCTCTCCCCCAGAGCTCAGAGCACCAATTATTTCCTTTTAAAACAAACCTTTCTAAACAAGTAATGCCACTACTTCTTACAGACCAACTTTGTCCACAGGCTAGATGGGACAACTCCATGTGTCACATGCTTTCTAACCCCTCATCAAATTTGGTTGGGACAGTAACTTAAGCAGGATAGGCCAATCATATCTCTCTTGGAAATTTGCAATTGAAGTGCTAAGACACTGTCAATTAGCTGAAAACTCCGGGTTTTAAAGGTCCTAGAGATTTGATGGCTGAAGCCACTGTTTTGGGGTACCCATGCTAAGCAACATGACAGGAGAAAATGGGGTTAAGAAAACAGAGGAGGGCCGAGACCGATTTGGCTCAGTGGATAGAGCGTCGGCCTGCGGACTGAAAGGTCCCAGGTTCGATTCCGGCCAAGGGCATGTACCTGGGTTGCGGGCACATCCCCAGTGGGAGATGTGCAGGAGGCAGCTGGTCGATGTTTCTCTCTCATCGATGTTTGTAACTCTCTATCTCTCTCCCTTCCTCAAAAAAAAAACAAAAAAGAAAACAGAGGAGGGAGGGAGGGAGAGAGAGGGTTTAGTTTCCATGATGGCTGACTGCACTAATAAAACTAGAGTGAATTGATGTGTTCTTTGTTTATTTTTACTATAAATAACCTTTTTACTTGTATACTTTAAGTGGATATTTATTCCTTAAAACCAATCAACTTCTATGACATGCAAAAATATACATCTTTACTGATAGTCTGTCTCCTTCAGTTTTTCTTTAAGCTCTTGCTTTCATAATACTGTACCTCCTTCCATCTTTTGGTCTCTCCTTTCATTTCATCTATAGCCAAAACAACTTCATCATATGTAATGGATACTTAACATAATTTTTTTTTAGCTGTCCAGATCGTATAATAAAGAATGGGTATCTACAACATAAGAACTATAAATAAATGAGACAAGTATTTTTATGCTGCATATAACATAAAGCCGAAAACAAGAGTGCTCAAACAAGATAAAAGTTAAATTTCTCTCTTATGCAAAAGAAGTTGAGGGCTGGAGCTGGGGTTCCACAAAATACTCAGACACCCAGGTGTTCTGGCTTACTGAACTACCTTGATGGTCCTCATGGCAGTTCAGTGAGCCAGATGGTCTAGGATGGTTCAGTCTGGGGAGTGGGGGAGTGAACACCCAGCGTCCTAAGGGGTCTGGGAAGCAGAGTTTGAAACAGAAGGGGCACAGGGAGTGCTGAGAAAAGGGAACTTAGCAAAGATCTGAAGAAGGTAGGGAGGGAGCTTTGTAGATACTTTATTAGGGGAAAGCAAAGGTCCTGAGGCAGGAGCACAGCTGGTTTGTTGGAGAAAGAACAAGGATACCATTTGTGATTGAGACAAAGTAAGCACAGAGGAGAGTAGTAGTAGATGAGGTCAGATGGGTAAAGAGGGGGAGGTTAGATTATGGGGCACCTTGTAAGTAAGTATAAAGCCTCTGAGCTGAGAACTTAATTTAACAGGTCCCTCTAGGGCAGTGGTTCTCAACCTTCCTAATGTCGTGACCCTTTAATACAGTTCCTCATGTTGTGGTGACCCCCAACCATACAATTATTTTTGTTGCTACTTCATAACTACAATTTTGCTACTATTATGAATCGTAATGTAAATATCTGATATGCAGGATGTATTTTCATTGTTAAAAATTGAACATAATTAAAGCATAGTAATCACACACAAAAACAAACATGTAATTATATATGTGTTTTCCGATGGTCTTAGGCGACCCCTGTGAAAGGGTCGTTCGACCCCCTAGGTTAGGGCTAATTTAAACTAAAAATAAAGAAAAGCCCCCAGAATTTTTAAGAGGCTACAGAAATAATCCAGGTGAGATATAATGGTTGTTTGCACACCATTTATAATTGGGAGTGTGTACCTTTTGACCATCTCCACCCATTTGGCACAGTTCCACTCCCACTCCCACCCATCCCCGCCTCTGGAAACCACCAGTCTGTTCTCTGTATCTATGAGTTTCTTTGTTTTTCTTAGATTCCACACATAAGTGAGTAGATATGGTGGAATGTGACCATTTCTAGATACATTCTGAAGGTAGAACCAACAGGGTTTGTGGATAGACTGATTGTAGGGTGAAAGAGAAAGAAGGGAGGGATAATGCCAAGGTTTTTGGCCTGGACTACTGGAAGAATGGAGCTGCTATTTACTGAGATAGGACAGGCTGTGGGAAGAGCAGGTATTGGATAGGAAAATCAGGAGTTCAGTTTAGAGATGTCTATTAGTTTTCCAAATGGAGATGTCAAGTAGACACTTTGATATCAGAGTATGAGACTGAGAGGAGAGGTCTAACTTGGAGATAAAATTAGAAGTCACTGGTGTGAAATTGTTGCTGTATAGATGGTATTTAAAGTCATGTGACTAGGTAAAATGCCAAGGAAGCAGGATTAATAAGGAAAAATAGAGATTTGAGGAGTAAGCAGCACTCTAACTTTGGAGGTCAGAAAGGTGATGAGGACGTAGCAAAAACACTAAATAACAGCGGTTCTCAACCTATGGGTCCCGACCCCTTTGGGGGTCGAATGACCCTTTCACAGGGGTTGCCTAAGACCATCGGAAAACACATATATAATTACATATTGTTTTTGTGATTAATCACTATGCTTTAATTATGTTCAATTTGTAACAATGAAATTGGGGGTCACCACAACATGAGGAACTGTATTAAAGGGTCATGGCATTAGGAAGGTTGAGAACCACTGCAATATAAGAACCTCCATTAAGCAGCACTCTAACTTTGGAGGTCAGAAAGGTGATGAGGACGTAGCAAAAACACTAAATAACAGCGGTTCTCAACCTATGGGTCCCGACCCCTTTGGGGGTCGAATGACCCTTTCACAGGGGTTGCCTAAGACCATCGGAAAACACATATATAATTACATATTGTTTTTGTGATTAATCACTATGCTTTAATTATGTTCAATTTGTAACAATGAAATTGGGGGTCACCACAACATGAGGAACTGTATTAAAGGGTCATGGCATTAGGAAGGTTGAGAACCACTGCAATATAAGAACCTCCATAAGGTAGGAGGAAACCCAGAGAATGCAGTGTTCTGGAAGCTAAGTGAAGAAAGTGTTGCAAAGAAAGAAGAATAATCAACTGTGCAAATGCTGCTGAAAGATCAAATAAAAGAAAGACTGAGAACTGACTGAATGGATTTAGGAATGTGGAGGTCTTCAGTGGGGGCCTGAAGAGAGTTTGGTCCTGTATTATTGTATCTCTAATATCTAGTACTGTGCCTGTCACATAGTGATAACTCAATAAATATTTGCTGATTGAACTGGGGTCACTAGTCACTGAACGAGGAAACAGTCTTATTTCTAGAGGCTTACCAGCTGATAAAGTGAAATGTGAGGATTCTTTATTTTATTGTTGACAGTATGACAGATGTCTCCCATTTCCTCCCTTTTTGCCCTCTTCCACCCAACCTCCACCCCATCCCAGGTCTTCCCCATGTTATTGTCTGTGCCTATGGGTTATGCATATATGTTCTTTGGTTAACCTCTTCCTAATCAAACTCCCCCAACCCCTACATCTGTTATTCTGTTGCCTGTTTCCAAACTGCTGGCCCTACTTTGTAAGTTTATTCTGTTCTTTAGATTCCAGTTATAAGTGAGATCATGTGATATTTGTCTTTTTCTAACTGGCTTAGTTTGCTTAGCATAATAAATATAAAGAACTGCCTTTACTCTCCCACTATGCCTGAAAACACATTAGTTTTGAAAACTATGTCTTACACTCCTTGAACAGATATTTCCAAATTTGGGAGGAATAGCAATAGAATTTGACAAACACATGCCCTACAAGAAAATACACTTTTAATTCTGGATGGATACAATCTCTACAATTACCTCTTGCATCTGGGGCCGTGTGACTTGGTACTCAGAGGTACAATAAAGATCCCAGTCCTCTAGTCTAATCTAATAAAAGAGAAACATGCAAACGGACCATACCTCTGCTACGCCCAAGCCATGCCCACAAGCCAATCAGAGCGAGAGTATGCAAATTAACCCAACAAAGATTGTGGCCGGCATTGCATACACAGGCACTGAGCAGCTGGGGGCGGGACACTTGTGTTCTGCACCGCCCCAGCTGCTGCAGGCCTCTGGGCAGTGTGGGAAGGCAGAAAGGTGGCTCTGGGCTGGAGCAAAGGCGGAAAGGTGGCTCTGGCCGGAGCAATGGCAGTGCCAGCAGCCAAGGGAAGGAAGGCCCAGTCTTGCACGAATCTTCATGCATCAGGCCTCTAGTATATAGAAGAAAAGTACATTTCCCCCATTAGCCTGATGGCTGCCAGGGCGTGGTGGTGGAGGGAGCCTCTCCCGCCTCCTCAGCAGCAGTAAGGATGTCCGACTGCAGCTTAGGCCTGCTCCCCGCTGGCAAGTAGACATCCCTTGAAGGCTCCCGGGCTGCCAGAGGGATGTCTGACTGCCAGCTTAGGCCCAATTCCCTGGGGAGCGGGCCTAAGCCAGCAGGTGGACATCCCCCGAGGGGTTCCAGACTGCGAGAGGGCACAGGCTGGGCTGAAGGACCCCCACCACCACCCCGAGTGCACAAATTTTTGTGCACCGGGCCTCTAGTTATGCCATAAGTCTCTATGCAGTAAAATGGAAGACTTTTGGTGGTTGTTGAAGGACACTAACTTATAAGTGCTTTGTACAAATAATAGCTATCTGTGGCAAGCCAATAATTTTCACAAATATTTGCTTAGTGATTTATACCTTTCAAAGTGATTACACATATACCCTCTCTAATCTCACAACTTTGTGAGGCCAGTATTTTTATCACTTTCACTTAATAAAAGAGAGTACTCAGAGTCTGAAACATGCATACAAACACACATTTCTCTCAACAAATGGTATTGAGAAAACTGAATAGCCACATGCAAAAGAATGGAGTTAGACCCTTACCTAACATAGAAAAATTAACTAAAGATGGATCAAAGAGCTAAATGTAAGAATTAAAAGTGTTAACTCTTACAAGAAGAAAACATAGTGGTAAACTGACATAACCGTGGATTTGGCAATGACTCTTAGATATGCACTAAAAATATAAACAACAACAACAACAAAACCATAAATTAGACTATCAGAATTAAAAGCTTCGTGCTATGGATACTATCAAGAAAGTGAAAAAGCAGCCTACAGTATGGGACACAATATTTCCAAATCATATATCTGATAATGAAGGCCTAGTATTTAGAATATACTAGTATAAAGAACTCTTATAACTACTCAACAACCAAAAGACAAGCAGACCAAATGGGCAAAAGACCTGAGTAGATATTTCTCCAAAGATATACAAATGGCCAACAAGCACATGAAAAGATGCTCAACATCATCTGTCATTAGCAAAATGTAAATCAAATTCACAATGGGATATTACTTCATACTCACTAGGATGGCTATAACCGAAAACAAACAAACAAACAAACAAACAGAACCAGAAAATAGCAAGTGTTGATGAGGACGCAGGGAGGCCTGAACTTTTCAATAGTTCTAGTGGAAATGTAAAATGGTGCAGCTGCTGTGGAAAAGTTTGGTGGTTCCTCAAAAAGTTAAACATAGAATTACTATTATGACCCAGCAATTTCCACTCCTAGGTGTATACACAAAATAAATGAAGCAGGTATTTGAGCAAAAACTTGTACACATATGCTTGTAGAAGCACTATATACAATTGCCAAAAGGTGTAAACATCCCCAACTTATTAGTGGATAAAACATATGTGGTTTATCCATACAGTGGAATTATTATTCAAAGAAAGGAACACATGCTACAACATGAATGAACCTTGCAAATATTATGTTAAATGAAAGAAGCCAGACACAAAAAGTTACATATTGTGTGATTCCGTTTATACGAAATGTCCAGAATAGGCAAATCCATAGAGACAGAAAGTAGATTATTGTTTTCTAGTGAATGGGGGAGAGAAATGGGGAGTGACTGTTTATGGATACAAGGCTTCCTTGTGGGGTGATAAAAATGTTCTAGATTTAGATAGTGGTGATGGTTGCACAACACTGTGAATGTACTGAGAGTCACTGAATTACACACTTTGTAATGATTAATTTATGCTATATGAATTTTTAAAAATATATTTTTATTGATTTCAGAGAGGAAGGGAGAGAGAGAGAAACTTCAATGATGAGAGAGAAGCCTTGATTGGCTGCCTCTTGCATGCCCCCTACTGGGGATTGAGCCCACAACCCTGGTATGTACCCTTAACCAGAATCAAACGCGCAACCCTTCAGTCCGCAGGTCGATGTTCTATCCACTGAGCCAAACCAGCTAGGGCTATGTTATGTGAATTTTACCTCAATAAAAGTAAATAACTCACACAGCTCACACTTGACAGATCCAAGGCCTTGCATCCAAGAACTGACTGCAAGTCCACACCCCACTCAATTATCACGTCTCCTCTACAAATATTAGAAGCTCTGGACCACTTTTCCCTCCATCTACCACCATCCAAAGTACCTAAGTATTTTGTGGTGGTGGTATTCCTACAATTGTCTAAGCACAAGAGTTTCTAAACAAAATATTTTCTTTCTCATCTTAGACTCCCAGTACAAACCTTTATAAACCAAGGTTTGCTATTCATGTCACAAAGTCATCTGTCATACAGAAGTCAACCACCTAACTGAAGAGCCAAAGGTAGCTATGAAGGCTAATCCCTCACAAGATGATACTCCTATTTGCAAAACAAACAGGAGTATAACAGTGAGGCTTATGCCCTCAACTAGTAAACACCATTCTTCACTAATAATCATTGGCATTGTGCGACCACATGGTTTTTTGTTCTGCTGGTAGATCACAGCTCTTAGAAACATGAAGTGCAGCCCAGCCAGCGTGGCTCAGTGGTTGAGCGTCTACCTATGAACCAGGAGGTCACTGTTCAATTCCTGGTCAGGGTGCATGCCAAGTTGTGGGCTAGATCCCCAGTGTGGGGTGTACGGGAGGCAGCAGATCAATGATCCTCTATCATCACTATCATCATTGATGTTTCTCTCTCTTTCTGCTTCTCCCTTCCTCTCTGAAAGAATATATATGAAATATAAAGTTCAAGACTGACCTTTAAGTCCTTCTTTGCCAGGTTAAGGTTGCCAAGGGGGCAGAAATGCATAAGAGACAGATAGGTAGTGGCCATCTGCAATGATAACCCACTCTAGAGAGTTTAACACAAGGTCTTCAAGGAAACTGCATTCACACAACCTTTTGAAAACCAGTTTGTTCCCTGCTCTCTTCACCTTCTCTCTGAGCCCAACGAGGTCCTATTCCTCCAACTTCTATCTATACCCTTTAATCACCATCAATGAAAACGTTTCAAAGTATGAGAAATTTTGCATGCAACTGGAAAACCAAGTTACAATATCGTTATTTGGGAAAAATACAGCTGCAAAAAACACTCCTGGAAATCTGACATCTAGATACATATTCTCCGACATAGCCAAGTATTCCATTTTCAACATGCCAACAATCTGGTCTTTGTTCATCAGTTCAATGAGAGGATGATGTCAGGGTCACTGGAGCCCAGATCACTGCTGGCCTTTAGGAGCATTATGGCTTTCCAGATAAGAAAGAGACTAAGGGCCTAATTTCTAACAGCTGAGTCTCAAGAGTTCTGGCAAAATATATCCTTAGTGAAAAAACACAAAATCTCCAAAACAAATACAAGCAAGACCCCTCTGAAATGAGAGACAGAGGTAATCACACACCACTGAGTTACCTTCCTAAAAAGCTAGAAGTGTTTGGGTAACCAACACACTGAGCACCTATCACAGAGACATAAAAGACACCCGTCCTCTCACTACTCCTCTTTTCAGATAAACGTCTCAAAAGATTTTCCCAACATTTTCCATTTCCATTTCCTTACTTCTTACCCATCTCAATTTGTTTTCTGCCTCTTCCCATCTAAAATGGTTCATGCTGAGGTCAAAGACTTCATCTTGCTAAATCCAACAGATCATTTTCAGTCTTCAAGCATGTCACGAGTGGACCACGAGTTTGACATGGTTGGTCTACATCTTTACTTAACTCCTATCTTTTTTGAAATATTCTTTTCTTGCCTTTTATGACACATCTTTAAATATGTGGTCTTTTTAAATTGATTTCAGAGAGAGGAAGGGAGAGGGAGAGATAGAAACATCAATAATGAGGAAGAATCATCGATGAGTCACCTTCTGCACACCCCCTACCAGGGATCAAGCCCAAAACCCAGACATGTGCCTTGACTGGGAATCAACCTGTGACCTTCTGGTTCATGGGTCGACGCTCAACCACTGAGCAACGCCGGCCAGGTTTATGACACATCTTAAACTGGAATTAGATTCTAAATTTTAGATCTAAAGTAAACACCTAAGAACAAAATGAAGTATAGCTTACTCTTGAAAATCCTTTAAATGGCTCATGAAGTAAAAGCATGCCTGTTTTTGTGTGTGCATAATATCACATAGTAAATGAACAGCATATATATATACATATATATATGCAAAACAAATAGTAATTATAGATGCAAACTAAAACTTCATCCTTTCTCATCTAATTAAAAACACCTTTAAGTGTAGTGGGTTAAGTTTGCATGTCTTAACTGCAAGCAAGGGACCGTTCCATTCCACTGTACCTCTCTGGCCACTTACCCCTTTCCTGGGTCTGCTACACTCCTTTGAAATCATGAGCCCATCTCTATCAATGGTTCTCAATTTCCAGTGCTCAGTGGAATTGCCTGACGAGCCTTAAAAAATCCAAGGCTATAATTTGGACCAAGTAAACAGAAATACTATTTTTTTTTAAACATATTTTATTGATATTTTACAGAGAGGAAGGGAGAGAGATAGAGAGCTAGAAACATCGATGAGAGAGACATCGATCAGCTGCCTCCTGCACATCTCCT
>NW_006287951.1:3475998-3480183 GCF_000327345.1 Myotis davidii | reverse complement strand
CTAGAGCAGGGACCACACACTTAAATGCCTTCAGGGTCTGAGAATTAAATGAGCAAAGCAGGCCAAGCGTAAGTTTTAGGAGTGGTGGGCTCTTTGCTGAACTAGAAAGCAACTGGAATCAGCTGTGACTTAGCTCCAATCAATTGCTGCCAGATGGGAAAGCTGGCTCAGTAGAGCCACATCTTCTCATTTATAAAGAAAAATCCCAAATCTGGATTTTCATGGGAAATCTTCAGATTTTAAATTACTGGCAAAGAGTGTCGGCCCATGCACCAAAGGGTCTCAGGTTCCATTCCTAGTCAAGGGTATGTGCCTGGTTTGCTAGTTTGATTCCTGGCCCCAGTCGGGATGCACTGGGGAGCCAATCAATTGATGTCTGTCAGTCTCTCTCTCCTTCCTTCCCTCCCTTCCATTCTCCCTAAAAAAACAACAACCCCAAAACACACACAAAAAAACCCACATAAAACAAACAAACAAACAAAAATATGGAAAATAATATCCTCCGGTGAGTATTAACAAAAAACCAACAAAATTATTAGCAACTAACTCAAAATCAAACAACAAAAACCATTGTATTGGAAAAACAAAACACATCTGTAAGCCTGATTTAGCTGTGGGTTACAGGTTTGCAACCCATTGCCCTTGGTAATTCCATCCACACCTTTCAATTTACACCTAAAAAACTTGTGTCCCCAGTTCAGTCCACTCCTCTGGGCTATCGATCTGAATTATCAAATGCTTATATGACATTTCCACTTGAGGGGCTCACCAGTCCCAAAGTGAAATCTGATTTAAACCCACCTTAACACTACTTATCCTTCCAGTGTTCTTTGTCTCAGGCAACAACTTCTCCACCATTCTCCTGGTTGGGCAAGCCTGACTCAGGGAGTCATCCTCACACTTTATTTCTCCCTCCCATGGCTTGTGCCATATCAGTAATCAAATCCTATCAATTATGCCTAAATATATCTCCTGTATTCATCTACTTCTCTCCATCTCCTCTGCTATTATCATAATCCCAGCTACCATCTTTTCTCTCCTACTTTTCCACAGTGTATTTGTTAGCTCAGGCTGCTATAACAAAATACCATAGATTGGGTGGTTTATACAACATAACTTTATAGAATTTCCAAATCAACGTCCAGCAGGGTCAGTTTCTAGTGAGGACTCTCTTCTTGGCCTCTCACTGTGTACTCACACGGCCTTTTCTCCTTACTCTTCCTATAAAGCCACCAATTTTATCAGGTTAGGGTCTCATTCTGATGACCTCATTTAATCTTAATTACCTCTTAAAGACTATCTTCAAATATAGTCCATTGGGGATTAGGGCTTCAAAATATTAATTTTGGGGGAAATACAATTTATTCTGTAGCACACAATTTAATTAGGGTCAGTTGTCTCCCACATTCACTCATTTCCTTCTAAACCCTTTTCTCCAATTTGACCAGAGTGATCTTTTACAAACACAAATATTTACAACTGTGTGTGTGTATACATTTGACTCAACAATTACACTTCTAGGAATCTATCTTACAAATATATTCACACACATAAACTGGTATAAGCATAATACTGTTTGTTATGGTAAATTATTGGAAACAATTTAAATGTCCATCAAAGAGTGGTTAAATAACCTGTGGTATATCCATGCAATGGAATATTACAGTCATTCAAAAGAATAAGGAAACTATATATTGAAATGGAAAGATTTCTAAGACATTGTTCAGAGAACAGAATAATGTTAGTATGCTACCATTTTGGTAAACAACAGGAGGAAAGAAGAATATGCATTTGCTTGAATGCCATTTGTTTAGATATATGCCTCCTAAATATATATCCTATGTCCATCTTCTTCTTACCCTCTCCTCTGCTACCACCTGAGTCCCAGCTGTTTGTTACAATAAGTTATTGGAAACTAATAGCAGAGGTTACCGCTCTGGAAGGTATGGGGAAAATGGCAATTAGGGAAGGAGTAGTCCCATGGCAGACATTCTGATTGGAGAATGGCCCAGCGCTAGTTTAAGTTCTTGTGGTTCTAATGAGCAGACTGAACTGAGAACTGTGCTTGAGGTAGCCTTCACTTACTTTCCCCAAGTTCATTTTGTATCATCCTGCTCCTATCACTCTCTATGCTCACATATTCCACACTGGCCTCGGAATTCCCAGGAAGGTCCCGTTGATTCTGTGGGAATGTGGTCCCTCTAAGCTTCACCTTATAACTTCTATTTACCCTTCAGAGTACAACTCATCTTAAAGTTTGTTTCCAAAGAAAAATTTCCTAGTTTCCAAACTAGGTCAGGACCCCTGTTTTATGTACTCAATGCACCCTGTACTTCACCCAGAATTTATCACAATTGTAATGAGGTAACTATCATTAGACATACATGCATCTGTCACTCTTTAGATTGCAATGTCCAGGAGAGCAAAGACCACATTAGTTTTTTTTGTGTGTGTGTGTTTTTTACCTAAATAGTGTCTGGCTGGCAAAAAAAGGCCCTTCCTCAGGCATTTGTTAAATACATGAGTAAGACTGCTCCTGCCCTCAAGCTTAGCATAGTAGATAAAATTAACACATAAGCAAATGAGGACAATGTAGTGTCACTGGTGTTAAGGTTGC
This sequence comes from Myotis davidii, assembly GCF_000327345.1. Classification (NCBI taxonomy): domain Eukaryota; kingdom Metazoa; phylum Chordata; class Mammalia; order Chiroptera; family Vespertilionidae; genus Myotis; species Myotis davidii. Next base: position 3,477,566 of record NW_006287951.1, on the reverse strand, counting down.
AGTCTGTTTAGAACAATGGTTCTCTGGTGGACATAATATGGGCTTTCCTAGGGGACTCCTGGCAATGTTTGGAGGCATTTTTAACTGTCACAATTGGGGGGGGGGGAGGAGGCGCAATACTGGTTTCCATTAAGTAGAGGTCAGGAATGCTTCTAAACATCCTATAATGCACAAGATAACCCCGCACAGCAAAGAACTATCTGGTCCAAATGTCAATAGTCCCAGGGAAAAAAAACCCTTTCATTTAGAGAGAGAATGATAATGCCCAAAAGGGCTATCAATTCTACTCTAGGTGGTGGAGTTTATTTTTAAGAGGGGGGGAAAGACATATGTCAAGAAATTTCAGAGGGAAAATATACATAATATTATCTGCATATTGAAAGGTGGTGGGGGCCATGTCCCTGGAGATTGTTTGCCAGAGAAAATGAGGAGCCTCTGAAGAGTTCAAAAGCAGCGTATAGCTTGAACAGGTGCCTCTTTAGTACCCCACACTCCCAAATTACTCATCAACTTTATTCCCTTGTTGAAACAAAAGTTTCATTCTCTTAGGGCAGCTGGTTTCAGCTAAACATTAAGGCCCTATTAATTCATCCCAGGATAAAAGTTTGATAGCCCCTGCACACTCCAGAATGTTAACCTGCATTTAAAAAATATGCAAATACTTACGAATACTCAGGTTGTTAATGGATAAAGCTATTTCTGAACCCAACAACCAGGTTAGTCCTGGTAAAATTTTCTGTTTTTAAAAGACGGAACTTTTGTTTCCCTTCCCCTCGCTTTCTGAGCTCCCAGATTTATTAAAAAGATCCAAGTTTTCCCCCCACAAGCATCTCATGTTATAAGTTAATTCTCTGCCAGAGAGAATAGGAGAGTCATTTGGATACAATAAATGTGAATGAACTGTATGTATAAATTAGGAAGGGTCTACAGGTTTTTAAAAGGCTTTCACTGACAGTCATGGATACTACGAAAGGAAAGAAAAAGAGATTCTTTTAATGGCATCGTCAAGAAAGAAAAGAGTTTTCCTACAACACAAGCCTGCTGCCTACTGTGCTGGGTGCACATGCTTCTGACCTAGTATGGCAATTCTCAGGGTCTCAGCACTGGGTGCTCTGTTTACAAGAAACTGAGGACTGAAACTAATGAAGAACAAAGAAAAAAAATGCCTGGCACCAAAGGTTTGGGGGCGCGCGGGGGGGACTGGTTTGTACATGAATGATTTGGGGAGGAACACTTCCTCGGTTTCGGACGGCACCACAAATCACGTTTTTGCTTACGTGTTAAGAATTTTTATTGCGTGCTTGCCTGGCCGTTTCCTAATAAGAAAATACCTTATAATTTACAAACAGCCATGAAGACTCCCTTACATTTGCCGACCACTAAAGCGGGATAACGTTTCCTTAAGCTCTTCCAGAGTCGGAGGCTTGGGAACAGGAATGTGAGCAGAACCGAGTTCAGATGCAACATCAACGGCGAGCGCAGCCAGCTGGTTTCCATCGAGCGGTCCCCGCGGAGCAAGCCCCTCGGAGGCGGCGGCCGGGACGGCGAGGGAGGGAGGAAGACTCCAG
>NW_006287951.1:3475732-3475969 GCF_000327345.1 Myotis davidii | reverse complement strand
TACCTTTGTCTCAGGTGCTCCCGCTCCCAGCCGGGCCGGGGCTCCCGCCCGAGGCCCCGAGATGGTGACACATCCTTCTTTGGCCAAGTCGGGCCGAGGCTGGGCAGGGGGCGGGGAAGGAAAAGAAAGCCTCGGCGCCTAACGACGTGACTCTCAGTCTTTCCAAAACGTTGGCCCGGGTTTCTCTGCCCAGCTTTCCGGTGAACGAGTTCCCGAGGGCTGCGCGGGCGGACTGGC
>NW_006287951.1:3466761-3475480 GCF_000327345.1 Myotis davidii | reverse complement strand
CCAGGAAGGGGGCCGCCAGGGGCGCTGCGAGGGCCGCCGCCGCCGCTGCGGGTGCAGTCCCCTGTTGAGTGGCTCCGCGGGGACGGCTATTAGGAGCATTTGCTATTATTTGGAGACGCGAGTCTCTCTCATTTGCTATTATTCTGATTGTTATTATCATTATTGTTATCGTCATTGGTTGTTTGGCCCTCCTCCAGCAGACTAGATGGTTCCTTTGAGGCCGGAGGCAACGGGAAGGGTAGCCCTGCCATTGACTGGGTGGGTATGGGGGGGGCGGGGAGGTCACTCCGACCCTCACAGTGGCCCGCACTTGCGCCACTTTTCTTTGTGAAGTAGTGAACCAGTTGGAAGAGATACTTATTTTTAACTGTTATATTGTTCGATATAACACAAATACAGAAAGCCATATAAAACCAATGCACAACTTAATCAATTATTGAGACATACCACCTTCCCAATGAACACCGAGTAAAATGGTCTGATTGAAAAAACAAAACAAACAAAAAAACCCTCCTCAAAAGCCAGGAAGACACAGCCTGGGAAGGGCCTCCTAAAATTGTCCTCCTGCCTAACCGGTTTGGCTCAGTGGATAGAGCTTCGCCTGCGGACTCAAAGGTCCCAGATTCGATTCCGGTCAAGGGCATGTACTTTGGTTGCGGGCACATCCCCAGTAGGGGGTGTGCAGGAGGCAGCTGATCAATGTTTCTAACTCTCTATCCCTCTCACTTCCTCTCTGTAAAGAAAAAGCAATAAAATATATTTAAAAAAATAAAATTGCCCTCCTCCTAATGGTCACAGGAACTCAAAGACCACCTGACCACAATTATGTGCTCTTCAAGAACACATTGGTAAAATGGAAATATTCCCAGAATTAGGAACCTCCAATTAAGAATTTGTAAAATTCTCAATTAAAAAGATAAATAATCTATATAATCCTATATAATAAAAGGGTAATATGCAAATCCACCGAATGGCTGAATGACCTGTAGGCCCTGGTTGGGGCCCACAAGCAGGCAGAGCCAGGCCAGCCAAGGCACATGCCAGCAGGCAGAGGGAGGGGACTGATGATGGGGGCAGCAGAGGGGCGATGGAGGTGGCAGGGCTGGGCCGGCCAGCCACACTATGGCTGTCGGACATCCCCTGAGGGCTCCCCAGACTGCCAGACCTTGCAGGCCAGGCTGAGGGACTGTCCCCCCCCCTCCCCCCCAGTGCATGCATTTCATGCACCCGGCCTCCAGTAAATAACTTAATAAGTTAATCAATCATGAGACTGAACACCATGAGTAAGGAGCACCTGGTGGTGGGGGATGGGAGAAGAGCCAAGGAGTAGATGGCCTGTGAAGATTGGTTCTGGGCACCTGGACTATCCTCACTGTGTCACTAGCACCTAGCACAAAGTAGGTGCTGTGTGTGCATTTATAGTGAAGGGAAGAAGATATATATCAGGTTTTGCCTGCTTAACAATTTCATCCAAGGTCAATTCTTCTAATAGCTAAAATGATGAGTTCTGTGAGATGACTTGATGCTTTGGAAAGAGGCAATTGTACCTTAAACTTCATACTGCTTTTCCAGTTTTAAAAAAGCCCTTTCAAATGCATTATGGCATCTCCTTTGAGACTGCCAACAAAAGTTTGTTGCCACCAATCTAATGCCAACAAGAGTCCCCCAATCTAGGGTGCAGTAAAAGAAGAACTTTTATTCAAGTAAAATGCCTGCAAATGGGACAGAACAGCCTCTGGTGGAAACCCTGAGACAAAGGGGAGGCTGACTTTTATAGACAAACCACCTGCCCTGGTCCCTGATTGGTCTATTTTTATGCAAATGAAGAATCCACATTTTTGCAGTTTGATTGGTCCAAATAGCATTATCCTGATTGGTAGCTATGGAGCTGCTGGGATTAGTCAGTAAAGATGCAAATGAGAATATAGTTTCCAAGCTCTGATTGATTGGGGCAGGTCTCAGCCCATTGCCTGAGAGACGATTTTAGGAACTCTTTTATAGAGATTTGTTCAGCAGCAACTCAATGCAGGAGGCTTGGCAGCTCAGTCTGACTTTTCCCTGATATACAGTGTATATGAGAGGCCTCCATCAGCAATGGCTGCCAGACTCTGGTTATGATTGGAGGCCCAATTAACCAGGAAGAATCCTCTTTGGCAGATATATTCCTTCTCGGGGTTCACAAGATTTAGAGCCATCTCATGAGAAAGGCGGGGCAGGACAGAAGGACTTTCCAAAGGTCACAGGGCAATGCTTACTCGAGAAATACATAGTTAACTATAAAGCAATTCAGTACTGCTGACCCGGCCAATCCCTGCTGGATTCCTGGTTTGTCTTGACAGTTTTACTGCCTGAGTTTTTACATTAGGACTTTTTAGGCTCCTTTGGAATACATTTCTATAACGGACACAAGACCTAACTGGAAATTTGATTCGATGCGATAGAGTCAGCCTCTTTATCAGGAGCACATTGGTGAATTGTAGCTAGAGAGCTACCAGTTTGCCAGCATGTATTGAGCACGTTGGCTCTCTGGTTGGCGGTAGAAATACGAAGAGCAGAAAATGAGTAAGACACAATCTTTGCTCTCAAGAGTCTAAGCCAAATTAGGGAGAAAAATTGTCAATAAATGAAATTTTAATTTGAACGGTAGGAGAACGAGTATAATTAGGTGTAGGGAGAAAGTAGGGTAATTCTTCTCAGAAAAGAAAAAAGGATTTTTTTTTAAAATTATGGAAAAATGTCAAGTATTGCAAAAGTAGAGAGAATAATATAATAAATTACTATGTTCAACAATTATCACCTTATGGCAAATTTGTTCCATCTGTACCTCACCTTCTGGATTATTTTGAAGCAAACTACAAGCAGCATATTATTTCAACCATAAATATGTATCTCGAAACAATATGGTCTACTTTTTAAAACACCCACAAAAATCACTAAAATGGCTTTAAAAATTAACAATTTTAAAATATCTAGTTAGTGTTCAAATTTTCCCAATTTTTTCATAAATGTTTTATATAGTTTATTTTCACCTCAGGACCCAAACAAGGTCCTCACATTACATTTGGTTAAAATCTGTAAAACCTTTTTCTTTCCTTGTACTTTATAAGTTGAAGAAATTGATTGCTTGTCCTGTAAAGCTTCTCACATTCTGCATTTTGCTGATTGCATCCCTGTGATGTTGTTTAACATATTCTTCTATCTTTATATTCCTTATAAAGTGACATTAGAACTAGAAACTATCAGATTTGGGACAATGCAGTCCATAGTAAAAAGAAAAGTCAATCAATCTAAAACAAAACTTGCATAAGTTAGAATTAGCAGACAGGGACATTAAAACAGTTACTGTAACTCTATCCTAACCATTCACAAAGTTAAGCAGAGACATGGGTGATATAAAAAGACCCAAATTGTATTTCTAGACTGGAAGATTACAATGTTCAAATATAGTGTTGGTAGTATTAATGGCAAATTTGACATTGCCAAAGAAAAGATTAGTAAAGTTAAACTCACACCAATAGAAAGTAACCGAAACAAAGAATACATAGGAGAAAAAAAAAGATTTAAAAAATGAGAAGAGCATGAATGACCTGTGGGACAATTGTCCCAAAAAAATGTATACACACTTTCACAGCTGATAGCACAGTTTTGAAAATGAAATGTATTTTAATAATCACTGCCTTTATAGTCATTCAAAGTGTGTACATACATTTTTTTTTTGGAACACCCTATATCTGTGTAAATGAACTCTCCAAAGGAAAGAGATGGGGACAAAAAACATTTTGATAAATAATGTGACCTTCCTTTCTTCCATCCTTCTGAAACAGCTTAATTAAGACATAATTCACATACTATATAATTCTCCTATTTAAAATGCAAAATTCGATGGTTTTATATATTCACAGAGCTGTGCAATCATAATCAAAATTCCCTTGAGTTTCTCCATTGTAGACAATCCCTTCTCCTTCTTTCCCAGTCCCAGCTCCTGGGAACGTATGATCTCTATAATTCTCTGGAGATTCATCCAAGTTGTTGCATGTATCATTAGTTTGTTCCTTTTTATTGCTGAATAATATCCCATGGTATGAATGTACCACAATTTATTTGACTATTTACCTGTTGAAGAACATTGGGTTGTTTACAGTTTGGAGCTATTATGAAAAAAAACTATTAGGAACTTCATGTACAGGTTTTTGAGTGAACATGTTTTTATTTTTTTGTGTGTAGTGATAGGTCATTGTGCTTAAAATTTTATTTCCCTAATGGATAATGACATCGAACATCTTTTCATGTGCATGTTTGCCATCTGTTTATCCTTTTTGGTGAAATGTCGGTTGATGTCTTTAGCCCATTTTTAATTAGATTATTTTTCACTGTTGAGTTTGTGATTTCTTTATACATTACTAGTCCTTTGTTGGTTATGTGGTTTGAGAATATTTTCTCCCAGTCTGTAGTAGCTTGTCTTTTTTTTTCTCTTAATAGAGGGTTTTGTTTTTTGTTTATTTTCAGAGTAAAATTTTCTAAATTTGATGAGGTCCAATTTATAAATTTTTCCTTTTATGGATTATGCTTTTGGTATTAAATCTAAGAATTATTTGCCTAGTCCTAGATCCTGAAGATTTTCTACTATGTTGTTTTTCCTAAGTTTTATATTTTATATCACATCCATGATTCATTTTTGAGTTATTTTTTTAAAACAGGATATGAGTTTGAGTTGAGGTTCATTTATGTTTTTATTGTTGCTATTTTATTTTTTGCTTATGGATGTCCCATTGTTATAGCACCATTTATTGAAATATATTTAAATAAATGTTATTCAAGATGTTAATAATGAAGGAAACTTGGTGCAGGGTATATGAGAATTCTTTGCACTATTTGCTTAATTTTTCTGTAAATCAAAAACTGTTCTAAAAAATGAAGTCTGCTTAAAAATATCAGTTGGGTATATTTGTATGGCTCTATTTCTAGGTTCTCCTTCTGTTCCATTGATCTATTTGGCTGTCCCTCTGTCAATAACACAGTTTTGATTACTGTTTGGTATTGTCACAGGGACAGCTTTCTAGTAGGCCTTAATAATTGGGTAGGGTTTTTTTTTGTTTTTTTTTTTACCATTTTTAATTGTTTTCTTATTATTGAATTTTGAGAAAGTGCCAGTACACTAGAGAGAAATCTACTGGCTGCAAGTACTCAGTGTGTCTTGGAACCAGTTGGTAGGTTTTACAGAAGGAATGGAGAAAGTTGGTCTAATGGAGCACTTCTCAACCTGTGGGTCGCGACCCCTTTGGCGGTCGAACAACCTTTCACAGGGTTCGCCTAAGACCATCCTGCGCATCAGAGGGGTTTCCGGTCTCTTTGGTGGAGTGTGCCCCTGGTTCAGAGAAAGGGTCATTGGAGATGCTGGCCTCCTGGCTACCTTGGGTGAACTGTGGCAGCCCCCTCACTATGGACCGCTGAACACTGGGGGGCATCAAATAAAGGCCCCAACTTTGCTCTTCCCTAAGGGTAGCTCAGATATGCTCTGGGGACAGGGAAGGGCTTCCACAGGACTCAGTGGCTTTGGGATGGAGGAGAGATAAGAAATATGTTGATGCCATAATTTGATGAACAAGAATAGATCCAGAGACAAATCGTAGGGGGGTGGGCGTTAGAGGGCAACCAAAGGACTTGTATGCATGCGTATTAGCATAACCAATGGGCACAGACACTGGGGCAGTGGGGGCTTGCTCAGTGTGGGAATGGCTGGGGGGTGGGGAGGTCAATTGGGGTAAAAGAAGACATACGTAAAACTTTAGACAATAAAAGAAAAAAAAAACTTACATTATTTTTGTTTCTACTTTCCTTTCCAGGGTTGCAAGGACACTTTTCCAACTGAATTAACATGAGTTATTTGGTGAAGTTGTGGGACTGCAATATATTTACAGACTTGGGTTAACTGCTGGAGGTTAGGGTAACCCAGATCCACTGGACACTGAATCTAGGTTAACCTTCTAGATATATTCCTCCTGACAAACTAGATCCCTACTTATATAGTTTGGCTTTTAAAAATGAGAATTCCTAAGGCCATGCCTTTCAGCTAGAAATTAATGTTTTTCATAATCTAGTGAATTGCATAGCCATAGTCCATAGACATACCTGAAATTATATCTTTACCCTCCCTGCCTTTATCCCCCCAAAACCTTTTTAAAATGCTTTTTGATTTGTGTTGATGGGATTCTGTACTCCCCCAACTTGTCTCCAGTTGATTAATTAAAAGGTTTTAACCCTTCCTCCAACCCAGACCCCTTTGGCAGTCTGATGAAGCCTATAGATCTCTTCTTGGAATAATGTTCTAAAGTCTATTTCATAAAATACATAACATCACAAAGGAGGCCAATTATTGAAATACAGTTACCAAAATATTAAAACAACTTGTGGTATATTTATATATACTTCTTTATAAACAGATTAAGTATCAAGATCTAGTGACACATTTAATTGCTATCATAATTTAAAAGTAATGATGAGCAAAAACGATACTTCAAGGTATTTGCAACAACCATAAAGTTAATTGAAAACATCTGTGAATTCTATTGATGACAAAGTCCTTGGTACGAATATTGCTGTGGTATTTTGCCTCCGCTTATAATAGAAGGAAGTGCTAGATTTTCAGTTACAGGTTAGTGAAAATAAGGATGTGATTTTTTTTTTTTCCATCTGAGTTCATGGCTTAATGGAATCCCATATCTGTTCTGTGAGATTTTCACCCTTTTTACATTTTACCTTTTTTTAAAAAAATCCTCACCTGAGGATATGTTTTTATTGATTTTAGGGAGAGAGAGAGAAAGAGGACGGGAAAGAGAAAGAAATATTGATCCTCATGTACACATCCCAGGGATCGAACCCACAACGTAGGTAGGTATGTGCACTTACCAGAAATCGAACCCACAACCTTTTGGTGTACAGGACGACGCTCCAATGAACTGAGCCACCCAACGAGGGCCCACATTTTACTTTTTTTTTTTTGAATCCTCACCTGAGGATATTTTTCCATTGATTTTTTAGAGAGAGTGGAAGAGAGCGGAAAACAGAGAGAAATATTGATGTGAGACAGACACATTGATTGGTTGCCTTCTGCACGCACCCAACCAGGGCCTGGGCTGGGAAGGAGCCTGCAACCAAGGTACTTGGTCTTGACCAGAATCAAACTGAACTCGGGACACTGAGGTCTGCAGGCCAATCCTCTATCCACAGAGCCAAACCGGCTAGGGCCCACATTTTACATTTTTAATTGTCTCATCTATTACCATGTTCTGTTCATTTTTATTAACCCCTCTGAGGCAAGTTTTAAAAGGAGACTAAAGGGTGTGAGGGATATCTGCAAATGCAGTCTTGACTCCTGAGAACTGCTGCCTGTCACTGCCTCCCAGCCTTCTCTTACTCCTACACTCAAATTTCTGCCTCCCTGGCCCAGCCAGCTGTTGCAGGCAACTCCCCAACCATGAAAACCAGCCCTAGTCACAGGGCTTGGACTCTGTGTTGGTTTCTCTTTGTTTTGTTTATTTATCTGCAAGACCTATCCTCAGCTAGTTGTTTTCTCCTTATGATCCTGAAGCTTGTTGTGTTGGCAAAGTGTTTTGCTTTAGACATCCTGAATCTGGGCAGGCCCTTTGAAATGTGTGAGAATTCAAATGGTTTTCCAGTTCCAACCTCTATAGATCCGAGAATGCAAACTAGAACCACACATTTAAATCTTACCAATAAAGCAGAATATTGACTTTGCTATGGGAAAAGAGTACTCAAGGAAATAAGCAACATATTGCCAGCATTGTGAAACTAAACAATGAAGTCAATCATTTTATTAAAGTGGGGACATTTATTTAGCCTCTGCAACATTTTTGTCTCTTCGGTTTCAATGCCTGGAGACAGGCCGTACAGTGGGACTCTCAGTGGTGAGAACAAGATGTGTTTTCTGCCTTTGGTGACACTGCTGTTTCTAAAGTGCTTTTCCTGCTGTGGGACTCTTGTTGATTTCTGCCCTAGAGGTCAAGGGCAGAGATGTTCCAGTTCTCTTAAGGAGTTCCCAGGGGACTGGGAGTGGACTGGATTCTGGCCAGGGTCATTTATTCTTGAAGAAATTAGAAACCAGTGCAATATTGCTCTGCTTATGCAGAAGGAGTAAGAAACAAACCAGTATGTGACAGGGCAAGGAGGTTTATCTCCATACAGGCAAACTTTTATTTTTATGGGACTGTAGAGGTGATAAAAATGAAGGCCAGGTGATAAAAATGAAGGCCAGGAGAGCAGAAATGGCTGGTATATGACATGAAAGCAAGAGAGGGGGAGAGACAGATAAAGCAATTGTCTAAGCAGCAGAAGTTATTTTCATGTAGAATAAGGATTCTTTCTCACAGTTCTTTTTTTTTAATTAAGAAATTTTAGAATATATAAAGATACAGAAAATAGAGTTAATTATATAATAAGCATCCATGTAAAGACCACCCAGAGGAGACAAACATTACAGATACCTGAAGGGAGAGGGAAGCTCTGATGAGTCAATGAAGGTGCCCCAAACGGAAAAGGTCCATTAATCATCTTCCTGACTCAGAGAATGTGAAGCCACCAGCCTGGTAAGAACTGGTATATCTTCTTCTCTCCTTGCCGCCAATCCCCTACCATTTTGCGGGGAGAAAACCCAGCAGGTATTAAGTGGGCCAGGAAGACAGGCAGGGATAGGGGAGCAGAG
>NW_006287951.1:3461681-3466737 GCF_000327345.1 Myotis davidii | reverse complement strand
TTCCCTTTTCTATTGCAAACAGCCAGGCCTTGGCTGATGAAGAAGGAAAGTTTTATCACTAAGTGAGCTTGTGAATTTTCATTATTGCAGGGGATTCTGCATTCTAATTGCTAAACTGAGACTGTGTTTGTGACTTAAAATGCCTGTGGGATTTGTCCATTATTTAAGAGAGAACAGAGAAACCATGGGACTCACAGAGGTTTTTTTTGTTGTTGTTCAGGAGCAGGGAAGGTGTCTTCCACTGAATAAATATGTTTAAAGGAAACAGTGGGAGACAAAGCCAAGATGAGTTTGATTGCCAGGAGTCATGCTTATTCCACATACCACATGGAAAACATTTAGCCGAATCTAAGATGTCATCGGGCTAAGGCAAATTATAATTTTAGATGCTGCCAAGAAAGAAAAAAAAATTACTACCTATGACACATCAAAATTAAGGCAAAAAATTGTGATGAACAAACCACTAAATTTTAAATAAAGACAAGGTCAGTATTCCTAATTTTTTTCTGCCTCTGGGTTTAGCATGTCTCACTATGGCCTTGTCACTAATATTTATTTACACTTTCGATATTTTGATCATCATGGCTTTTTTTTGGCATCAATTTTGTTTTTGAAAAATATTCATTACATACATTTATCTTGATTTTCGAGGTTTTCTGAGAAAGCAAAATTTTTCATCTAAGGCAAGTGCCTCACTCATCTCACCTGCCTCACCCAATTCCTCTGGGAGATAGTGATAGAAGAAAAAAAAAAAGGAAGAAAGAAACAAAAAAACCCCAACTAGATCCTTTTGTTTATTTTCTTGCCCATGTAATTGCAAATGGGAGAAATAGTTTCATAAATTTCCCAAGTTCTTTATATGAACATTTAAGTTCTTTTTATAAACATTTTAAAATTTAATTTATTGGGGTGACATTGGTTAATATTATTATACAGGTTTCAGGTGTAAAATTCTTTAATATATCATCTGTATATTGTATTGTGTGGTTACCACTCCAAGTCAAGTCTTCCTCCATTGACTCTTCTCCCCCATTTACCCTCTTCTGTCTCCCCCACGCCGCTTTCTTTCTGGTAATCACCATACTATTGTCTGTGTCTATGAGTGTGTTTTTTTTTCTTTGCTTAATCCCTTCACTTTTTTCACCCAGCCCCCCAAACCCCCTCCCCTCTGTCAGCTGCAGTCAGTTCTCTGTATCTATGAGTCTGTTTCTATATAGTTTGTTTATTTTGTTCATTAGATTCTTCATATAAGTATTTGCCTTTCTCTGACTGGCTTATTTCACTTAGCGGAATAGTCTTCAGGTCCATCCATGCTGTCACAAAAGGTAAGATTTCTTTCTTTTATACAATTGAGTAGTATTCCATTGTGTAAATGGAATACTCATTATTTATCCTCTCATCTACTGATGGCCATTTGGGCTGTTTCCAAATCTTGGTTGTTGTAAATAACACAGCAATGAACATAAAAGAGCATTTATTTGTTTGAATCAGTGTTTTGGGTGTTTTCTGCTACCTTGTCTTCCAAATCACTGATTCTATCTTCTGTTTCATCCAATTTAGTGTTTATTTCTTCTAGTGTATTCTTCATTTCAGGTATTGTATTTTTCATTTCTTAATGGTTCTTTTTTGTGGTTTCTACGTTCTTTATTATGCTTGCTATCTCTTTGTTGAAGTTCTCACTAAGTTACTTGGGCATCCTTTTAACCATCTTTTTGATTTCTATATCTGGTAAATTGCTTGCCTCCGTTTCATTTAGCTCTTTTTCTGGAGATTTCTACTGTTCTTGCACTTGGAGCATGTTTCCTTGTCTCCCATTTTGGTTCTCTCTTTGTGTTTGTGTCGATGTAGAGGTAGATCTGCTATGACTCCCAGTCTTGATAGGGTGGCCTTATGTAATAGGTATCCTTTGGGAACCAGTGGCACAGTCTCCTTGATCACCTGCTCCAGGAAGTTCCCTTATGTGGGTTATGTGGGCCTTCCTGTTGTAATTGAGTCTTGATTGCCATTGGTCTGTTTTGTGTGTGGGGTCAATCCTCAGGCTGGCTGACTGTGACTTTTGACCTGTACCTTAGTGTATGAGCTGCTGAGCAGGTGCTGAGCACACAAAGCAGAATTTGCCTCAGCAGGGTCTGGTGCCTGCCAAGATCTCCCTTTGGATATGCCACTGTGAAGCGAAATCTTGCTCTGATGTTGTCTGAAGCTGACCACTGGGTGTGTTTGTTCTGGGACCTCTTGGGAGCGACTCTGGTGCAGGCCAATGCCAGGTGCTGCCTTTGACTGGCCCTGGCAACCTTTTGGAGCTACAAAGAAATCCAGTTTGTGGCTGTCTCTGCTGCTGCATGGAGAGGACCAAGCTGTGCACCAAGGCCAGCTTTTACCAATACTGAGCCCAGGGGCGGGTCAGTAAGAGTCCCAAAGCACCCTGAGATCTGCCTTCACCTGCCTTCACCTGCCGGCTACCTGTTAGGCTCAGTCACTGAAAGAACCTCTGGCAGGATTTGAGTTGCATGATGTAGATTTCAGTGAGTCACCAGGTAGGATTGGTACAAGTTCAAATTCTGTGCCAATGCTGGGTCTGAGGCTACTCAGCAAATGTCAGGGGCATACCAAGTCTAGCTGCTACCCAGTGGGTGTTCACACAGCTTTGTGGTGGGGCAGGGTCTCAGGGAGGCATCAGGGTGAGGACAGCAGGATTTATCAAGCTCAAACAGACCAAGATGTTGTTGTGTGAAGGGACAGCTCTGCACTGCTCAGGCATGTGAGGGAAAAATGGCTCCTGTCCTAGAGCCACACACTCAGACTTTCCCAGATTCTGCCAAAAGCCCGGTCTCAGCAGAGTGGGTCCACCAGGACTTGGGAGGATGGGGCTAGTAGCTCTCCTGTGAGCGGGAGGTGCTGATCAGGCCGGGGGAAAGGTGGGAGGAATTGCCCCCATCCCAGAGCCACACAACTGAGTCTGTCCCAGATTCTGCCCAGACCTTCACAGGGCGGAGCCACCATTAGTCAGGAGGGTGGGGCCACTGGGAATTCAGAGAGTGGGACTACCAGATCTCCTCTGAAGAAAAGGCGCCAGTCAGGTTCACAGGAAAGTGGGGGAATGGCCCCCACCACAAAGCCACACAACTCAGTCACTGACACCCTCTGAGTCTGCCCAGACCTCTACACCTTGGTCCCGGGCAGCTGACTCCTCAACAGGGTGCAAGCTCTACAGGGAGTGCAGAGGGTGGAGCTATTTCATTTTGCCCCTGCCCCCCACCCCCACACCCCACCCCAATGATGTCCTATGGAGGGGAATGTTCCACCAGAGAAAATGGTGTGGGAGAGGGACTCAGCACAGGTATCCTGGCAACTGTCCTCTTAGTTCTCTCCCCAAGCCACAAACTCCAATCTCTCCCCATGTGAGTCTAGTCCTCACTAGTCTCCCTCTGCCAGAGCCTTGCAGCCGTGGGCAAACTACGGCCCGAGGGCCGGATCCGGCCCGTTTGAAATGAATAAAACTAAAAAAAAAAAAAAAGACTGTACCCTTTTATGTAATGATGTTTACTTTGAATTTATATTAGTTCACACAAACACTCCATCCATGATTTTGTTCCATCCCTCCGGTCCAGTTTAAGAACCCATTGTGGCCCTCAAGTCAAAAAGTTTGCCCACCCCTGGTAGAGGAAGTGGCTACAGACAAGATTTTGTGTTGCCATTTGAAGAGGGTACTTGCATCTCTAGCAGACTCCTGTCTCTCTGAGACAGACAGAATCCCTGCTGATTTTCACAGCCAGATATTATGTGAGCCCCCCTTCCTGGCTCTGGTGCTCTGCACTTGGGATCCTAGCTTGGGGTTGAGACCTCACAATTCTCAGGAGGAACCTTTGCAGCGAGATAAGCCCTCCAGAATCTCAGCTGCTGGCCGTGGGAGTGGGACCAGCTCTTTTCCTGTTTCCGCCTTTCCTGCTTGTCTCCATGTGGCTTCTTCTGTAAATCCTTGGTTATAAGGCTTCTCTTCAGCTCGTCTTTAATTGGTTATTCAGGTTGATTGCTGTGTATTTTAGTTGTAATCCCAGTTTGGTCCTAGGAGGAGGTGAGTGTAACATCTACCTACTCTACCGCTATCTTGAATCTCTGATTATAAAGTTCTTATTATAATATATGAGATGATCTAATGGACACCCCCGTATAACACTGAAGAGGGGAGCTCTGATCTTTTTGAGAAGACTCCAATTTATTGTCTGGATGACAAAAGTCCACAATAAGCAGCTAAATTAGTGTCTCAGTGCTGTTGATATTAAAGTTTGAAGCAAAATTTTTGTATTTCCTCATTCCTGCCATTTAAAGAAATTCCCTCTTGTACCAAATTCATCATCTCACTTAATTCTCATAAATATTCTTCATTCGATTCCCAAAACTACCACAGGTGGTAGGCAGAGAAGTTATTGCCCCATTTTATGCACAAGGCATCAGTGTCATTTCTCAGACACTGACCCAACTGAATGGGAAACAGAACCCTGATATTTCTACTTCCAGGACAGCCCCTTCCTGTACAGTGCTGTGTGCCACCGAAGACATGTGGAGAGACACTTTTTAAGGGCCACGTTTAAGGGACTGCAGCTATAATCAGAGCTGGTTAGCAGCTGATCTCCCTGAGGCTATCTCCAGTCTCCTGATGCTGTTTCATATTAAACAGGTTTGAGAGTGAGTCACTTTGGTTGGCACGAACCAGCAAGTGATTGCTTCAGCCCTGCTTTGAAACTTGAAGTCCTCCCTTTGCCTGAAGGTAGCAAACTCAATGCAAACCTCAGCTATTAAATTGCAGCCGCTCTTGGGCTGACTTTGTGTTTCACTTATATAATTTCAGGCTTCATTTAGCATTCATCCGTTCTCCCTTTCCATGCTTACATGGCTTGGTACAGAGCGCTCTTATGCTAACATCTTTGTTTAGGTGATCTTGGACTAGAAAAAAAGACACACCCTGCCCAGGGAGTTCTTAGTAAAAAAAATAAAGGAAGTCCTCCATTAGCCCAAGTGGACTGCTGACACACAGGTGAGCCTTAATGGCGATAGCATT
>NW_006287951.1:3412066-3454261 GCF_000327345.1 Myotis davidii | reverse complement strand
ACCCTCCGTCCTCAGTACCACCACCTGCTGCCCGGAACATCGCACGGCTCTTCGGCCGCCCCAGCTCTGCGGCCTCCCTGAGCCAGGTCTCCACACGCGGTCCCTCCTGGGAGGAAGAGCCCAGGCCAGCCGTGGGCAAACTACGGCCCGCGGGAAATGAATAAACTAAAAAAAAAAAGACCGTACCCTTTTATGTAATGATGTTTACTTTGAATTTATATTAGTTCACACAAACACTCCATCCATGATTTTGTTCCATCCCTCCGGTCCAGTTTAAGAACCCATTGTGGCCCTCAAGTCAAAAAGTTTGCCCACCCCTGGTAGAGGAAGTGGCTACAGACAAGATTTTGTGTTGCCATTTGAAGAGGGTACTTGCATCTCTAGCAGACTCCTGTCTCTCTGAGACAGACAGAATCCCTGCTGATTTTCACAGCCAGATATTATGTGAGCCCCCCTTCCTGGCTCTGGTGCTCTGCACTTGGGATCCTAGCTTGGGGTTGAGACCTCACAATTCTCAGGAGGAACCTTTGCAGCGAGATAAGCCCTCCAGAATCTCAGCTGCTGGCCGTGGGAGTGGGACCAGCTCTTTTCCTGTTTCCGCCTTTCCTGCTTGTCTCCATGTGGCTTCTTCTGTAAATCCTTGGTTATAAGGCTTCTCTTCAGCTCGTCTTTAATTGTTACTCAGTTCTCCCCCACAGGTGGTAGGCAGAGAAGTTATTGCCCCATTTTATGCACAAGGCATCAGTGTCATTTCTCAGACACTGACCCAACTGAATGGGAAACAGAACCCTGATATTTCTACTTCCAGGACAGCCCCTTCCTGTACAGTGCTGTGTGCCACCGAAGACATGTGGAGAGACACTTTTTAAGGGCCACGTTTAAGGGACTGCAGCTATAATCAGAGCTGGTTAGCAGCTGATCTCCCTGAGGCTATCTCCAGTCTCCTAATGCTGTTTCATATTAAACAGGTTTGAGAGTGAGTCACTTTGGTTGGCACGAACCAGCAAGTGATTGCTTCAGCCCTGCTTTGAAACTTGAAGTCCTCCCTTTGCCTGAAGGTAGCAAACTCAATGCAAACCTCAGCTATTAAATTGCAGCCGCTCTTGGGCTGACTTTGTGTTTCACTTATATAATTTCAGGCTTCATTTAGCATTCATCCGTTCTCCCTTTCCATGCTTACATGGCTTGGTACAGAGTGCCAAGTGTTAGCTCTTGGTACAGTGTTAGCTCTTACGCTAACATCTTTGTTTAGGTGATCTTGGACTAGAAAAAAAGACACACCCTGCCCAGGGAGTTCTTAGTAAAAAAAATAAAGGAAGTCCTCCATTAGCCCAAGTGGACTGCTGACACACAGGTGAGCCTTAATGGCGATAGCATTTTGATCAGTTTGAGGAAGGAATTTGGATTTTCTGCTGCTTCTTGTCTAGGACTAAGGAGATGGCTCGGAGATCGATTAGAATAAAATAGAAGGACCCATCGTTTAGCAGTCTAAATGAAGTCAAAGAGAGTTGCTTTTGTTTATTTTCCCTAAAAGAGAAAATGGGAAATGGACTGGTGATGGGTTTTGGTGGGATATTAGAATCTACGTAGTCAGAGTTGAAACAGTTCTGGGTAATGATCACGTTCAGGATGTAGTCGCAGGAGTGGCTAGTGAAGTGGAGAGGAGGTGGAGGTCCCCTGTAACCCTGGCAAGACTTGAAGAAGAGAGTTAGATTGAGGTCCAGTGAATGTGGAGTGAGTGACCAAGAGAAAGATAGGTAGCAACAATGACCACAACAGAGGGTAGAGCATTTTATAACTGAAAAAAGAGTGTTTGGATATAGTGATATGGAGCCGGAAGAATAAGTATGTCCCTTTTCCCAAATAGCCCTGGGATGTGTGAAGAATGGAAGAATAAACATCTCCTTCCCAGGAGGGAGCAGGAAAGGCAGAGTCCTTCAACATAGGTCCTGCTTCAGTTAAGGCGAGAGGAGAAAGAAGCCCAGTGGGACAGACTTACATTGTAGAGAAGGGAGTTTATCAATGGATGAAGAGGGCTCCAAAGGGCCAGCAGGAAGGGTTGGGCTGTGGAGCCAGGAAAACTAAAAGGATGATGAGCAAAGGGGAGGATGGAGGTGATGGTAACAGCAAAAGACAGCCATGAGAGAGGCTGACATTCAGGGTGGAGGCAAGGCATGCCAGTAGTGGAGAGGTAGGTAAAACAAAATTAACTAGGGTGGAGAGTCTGTGTGGGACTCTGGCATAAGGGGTTTCTAAGCCCTGGCAGAGAGGGTGCCAGGTGGTGTCTGAGTCTAGGTCAGCGGTTCTCAACCTGTGGGTCGCCTAAGACCATCGGAAAACACATATATAATTACATATTGTTTTTGTGATTAATCACTATGCTTTAATTATGTTCAATTTGTAACAATGAAGTTGGGGGTCACCACAACATGAAGAACTGTATTAAAGGGTCGTGGCATTAGGAAGGTTGAGAACCACTGGTCTAGGTGCTGCCCACCCTTATGGTCTATTCCACAATGAGAGGTTTCTTCCCAGGGCTCCAAAAGGATGCACCATGGCTCTAAGGTTGTTCTGTGCTTCGGCATGAGCCAGCCTCAGGTAAGGAGGATAGAGTTGTTAGACCTGAATCAAAAGGAAGTGAGTTATACATGATCCCAGGCTTTCTGGGGAAGTGCCTCTGGGCATGGGTCCTGATAAATTAGCTGAACCTCTCTTCATGTTGGTGACATGCCTTTCTCTCTGGTGTCTCCTCAGAGGCCTTGGGTCTCAGCCATAGAGTCCTTAGGTTTAGGAGCGAGAAGGATTCAGCACCTAAACTCCTTGGCCAACCCAACTTGACCTGGTGACCATAAGATAAAGCTGCTCCCAGAGTCTTAATCATGATTGGCAGTGAGTCTTCCCAACACTGCTTCCCATTGCTAGGGTGGGCAGGAGGCCAGTTGCTGGAAATTTACATTTGAAGCCGGGAACTTGGTCAAAGAGAGAAAAACTGTAAACTCAGGTTTTGGGAAAACTGTGATATTAAATCAAGACAGGAAAAGCAGCAAGATAAATGCACTATTGAATCAGTTGAGTGGCTGATCTAATCTTTATGTAACTCAGATGTCAGTTGGAGTTACCCTGTCCCTTAATATCTGTTAGGATTAAATCAAATCCCATGGCGGGGGTGGGAGCAGGGGGAGAGTACATGCCTTCCTCAGGTTCCTGCACAGTGCCATGGACTAACAATTGTCTTAGTTCCTCCTCCTCTGATTTCCAACTTTGGCTGAGTTTTTCTCCATCCCAAAGTGGATCTAATCATAGGCTCTGTCTCTTTCTCCTTGGTCTCCTCCAAAAGCAGTACACACAGCAGGGAGAAACATGTTTTGAGAACTTCTCCTACTGATGGGAGCTACATGTCAGCAATAGGCAGCGACTGACGTAGAGTTAATATCAAATAGTTCTGTTCTTAAAAAATACCCTTTGCGCCCTAACCAGTTTGGCTCAGTGGATAGAGCGTCAACCCGTGGACTGAAGGGTCCCAGGTTCGATTCTGGTTAACCTTGGTTGTGGGCACATTCCCAGAAGGGGGATGTTTCTCTCTCATCGATGTTTCAAACTCTCTATCCCTCTCCCTTCCTCTCTGTAAAAAAATCAATAAAATATATATATTTAAAAAATACCCTTTGCCATTTCTGCCACCTCTCAACTCTAGACTCTACCGCATTGCCTCTCTTTCTCTATCCCCATCTCCTTCTTCTCTTCTTCATTCTTTCCCCACTCCAAGTCCTTTTTCATTTTTTAAGGAGAGATGTTTATGGTTTTCTTTGTTAACCCCTTCCCATCCATCCCAGGGCTCATCCTCTACCCCCACCTAGCTTTTAAATATATTTCCTAAACAAGATAGTTCATTTTCTAAGACAAATTTTGGAGCAAAAGTCTTTACTTACCTATTTTTATTGCTCCTGTCTCCTAGAGTCTGTAATGGGGCTTAACCTTCAGATTCGCTTTCAGTGGTTTCTGATACATGGGCAGAGGAGGTGAGGAGTAATACTAGTAGACAGTTCTGGGCTCTCCCAGTGTCCTTCACACCCAGTGCATGTTTCTTACACGTTATCAACATTGTGGCTCCCTGAGCAACTTCTCTCATGGAAACTCTCATGCTTCCTCTTGGAAAATGCATCCACGTGTTCACTCTCTGTCAGGTAACAGACTGGCCCTCCCTCAGCTCTCTCTCTCTCAATGCCTAGCAAAGATACCTGCCTCCCTTGCCTCCAGGAGGAGGACAGACACAAAGCAGTGCATTGTTTAGGACTTGACTACTCAGTGTCTCTTACACCTAATTAGAAGGAAGTATTTTTCCATTCACTTCATTTTCTTACTGGAATTTGCTAACTGGAGTTGCGTGGCTTTGTTTGCATGTAACAAACATTTGTTCATTAATTAACAGCCTCCAGGCCACCGTGTCCTTCTCAAAACTTAATATTTAACTCAGCAGTGGCTAAACCTGAAAGAGTGCTCGAAATTGCTGGTCGGTTCTGCTATGATGGGAAAGGACCTCCAAAGTGGGGTAGCAGCTCTTTTTTTCTCTGCTGGAAGCTATTTTGAAGACTAAGACCCTCCAAGGAGTGTAACCTGAAATGTGTGGGGAATCCTTGACAGAGATCACAGAGATCAGGGATGGCCACCACTTCGCCAGTGTCTTGTAAAGATGAACTGAGACAATTGGCCCAGGATGCTAAGAGACAGAAAGTAGTCAAAAGAGTTTTAAAAATTATTTTTTCCCAACGAGTCCTTTTTATTTTTTCTCAAGAAAGCAGAGTAATTGCCAGCTATTGCCTCACTGGTTTCTCCATCCTCTGGTATCTGGTTGTAGTAGGCAGGAAAGTGGCTCAAAGGTTTTTGCTCCCTCTAATTACTCCTGTGCTTATGCTATATTAATTGGCAAAAGAGATTTTGCCGATGTAATTAAGGTTACTAATTAATTGACCTTAAAATAGGGAAATTATCTGAGTGAGTTCAATGTAATTATGTGAGCTATTAAAAGCTAAGGGCAGAAGAGGAA
This sequence comes from Myotis davidii, assembly GCF_000327345.1. Taxonomy (NCBI): domain Eukaryota; kingdom Metazoa; phylum Chordata; class Mammalia; order Chiroptera; family Vespertilionidae; genus Myotis; species Myotis davidii. Next base: position 3,449,217 of record NW_006287951.1, on the reverse strand, counting down.
AGCAGAAAGGTTTCTCGCAGAAGGATTCGGTAGGCTGTTGCTGGATCTGAGGTAGAGGGGTTGTGTGCAAGGACCAGAGAGAGGCCATTTGGAGCTAAGGGCAGCCCTCAGTCCTACAACAGCAAGGAACTGAATTCTGCCAAAAACTTGAATGAGCTTGGAAGTGGATTCTTGCACAGAGCCTCCAGAAAGGAATTCAGCCCTGTCACCTTGACTTGGGCCTTGTGAGACCCTAAGTAGAGGACCCAGTTGACCTGCAGAAACTGTGAGGCAATAAATATGTGGTGATAACTCATTGCAGTAACAGAATATGATTACCGTATTTGCCGGCGTATAAGACGGTTTTTTGGCCCTGAAAAATATGCCTCCAAGTGGGGGGTCGTCTTATATGCCAGGTACACTTCAGATAGACTGCCCATAGTGCTTGCCCCGTGCCATAGTGGCCTCCCGATGCCCGCCCACTTCATTCCACATACCGTTCAGGCATCAGCAGCGCTGCTGGGTGTATGCTCGGCTGTTATGCGATTTTGCTGTTATGCGATTTTACCACACTCGCAAAATCGCACACAGCCGACCATACACCCAGTATGATAGCGCAAAATCGCGAATCGCGATACCATACTGCGTGTATGGTTGGCTGTGTGCGATTTTGCGAGTGTGGTAAATTCGGGTTACCGTATATTTCTTTACATATGCATTGAAGATTCGCGATTTTGCGCTATCATGGTGCCTGTTAGAATGTTGAAGAGCTCGCACTTGCGCACTAGTGAGGTCCCAGGGAGATGCTGATGCAAGGGTGGACCAGACTGCTATAGTGACAGGGCGGGCAAACAGGGAGCAGGGACCAATCAAATCAGGCTCTTCTATCATTGACAGTCCCTCTAGGTTGTGGGCTGCTTGCCTGTGTTCCTGAGAAGCATCTACGGTACCAGTCTATAGAGTGTGTTTTCTTTAGTGAATTACCGGTATGTTTACCGGTAATAAACTTGCACTGTTTTATGTATATGTTTGATTACATACAGCCTTGTGACAGTTTTCCTGCATGTCATAAGCATTTGAATATAAATTAAAATGTTAAAATCAAATCTGATATTGTTTTACCTTTTATTTGGTGTGTGGAAGGTGTGCGGAAGAGGGGGTAGTCTTATATGGCGAGTATATAACAAACTCTGTATTTTGAGTGGAAATGTTAGGGGGTCGTCTTATACGCCCAGTCGTCTTATACGCCGGCAAATACGGTACATGGGATTTCTGTCCTTTGTCCAAAAGGTGAGATTCTCCTTTCTTAAGAGGAGCTGACTAAGCAAGGGTCTTTTCGGCCAGGTAATGTGGGCAAACTTGGTCGCAATTTGCACTTGAACATAAACTGTATTTCAAAGGTGGCCTGGCCTTTTGTTTTACAATCTGCACAGTCTACTATGGTAGTCACTAGCTACAGATGGCTTATATTGAAATTTAAATGAATCAAAATTAAATAAAATTTAAAATTCAGTTCCTCGGTTATATTAGCTACATTTTAAGTATTGATATCCATATGTGGCTAAATGGCTACAGAATTGGAAGACACAGATATAGAACATTTCCTTTATTGCAGAAACTTCTATTGGATGGTCTGATCTAGATGGTTAACAGTGATGACATTCAATTACAACCGTTCTTTTTCTCCTTTGGGGCACTGAGAGGTAGGATTCCTCAACTCTGTAGTAGAATTATTTCAGTTGGGGGAAAAATTTCCCCCAACTGAAGCAAGAGATGTATGAATTTTGTGGAGACTCATGTCCCTCGTTTATTCCCTTATCACTTGCATAAATTACCGCCTGAGGATAGAAGCCCTGGACTTGCAGTAGAACACTCTAGAACAGCGGTTCTCAACCTGTGGGTCACGACCCCTTTGGGGGTCGAATGACCCTTTCACAGGGGTCGCCTAAGACCACTGGAAAACACATATATAATTACATATTGTTTTTGTGACTAATCACTATGCTTTAATTATGTTCAATTTGTAACAATGAAATTCGGGGTCACCACAACATGAGGAACTGTATTAAAGGGTCGAGGCATTAGGAAGGTTGAGAACCACTGCTCTAGAAATACCAGAGACAGTGTCTCAGGCCCCACTTTTTCCCCACCAGAGGAAAGGGGTTACCATATAGTAAATGGCCAAGAAGTCCCAGGACCTGGACTGCAGCATTTTTCAAGGGTCTCCTCTTACTGTAAGACAAATGTAGCTGCTGAGGCAGAACATTAAGTTAACTCTCTGAAGCAAACAAACCCAAACAGGCCATAGCTGTTGGACTTGCCTCCCTGTGTTGGTTTCCAATGCCCAAAGGTGACACTAAGCAGTAGAGGAAAAAGAGGCTTGTTCTCTCAGGAGACAAGCATCTAGCCCAGCCGTGGGCAAACTAGGGCCCACGGGCCGAATCCGGCCCGTTTGAAATGAATAAAACTAAAAAAAAAAAGACCGTACCCTTTTATGTAATGATGTTTACTTTGAATTTATATTAGTTCACACAAACACTCCATCCATGCTTTTGTTCCGGCCCTCCGGTCCAGTTTAAGAACCCAATGTGGCCCTTGAGTCAAAAAGTTTGCCCACCCCTGATCTAGCCTCATAATCAGACTTCTGTCTCAGGCCCAACTAACACAAGCGAGAATTAAGATTTCGTGGCCAAACTTGTAACTGGTAGTCATACGTTAGGGCTTGCCGGTGATGATTTGAAGAGATATGGCACAGGCCAAGGAAAGAGCTTGGGTTTTGGGTTAGAAGACCAGAGTCCGAGTCCTATGTCCATTTGTGGTGCTTCCCTGAGCTGGTTAATAATGATTTCTGAGCCTCATCTTTTTCATCTGTGAGTGCAGATCGGGTTTTTGAAGAGCTGTTGTGGGTTTAAAGGGGAAAATTGCACAGCTTGTGTGGCACACAGGAGTTTCTCAGGGAACAGTAGCTATTGTTGTTACTCTCGCGGAAATATCAGGAATAACCAGTTTGACTCAGTGGATATCTCTGTTATCCTGGTCAGTCTCATGTGTAATCTTGTCCCCATTCCCATTTTAATTTGCTCCTATTGCCATACCCTCAACCCAGTCATTTCAACAATTTCACTCCCCACAAAAAACACACACAAAAAACCCCATAGAATTCCAAACGTCCTACTCTCTCACTTCTACCCAATATGTTCCTCTGAACATCAGATTTCCCAGTTCTCACATATCACTGATACCTCCAGTCCATTATTGCACTAAGAAAATAGAAGCAACCAGAAAAGAACTTTCAGGAGCCCCTACCACCACATCTACCCACCTTCTGGCATCTGTGCACATAGACTCTGACTTGCCTCCTGTTATTATAGGTGAACTGTCTGTGCTTCTATCTAATGGCAGTCTCGCCATCTCTGCACTGGAGCCAGCCACTCTTCCCTACTCTGAACTTCACCTCACTTGTCCATCATCCTGTGTCATTAAATTTTCCCTTTTCACTGGATCATTTCCATTGCATCAAATAGACAATAATATGCCCTGGCCGGTTTGCTCAGTGGTTAGAGCATCGGTTCATGACCTAAGGGTCAGTATTTGATTCTCTGTCAACAGCACATACCTCAGTTGCAGGCTGATCCCCGGCCTGGGTTGGGCGGGGGGAGAGCATGAGGGAGGCAACCAGTCAATGTGTCTCTCTCACATTGATATTTCTCTCTCTCTCCCTCCTTCCTCTCTTCCACTCTCTCTCTAAAGATCAATGGAAAAACTATCCTTGAGTGAGGATTAAATATATATATAATATTTCTCATATAAAAAAATCCTTTCTAGGCCCCTATTCTTCTTCAGCTGTTACCTTTTTTTTTCTCTGCTATACTTTACAGTGACTTTCACTGGTGTTTTCTCATCTTCCTAAATTCTAAATGCTGGAATGTCCCACCATTTAGTCCTCAAAACTCTACTCTTCTGTCTATACTGTATGGGCGTGGGCCCTCCATACAGTTCCATGACTTAAAACAGCTTCCATATGCTGCCAAATACCCTACCTAGACCTCTTCCCTGAAGTACAGACTCATATATAACTAGAAGTCCAGTGCAGAAATTCATGCACAGGTGCTGGGGATCGAAGCATGAGCGTCTGGTGTGAAAGGGCAGGTCCCACTTGACTTCTGGGCCCTGGGCAGCACCTGGACTTCTGGCCCCCTGCGTGTCCCTCTCCTCCTGAGTCATTGGGCCCTGACCAGCTCCCTCAGCACCTGGGAGCCAGGCGGTGGCCCTGCCACCACCACCGCTGTCTGCAGCGTGATTGGCAGGACAATCAGGCCCCACTCACACCACCTTGACCTGGGGCTTCCTGCTCACCTGCTCCACCATCCCGTGGTCCTACTCTTGTCGGGGCCCATCGGGGCAGGCAGCACCTCCACTGCTGCCACTACCAGTGCTGCGTCGCCGACACCCGCCATGTTCCATGCCACCCCCTGGTGATCAGTGCATGTAGTGAGCTTTCGAACTCCCTGTCAAGGGGACAATTTGCATATTAGGCTTTTAGTATATAGAATTGCCTAATTGATACCTCCACTGGATATCCAATAATGCGCATCTTAAATATGATATGTTAAAAAATAAACTGTTGATTTTCAGACCCAAACCTTCCAAACTGCTCCCTCCCATAGTTGCCCATGACTCAATAAATGGAACTCCATTCTTCCATTAGCTCATGCTAAAAATATTGGTTTTACCTTAATCTCTCTTTTTCTTTTACAAACCTCATCTGCTCTATCAGAAAGCAAAGGGAGATCAAGAATCTGAAAAGGCTATTTCATCCAGGCCAGAGGAAAGTCTGCATCGTCAAAGAATACTCCCCTCTAGTGACCAGAATTATTACATAACCTAGGTGTATCCACCCTCCAGCAAATTTATTTGTAGCATTTACGATGTTCCCAGCAATGTTCTAGGTGCGAAAAATATAGCAATGAGCAAAAACAGGCAAAATGTCATGGAGATTACTTTTTGCTGGAAGGAGACAAAAAACTTGTCAGATGATTGAAGACAAATACTTTGGGGGAAGGGGACAGAAAGTGATGGAAGGAGGCTGTTTTAAATCGGGTGGTCATGGAAGCTTCTGCGAGAGGTGACATTTAAGTGTAGACATTTAAGCATGAAGCAGACTCAACCATGCAGATATCTGGGAATAGATCATTCCAGCAGGAGGGGGGTATGCAGAGGTCCTGAGGCAAAAGCATTCTTGGGGTGTCCCAGGAGCAGGATGAAAGAGCCTGTGGCGAGCGTGGAATGAGTGAGGTGGACAGTGGCATGAAATGAGATCATTGAGAGAGCCGGGGTGAGATCATGTAGGCTTTGTAGCCCAAAAAGGGATTTTGGATTTTATTCTAACAGGCAGGAAGCCAACGGAGGGTTTTGAGCAGAGGTCCATCATGATCTGACTTACATTTTAATAGGATCAGCCTGAAATCTTGGTGAAGGATGGACTGTAGTGGGGAGAGAGTAGAAATGGGAAGACCAGTTAGGGAGCCTATGCCATCAGTTCAGGTGCGGAAAGATGGTGCTTGAATTTGATAGTGACTGTGGAGGTGGCAGGAAGTTCTGGATTTAGAATTCATTTTGAAGAAGAGCTGACAGGTTTGCTGAGCACATTGGGTGCACAATTTATGTTTGTTGAGTCAATGGATACACAGAGTATTCTGGGGTGAGGCAGGACTTTTCCCTGGTCTGGATGAAACATCCCTGTCATTCACACCCTCCCCACTGCCCCCCTTCTCTTTCCTTGCTCATTTGCAGCCGTCTGATGACTAACACTTTGTTCCACATCCCCTCACTATAGGGAGGAGTGTTCCTGAACATTGAACACTAGGACATTGTCACTGGAAAATATCCACAACTCCAGTAAATTTGGTTTCTGGATTATTTGTAATTCTCTCACCAATTTTCCTTAATCTGACCATCTCTCTTTGTGCTGATAAAGTTGAGCTCCAAACCTGAAAACTTGAGGCACAAGCTCTGGGACATGGTGGTCCCACATTGTCCTTTCCCACTGTCGAGCCCATTCTGGGCCATGAAGTAGACTCTTCTTAGCAGTACATGCATCTTATTACTCTTCAAACTCAAATTGTAAAATTTCTAATATGGAGAATGAATATCCTGGGATAGACACCCAGTTCTCACTGTCAGATGATTTATAGAGTTCTTCACTTCGAAGTTCTTTTCTTCAATTCGAAGGGCAGCAACAATGCCTATCAGGGCCAGGACAGGGATGAGGCCAGTGAGGTGCCTAGGGTACAATATTTAAGACAGCACTCACATTCAGGGCCTTGTAAGTACAGGGTGAGAACCTGAGAACAAGGGCCTCCTTATATGTTGTGCTCTGGGCACCAGGATTGCCTCACCCTAGTCCTGGCCTTGCTGCCCAGAGAGAAGTGTTTTGGTTTATTACCCAGGCAGCTGGAACATTAAGAGTAGGACCAGTTCCCCACTGTCTGGCTATGACTGTGCAACAGAAAGTTGATTTCAGAGAGAGCAAATGGCATGGAGAGGAGCCATGTTCGGGAAGCTCTGCCAATCTAGAAATTAAAACCAGTGGGAAAATGTAGACGAACATTATGGAGTTTTGCTTCATAATCAACTCAAGAAGCCACTGGCATCCCATTTGTTGAGGGCTAATTGGATCTATTGATCACATCTATAGCATTTCTATCTTGTTTGCAACTCCTCAGATACTGCATTTAGAGAATGTATATTCTCTATGATGTGTCTTTTTTTTTTTTTTTTTTTTTTTTTTACATATTACAAACATTAAGAGAACAAATAATGGCTGCAGTGTAAATGGTTTGGACAATCAGTTAAGGGCTTATTTTTAAGGTTGGGTTTACAAATCCCATTTTCAAAATGAGTCCAAATCGACTGAGTGAGTCTAAATTAGGTCTTTAGTTTTTACCCTTAACTGCTGATAATGCCACTATTAATTTTAATTATTTAGAGGCAACATTAATTCGTGTGAAACACGAACGGCAAGAAAGTCAGAAAGGAACAAATTACTTGCTGCAGAACGGAATGACATTTTGACTGGCACAGAGATTTTTTTCTTTCACACACTTTGTGCTTTGACATTTCACTTGGCACAAACATTTCACAAATTCTTGACCTAATCTGACATACTGTTGTTTAGCAATTGCTGACATGACATGTTTTAACCTCAAGCTCTCTGGATTCCAAATGTTACCTTTAACTGTCAATCAGGGATGGATGACCTCCAAAACACAGTTGAGGTAAGGGTCTATGTACCTGGGAAGTTAAGTGTATTTGCCTAAAATGAAAAAAGAACAGCTTGGAGTAGGAGTTGGGGGAGGGGTGGCAGAGGAGTATCATTCAGGGCAATTCGAGAGATAGCAGCCCCAAACGTAGAATACCTAAGACTAACCCTAACAAGAAATAGGTGGGACACATATGACAGGATATATAAAACTTAGGGATAGCAGAGATGTAAATAATTTACATCTTTCTAAAGAAATACATTATCTTTCTAAAAGGGAAGACTGTATTGTATAAAAATGTCACTTCTCTAATTGTTTTTTACTTACAACTTGTCTCCTCTAGGCCTCATTGCCTGTGGGTATTAGGAAGAGGTCACATTCACACAAATACCCAGATTTTGCCAGCTCATTAGCTTGTATTGACATCTGCCTCTTCACTCAAGATTAAGCCAACTCACAATGTTCTGCCCTGATCTTCTTTTTTAAGGGCTATATCAGTTAGAAATGCCTTCAGCTGCAAGAAATAAAACCCCTCCATCAACAGTGGTTTAAACAATCAAGACGTTTAATTGTCTCCAGGGCAGATCCAGGTGTGATGTATTGGCTTATTCACAGAATCAAGGACCCAGGCTCTTTCTACGTTTCCACTCTTGCAAACCTGGGAAACCTGCATTTGTTCTCAGCCTGTTTCCTTGTGGATGCAAGTCGGATAAAAGACAGCTCCAATCGTAATATTTATACATAACCATGTTCAAAGTAGGAAGAAGGGGCAGAACCATCTGCAGCCTACTCCCTCTTATATCTCATTGGCTAAAGCTGGATCACATTGCCCACCTCCAGGCCAATCATTGGCCCAGTGGGACTGCAACTGCCAGAATGGACTTTGATGAGATTTGATTCATCCAGTTGCTGGAACCATGGCTGCCAGAACAAAAGTGCACTTTTGGCGACATAGCTGTTGGGCAGGCAACCAACAGCAATTGCCCAAAGATGCAATACCCACAGGCATTTGAGAGGGCCTCTCACAAGACCACTACTCTGCTGGCTGCTCCAGACTATTTGATCTGCAACGCATAGACCCTTTTCCTGGCGGTTGCTCCTCAAAGTGTCAAACCTGCGTGGCTGTCTGCAGCAAAGAGGGAGAGAGTGACCTCCTATGCAGTGTGCTCTGTGTTGCCTGGATCCCACAGCAACACTCCTCGTGACCAGTCTGCTACAGGTGCTCACAGAAACAGCTTCTGCAGTTCCTGCCCTGATCCCTCTTTCATGGTGACTGTGTAGCAGACCCTACAGGTAGGTTCACTCGATGTTCATTCTCTTTTCCCTTCTCCCACCTCCATTCTAGAGGATGGAAACTGAATACCATTTCATAGCCTCCTTTGTAGGGGAGGGTAGTCATGTATTTGGCAGTTTTGGGTAATGTTATTTAGGTAGACGTTTGCTAGGGGTTTCTGGAAAAACGTTTGCTTTCCTGGTAAAGGCCGTGGCTCCAGCTTGGATCACTGTGCTACTTAAGTTTACCATGATCTAGTCAAAGTACTAATATGATTTTTTAAAGTATATTGTATTGATTATTTATAGAAAGGAAGGGGGAGGAATAGAGAGCTAGAAACATCCATGAGAGAGAAACATCGATCAGCTGCCTCCTGACCACCCCCTACTGGGGATGTGCCCGCAACCGAGGTACATGCCCTTGACTGGAATCGAACCTGGGATCTTTCAGTCCGCAGGCTGACGCTCTATCCACTGAGCCAAACCGGTCAGGGCTATAAATACGATTTTTAAAATTTTTAAACAACAGCAAAATTATTCTAAAATTTATCTAGAAGAGTACACAGGTGAGCATAGCTAGGATATTAGCTTTATTTGGGCAGGGATTATATAAAAGCAATTTCCTTTTTGTTTCTTCCAATGCTATTATGCTTTGAAAAGACTTCCTAATTTTGAAATCCATTAAATATTTATCTTATTTTTTCTATTATAAAAAGTATGTATCGCCGAAACCGGTTTGGCTCAGTGGATGGAGCGTCGGCCTGTGGACTGAAAGGTCCCAGGTTCGATTCCGGTCAAGGGCATGTACCTGGGTTGCGAGCACATCCCCAGTAGGAGATGTGCAGGAGGCAGCTGGTCGATGTTTCTCTCTCATCGATGTTTCTGACTCTCTATCTCTCTCCCTTTCTCTCTGTAAAAAATCAATAAAATATATTAAAAAAATAAAAAAGTATGTATCAAAAACACCATAAGTGTCAGATGGGTACCACTTCATAAGTTATATAAATGTCTAATCGCTATGTTGTACACCTGAAACTAATATAATATCGTAATTGAAAAATTCTAAAAATCACCATAAGCAAACGTATGAGGCAAGCAACAAATTGGGAAAAATATCGCAGTTTCAGTATAGTGACACTGGAGGCCTGATGCACAGATTTGTGCACAGGTGGGGTCCCTCAGCCTAGCCTGCACCCTCTCACAATCTGGGACCCCTTGGGGGATGTTGGACTGCCAGGTTTCAGGGATTGGGCCAAAACCCAGCACTTTGACATCCCCCTGAGGGATGTAGCAGTGCCAAAGAGGCAGGCAGCCGGGAAGGACTCCCAGCCAGGGCTGGGTGCAGCTCCACTGCTGCTCATGCCAGACCTGCTGCCGCAGAGGTGGGAGAGGCTCCTACAGCCTCAGCTGTGCTCACCAGCCGTAAGCCTGGCTTCTGGCTGAGTGGCACTTCCGCTGTGGGAGTGTACTGACCACCAGCCCTCTGGTGGTCAGTGTGTGTCATAGCGACTGGTCAACTGCTTGTTCTGGTTGTTTAGTTGTAATGGTAACTTAGGCTTTTATATATATATATATATAGATAGATAGGAACATGCTATTGGAGGTAGAGGTGAGAGCCATGTTACTGGAGTATGGGTTTTCCTTTATACCACAGGCTGGTGATATTATTATCTCTGTATACTGTTATTGTTATTTATCTCCATTTTATCAATGAAGAAATTAAGAATTTAGTTAATGCCCAAATAGGATGGACTGAAATTCAAATCAAGGTGTTTCTGAGGATAAATAGCCAAAGTCTGTGCTCTTTCTACTACGTCCCATTGCTGATGAAATCTTCACAGAGAAAGGTTGGCCTTCCAAGTGAATTAGAACTAATCAAAGGAGTGGGGCACAGGAGGATGGTTTGAAGGATATGGAGAGCAGGAGGTATACATTAAAGGGGAAAGATGAAAATGAAAGTTTTCTATATGCATTGTCCAAATTGGGTCTAGGATCCTTGGGAATGGGCACCTAGGATGAATGGACCCCAACCCCGTGTTGCCTGTTAACTGGACTGAATTCTTGATCACACAGGGAAGGCACTGTATCGTGGAACGTGCACAGACCTTTTATATCCAATAGATCTTTGTTGATCCCCTTTCATCACTTACTAACCACATGTCAAAAATGAGGATAAAACTGAATCCTTAAGTAATCCAACCAAAGCCTCCATCACATTGCAATTTTCTCTCCTCCAAGATACCGAGGTGGAACTCTTGCTCCCTGTGTTCTGATTCCTGCCAGATTGCACTCCCAGACGCCGGTGGGATAGTTCCAGAACTACATTTAAAGCTGTAGGTGTAGCAGTGAAACTATTTGGCAACAGGAACCCAATAAGCACAGTTCTATTTTGATTGCAAGTATCCACCCATATTTCATGCATCAAATATTCCACACTGTTTTCCTTGGCTTGATATTGCATTAAGATTCTCTCATCCAGAGAATGGTATTTTTTAATAGGTGTATTATATTTAAACAGGAGTGGCCATTGTGTATTGACAAAGGTCGTGTTGTCCGTGTCCATGAGTTTTTTTAAATTTTTTGCTCAATCCCCCCGCCTCCCAGCCCCATTCCCCCACAGTTGTCAGCCAAAAGTTAAATCTAATTAAATGAAAATGATTAGGCTCACCATGGATAATTTCTATCTGTACTATTCAAATGGCTGAATAATAAAATCCATGATGGAATAGTTCCATTTAAAACTAATGTTGCTCAATTTATGTTTATGGCCAGCTTTTCAAAATCTTAACTTCGATCACTTTCTTACTCAACATAATTATAGTCATAAATAGTTTGAATTGATTAAATTTGAAAATAAAAATTCAATTTATGCAAGGTTACAAAGCACAATAAAATGTAGCAAATTTTTATTTATACGTACAGATCAGATAGCACATGGAAATTGGTTTACATTGTTTGTAAAGAAATTCTTAATGCAAGTAATATGATAAAATAGCAGTTTATCAAATTGATCAATATGTAGAACTGAAGATTATCAGAATACTTTTTTCATAAGTAAAAGTGACTGATATGAGAATTAATATTATTTATCCTCTGATATTTAATTATGAGCAAGAACACTCAATTAAAAATTGTCACATGCTTTTCTCCAGTTAATGTATTTAATTTTTATTTTACAATTGCTCTGAGCTGTTGCTTTGATGTCTGTAAAAGCTGGAATTTTGCCACAAACCTTGAAATTAATTTAGAAACAATGCGATGTCCAATTTTTCAGTAAATAATTAGAAAACAAGCAGGTAAAACTCATCAGAGTGAGCACATTTAAAGAGTGTGGGTGGAAAAAACATTCTTGCTTTTGTGAAAGACATTTTTCACAAATGGTTCTTAAATATTTGAAATACCGTATTTATATAAGACAAAAATTTCTGGTACATGTAGATGCTTAGAAGTGTTTGTTGAATAAGTAATTAACATACTTTGCCAAACAAATAAGTGTACGTCACTATGTCATAGACCCATTCTTCAAAAATTATGAAATCTTTTTAAAAAAATATATTTTATTGGTTTTTTACAAAGAGGAAGGGAGAGGGATAGAGAGTTAGAAACATTGATCAGTTGCCTCCTGCACACCCCCTACTGGGGATGTGCCTGCAACCAAGGTACATGCCCTTGACCGGAATTGAACTTGGGACCCTTGAGTCCGCAGGCTGACGCTCTATCCACTGAGCCAAACCGGTTAGGGCAATTATGAAATCTTTAAACATTAAAAAATTATTCTAATGAGGTGCGGTATATTTAGTGGAGAGGTTAAGGCACACATTTTTTAGACCAATGTTACCTCACATCTGTTTGGTATGTTGCACAGCATGTATGTTGCACAGTATTAACTACCTTATCCAGACCTCCTTCCATTTCTGCACCTGTGAACTCAAATATTATTAGAAAGGTTCCATCCTCCCGCTAGGGAAGCCACAGTTCCCACTTCTTATTTTTGAAAGAATCTCTGTTGGATTAGATGCACTTGTACAATTTTCTCTGGCTTTTCAAAACTTCTTATAAAACGTCTTTCATTGTGGGCTCACAGACCTGAAGGAACACTCTATACTAAATCCTATTTTCATTTTCTAGTTTATTCTACTGCTTCTTAGGAGGTCATAACATTTTGGTTTCCTACATTCATTTTAAGTTTCTCCCAAATCCATATAATTTTGTCTCATGCCTCATTCTAATTGTTTAGTAAATATCCAGTCAATCCAACTGCAAGTCTAAATTACTAGAGTTAAAAAGGACTTACTTTTTACTATAGGTGTCCTTGTTTGAGGACACAGAAGATACCACTCCTGCAGGGAGTGTGATCCGGGACCACCAGGGATCCTCGAGCAAAACAGGCTGGGCTAGGGATAGGTACAATGAGCAGGGCCTAGAGCACCCAGGGATTCAGCTACGAAGAGCTTACCTCGATTGCTTGAATAGAATTTACCCAAGACTTTTATTATTGCAGGCGGTTGGGGAATTGAGGGAGTGTAGTAATGAGAAGTGTCACATTATGGACTATGCCTCTCAGCTTCTCTCCTCCTGAGAACACCCAGGTAAGCCCAGACAGTGCAGTCTGCTCTACCCAGCCCTCAGTGACTGGATGCTGGGTTGCTCATCCATTTCCCCATTCACCCTTCCCAACAGGCCCACTTGGATTCAGGTACCCAACTCTTCTTTACCACTCACTCCCCTGTAGCCTATTGCTCAAGGGAAGCTGACCCTCCCTCAGTTCCAGGTCTGGGCCTAGGGCAGAGGTGGAGGGTGAATGCATCCCAACTTTTTAACCTATAATTTCGGAAGACAGTCTTTGTCTTTTCCCTATGTCCCATCCTTCCATGAAGAATGGGACTTTTTTTTTTTAAATTGGGATAAAATATATATAACATAAAATATTGCCACTTAAACTATTTTAAGTGTGTAATTCAGTGGCATTAAGTAGGTTTTCACTGTTGGACAGCCATCACCACTACCCATCTCTAGAACTTTTTCATCATCCCAAATTGAAACTCTGAACATATGAAACATGAAAGAGACTTAATCAGGCTGGAATCCAGGGTGTAGACTGGGCCCTTTCTTCCCAGGGAGGAGGAAGTCACACTGGGTTTAAATGTCATGAACAGGAGTGGCTTCCTCTCTGGTTTTTCCCTTCCATCCACATAGCAGGAAGGATGAGCTGTGTCAGGGCCTGCCTCCAGGGGGGCGGTCTGGACATCTTGATCCTCCACTTCCACTTTCATGAGAAAGTACTGAGATAGGGCAGGGGATTGGTTAGATTAAAACAAAAATAACTTGTTGTCTATCTGAAATTCACATTTAACTGGTAATCCTATGGTCTTGTTTGCTAAACCTGGCATCCCTAGGTAAGGAGAATGCAGCCATTTGACTCCCGGCCTTGCAGGACCCTTGGTAACAGTAGTGGACACCAGTGTTTGGCAATAAGGATCTAGCAAGAAGCTGGGTGTCTGGGCAGAAAATAGCATGGAGAGAGGATTGTGGGCCCAACGGACACTCATTTCCTCATTCCTGTTGCCAGAATGGGGTATATCTGCACCTCACATCCCACCTGAACTGTCATTATGGTTGGGGGGAGGAGAACAGAGAGTGATTCCTAAATGGGTTGAGTATTAACCCAAAAGGACCTGAGAGAAAAAAACCCTGAAAGTGACTGAGTTGGCAAGATTAAGCAGAAATGAAATCTCAAGAACTAAGGTTAGTTATATGTAATACAATCCCATTGTTCACATTGGAGTCTGTGAGTGAAAATTCGTACCTGCTACAGATAGAAAAATGGGACTGATGAGATTGTCTTCAAGGTTCCTTCGGTATAGACAATTCTGTAGCTGTAGAGATGAAGCTTGAAGGCCTTGAAGGAAAAGGAAGACATGGGTTAGGCAAGGGCGGGAGCATTTCGAAACCCCCTGTTGAGTGCTTGGTTACAGGAGACCCAGCGAATGGGCAGCCGTGGGAAGAAATGCAAGGAAAATAATGACCTGTGTATATGCTGTCCCTGTGCGATTTGATTTTGCTGCTTCTTAAACATTTAAAATTGAGAACTTGCTCGAGTTAATTATTATTAACAGTGAGAGGCGGCTGATTTGCGCTGATTAAGCTAATCCAAGAGCTGTTTTCTTGAGGGAACTATAAATGGTCTGTCTTGGGAACCAACTGGTGAAAAAGCATGTTTTTTCAGGGAGCGCCCTAAAGGACTCTCCACCCAGGGAGTCTGAAAGCTGAGAGAGAATTGTTGCAGAAGGAACCATCTTTAGCTTCCCTGCTAAGCAAGCAGTGCACGCAGCAAGCACAGTGAGTGCTCCCTGCTCACAGAGCAGGTGAAAGGCTTGAAGGGGGACTCCCTCAACCCTGCAGAAAAGAAAGGGGGCCTAGGCAGTGGGGAGACACACGCCAGGCAGGAACAGAAAGAAAGCCTTTCTCAGAGTGGAGTGGGGTTAAGCCAATATCAAGAAGCTTGAGAGGAAAGCGGTATCCAGTGGAGGGCCTGGTGGAAGAGAAACATCTCTACCTGGGGCCAAGGAGGCAGCCTTGCGCTCCTCCCCAGCAGCGCCCTACACTCACCAACGGTCAGAAAGCATTGCCGTGAAGGGCACTGGTTGGAGCAGGAGCAGGAGCCAGCAAGGCTGTTCCCACCCAGTGAGGAAGAGGTGAGTCACAGTGTTTTTTGATCAACTCCCTGACTGAGGGAGCAAGGGTGAGCTGTTCTGCTGGACTGGAGCGGGCAGGCAAGCAGGAAGTGGCTGACACCTACCAGTATGTACAGATGCCACTGATCAATATTCCCAGCTACAGATTTACATAGGAAGGAGTGAGCATTGGAAGTGGAAGCACCTGCCGTAGGTATCTTTATGGGCTTTGAGAGTCCTTATAAAAAACAAAGAAGGCTAGAGTAGAGGGGGTCAGAGGCCCCGGACAGTTCAAAGGTTGCGGCTTGTGAAGAATAATGAGAAATGAAAATGGAAGTATTGGCCGCTCCTGCTGTTAGCTAGCAGCTTCGGTTTTCTAGATTGTGGCTTTTGATACCAGTACTCTGACAGAGATTGCCAAGTGCTTTGCACTAAATCTGGGAAGACCTGTTTGACAGGAAACACCTACCCAATCGAAAGATTCCACCCCAAATCAGAAAGAATGAGGAAAAATTGGTCTGAAAAAACAACAACAACAAAAAACAACCACCCCACAAAACCAGGAATCATGAAGGATAACCACATAACAAAAGGAATATGAAACCAGAGAAATTTTCAGGTGGAAGTATCTTGGAAATGGGTTAAGAAATGTCCAGAGGCTTTGAGAGCTATTCAGTATGATGCAGAATTCGGGAAAGCACCAGAATGTATTTCACCTTTTCACACAGTGAGGTAACATAATCCCACAGAGATGGGATGCAATAGGAACCAGTGGCTGGCCCAGGCCTGTCAGACCCGCCAGAACAGTGTCAAAGGCTCAGAACAAGCCAAAGCTTGTGGGAAAGAAGAGAAAAAATGCTAAAGATGAGCAAAAGGGTTTTTTTTAAAAGCTGTGTTTGGAGCAAGAACAACACGGAAGGTGTAGGCCTGCGCTTTGGGAAATTTAGTGCAGTGTTTGCAGATGATAAAGACCAAGGGACGATGACTCTGAGTGTTGCTTCTGCCTCCTCCAACAAGAGGATGCCTTTCAAGGTCCGTGGAGCCCCATAATACACAGAAGGAAAGGGAAGATAAGGGAAGTGACCCAGGCTTCAAATACCTGTCAGGAATGTGCTTGCTGGAAAATTGTTAATTAACTTGGTGCAAAAAAATGAAGAAGGGCGAGGAGATAAAAAAGACCTCCACACAAAGGGATTTGAGTACTTATTTTAGACAACCCCCTTTATTATGTAGACTACCCTCTCCCAGCACTCCGGGAGTTATCTGCTAAGCTTAATGGGCTGGCCTGCCTTCCCACCTGCAAACCTTCTTAATGCCAGGTTCCAGAGAAAAGCCCTGAGTTAAAGCTGCAGATTACAGATCAAGGTCAAAAGCCCTGCCAACTTCCCATTCTCAAAGGTAGGTACATGGAGCAGAAAAGGTGGGAGAGCAATAGGAGGTCCTCAGGTCCTGGGGGGAGGGGAGGAAGCCACCTTGTCATTCTCTGCTAAGCTGACACCTGTTCCCAGCAGGTGACTTAATCACCAATCCCTTAAAATAGCAGCCTGTTCCCTAAGCATTCTGGGTTCCTAGTAAAAAAAAAAAAAGCTCTCCAATAGTTTCTTTTAAAGAGCCATACACAGCCACAGTATGAAATTGGGAAAAATATTTTGAAAAGCATAGAAGAATATTAAAAAAATAAACTTTGACCTTATTTTCTAGAGATAGCTTCTGTTAACATTTTCTTTCATAATGTTTACTATTTTTCTCTGATAAGGGCATACATAGTATTAGAATTTGGAATATAGAAAAAAGCCTAAAGAATAAAACAAAAACCTCCTGTAATTCAACCACGACTGATATTTCAATGTTCCTCTTCCAGTCTTTTTTCTTTGCACACACACATACATACATTTTAATAAAATATGAATCATCCTATATATGTAATTTTGTATCCCCTTTTTTGCACTTAAAATTATATTCTGAGCCTTTTAAAAAATCATTAAATGCTGTTCAAGAGCATGATTGTAATGGGCCATCTGCTATTTTACTGTGCCACAGTTCATCTAACCATTACTTGGCTTGTTTCCAGTTCTTCACCATTTGAAAATAATGTCATTATAAACATCCACGTATGCAAATCTTCACTGATCAACTTCTAAAGGTTGAATTAGGTTAAAGACCGTGGGCATTGTTGAGGGTTTCAGTGTATAATGCTGCCTTGTTCTCCCCACCCCCATCTCCAATGCACAACCACGGGCCTATTTGTTGTCAAATTTTATGAGATTTGCAGTGTCTGTCAGGACGCCTCAAGGCCTTCCTGCTTTGTGCAATCCCATCGCACCACTGCCCTCTTGTGTTCTTCCTCTCTGGCTTTTCCAGGGAGAGAGGATGTCCTGAATCCTTGGAATATTTGAAATGCTCTTTCTACATTCCTCTTGAGACATTTATTACTGCATGGCTATGTTTATGTTTGCTTTGAGGTGATAACTCCTAGCTGTCCGTCTGCACTCAGCTCAGATCTTGTCTCCTCTGCAAAGCTTCCTCTGACACTCCAGGCTGGTTTAGGAGCCTCTCCTCTGTATTCTTCTCAGTCCTGCTCCCTTCAAAGCACTTGTCACATTGTACTGGGTGCTCAGCTGTCTGCTCTCCCGATGTGAGCTCCCTGAGGGTAAGGACCTGTCTTTTTTCTACTGTATTTTCAGTGCCGGACACTGCATGGAACAGACATACATATTCAATAGATGCTGAGTAATACTTTATTTAAAATTTTTTGACAGTTCACCTCTATTTCCACACCTAGTAGTCTATCCCATTCTCCCTAAATATTTACTGAGATTTTTTTGATTACATAAGCATCTAGTAGTTCTGTTTATTTATGTATTTTATTTAAGTTTTCAGTTATTGAGATATAATTGACATATAACATTTGTATAAGATTAAGGTGTACAACATGATGATTTGATATACATATATATATTGCAAGATGATTACCACAATAAGGTTAGTTAACATATCCACCACTTCACATAATTAGCATTTTTTGGTATGTTGTGAGATATTTTAAGATCTACTTTCTAAGCAACTTTCAAGTATAGATACAGTGTTATTAACTACTAGAGGCCCAGTGCACAAAAATTTGTGCACTGGGTGGGTGGATGGGTGGGGTCCCTCAGCCCAGCCTGTGCCTCTCGCAGTCTGGGACCCCTTGGGGGATGACCACCTGCTGGCTTAGGCCTGCTCCCCGGGGGATTGGGCCTAAGCTGGCAGTCAGACATTCCTCTGGCAGCCTGGGAGCCCTCAGGGGATGTCTACTTGCCAGCAGGGAGCAGGCCTAAGCTGCATTCAGACATCCTTTATTACCCTTTTACTATGTAGGGTAGAGGCCTGGTGCATGGGTGGGGGCCGGCTGGTTTGCCCTGAAGTGTGTCCCAGATCAGGGTGGAGGTCCCACTGGGGTGCCTGGCCATCCTGTGTGAGGGGCTGAGGGCCGTTTTCAGACTGACCACACCCCCTTCAGGGTGGGTGGTCCTGCTGGGGTGCCTGGCCAGCCTGGGTGAGGGGCTGATGGCTGTTTGCAGGCTGGCCATGGCCCCCAGCCACCCAAGGTCCCAGTGGAGGCTGGCTGGAAGCAGGTATCTGGGATTTATTTAGCTTCTATAATTGAAACTTTGTTGCCTTTTGCAGAGGCCAGAGCCTGTCAGTGCAGGCGGGAAGCTTGACTTCCTCCATCGCCGGGGCAACCAAGCCTCCTGCTTGCTCCAGCTCCGTGGCTGCCGACCGCCATCTTGGTTGGGTTAATTTGCATATAGTCTCTCTGATGGGCTGGTGGGCGTGGCTGGGGGCGGAGCCGAGGGGTGGTCAATTTGCATTTTTCTCTTTTATTAGATTAGATAGTCATCAGGCTGTATATTAGATCCCCAGGATTAATTTATCTTATAACTGGAAGTTTGTAGCCTTTGTCTAACATTTTCCTATTTCCCTCACCCCTTAGTTCTGGCAACCACCATTCTATTCTCTGTTTTTAAAGGTTTGACTTTTAGATTCCATATATAAGTGAGATCATACAGTATTTGTCTTTCTATGTCTGACATTTCACTTAGTGTAATGCCCTTAAGGTTCATGCATATTGTTGCAAATGTCAGGATTTTCTTTTTTTGTCATGCTAAGTAATATTTCATTGTATATGTACACCACATTTTCTTTATCCACTCATCTGTCAATGGACCCGTAGGTCGTTTCCATGTCTTGGCTATTGTGAGTAATATTGCAATGAACATGTGAGTGCAAATATGTCTTTGAGGCAGTGATATCACTGGAAGTACCAAGCTGCGCACTAAGGCTTGTTTTTTCCAGTACAGGCCCAAGAGAAGGTCTGCAAAAGTCCCAAGACACACTGGGACCTGCCTTTGCCTGCCTCCACCTATGGCTGCCTGTTAGATTCAGTCACTGAAAGAGCCTATAGCAGTATTTGAGTTGCATGAGGTCTGTAGTCAGTGATTCACCAGGTAGAGGTGAGAGGTGTTTACCAGATTGATACAGGTTCAAACTCATCGGCGTTGCTGGGTATACCAAGTCCCAGGGTATACCAAGTCTAGCTGTCTCTCACCAGGTGCCCATAGATCTTTGTGGTGGGGCAAGGTCTCAGGGAGTCACCAGGATGAGAACAGTAGACCAAAATTTGGCCATGTGAAGGGAGGGTTCTGCACCAATCTGATGCATGAGGGAAAAATGGCAACCATTCTGGAGCCACACAACTCAGTCTATCCAAGATTCTGTCAGGAGCCTAAGTGCAACAGGGTGGGGCCACTGGGAGTTGGGAGGATCGGGCTAGTGGATCTATTGTGAGGAGGAGGTGCTGGTCAGGTTTGGGGGAAGGTGGAGGAGTGGCCCCCCAGTCTGTCACAGATTCTACCCAGATCTCCATACAGAGGGGCCACCAGGAGTGGAGAGGGTGGGGCTACCTGAAACCTGGAAGGTGGGGTTAGTGGATCTCTTGTGAGGGGAGGCACCAGTTAGGTTCATGAGAAAGTGGGGAATGGCCTCCACCCCAGAGCAACAGCACTCAGTCACTGGCACACCCTGAGTCTGCCTAGTCCTCTACACCCCTGACGCAGGCAGCTGACGCCTTGTCAGGGCATGAGCTCTGCAGGATGGTGAGGAGTCTAGACAGTGGGGCTATTGCATTTCCCCAGGCTGATGACTATGGAAGGGAGTGCTCCATTCAAGAAAGATGGCTTCTATGGTGCCGGAGAGGGACTTAGCACAGGGGGTCTGGAGGCTGTTCCCTCAGCTCTCTCCCAATAGCTGCAAACCCCAGTCTTTCCTCACACTACAATCTGCTTTGCCCTCCCTCGGCTGGGTGAGTGGCTGCAAAGGAGATTTTGTGTATTGGCCCTTTAGGAGGGCGCCTATTTCTTTAGCAGACTCTTTTTCTTCCTGGTAGACAGTCCCCACTGATTTTCACAGCCAGATGTTATGTGGATGCCTCTTCCTGGCTCTGGGCTTGGGAGCCTAGTGTGGGGTTGAGACACTATGCTCTTCAGGTTGAATCTCAGCCGCTGCCTGTGGGAGAAGCTCTTCTTATCAGACTCCATGTTGCTTCTTCTGTCAATCCTTGGTTATAAGACTTTTATGCAGCTAGTCTTCAGTTGGTTATTCAAGTTAGTTGTTCTATATTTTAGTTGTCATTGCAGTTTGGTCCTGGGAGGAGGTGAGTGTAACATCTACCTAGTCCTCCACCATCTTGGATCTCCAAATGCCTCCCCTTTTAGAAAACTTCTCCAATCATCTCTTCTTACCCCTCCCACCATGGACCTTAATTTGTACTTTTCTATACTATAATCTCTGCTTATACTAGTATTGTAGTTGCCTGTGCTCTAGTCTTATCTGTTCCCCTAGACCTGTGCTTGCCAATATAGCAGCCATTCATTACATGTGACTGTTTAAATTAATTAATATTAAATTAAATTTAAAATTCAGTTTTTTCAGTTTCACTAGCCCTATTTCCAGAGCTCATTAGCCCATGTGGCTAGTGGTACCTGTATTGGTCAGCACAGATGGAGAACATTTCCATTATCTCAGAAAGTTCTATTGGGCAATGCTGGGACCAGATGTCATTTACTCCTTCTTATGTTTATTGAAGAAAATTTGTCATATTGAATCAATTAGAATTTTATTGGTAGTTTTTTTCTCGATTTTTCACTCAGCACTGGAGCTATATGTTTTTAGCTTTTTTTTTTAATTTAAAAAATTGTATTTTTAGCTTTTGGGAAGGTATTCAGTATTGCCTGTTCCTGCTCTCTTTTATGAGGATGCACTATGTTCTTCTGAGACGAAGCCCCATCTCCTCTTTCTGTGAGTTGCCTTCATTACAGGGCCTTTCTGAGAGTTGGTTAGTGTACCATCTTTCTCCAAGGTGTGACCCAGGTCACTTTCCATGGCCTAACCCTGGAAGAGCATCCCTTAGTAAGGAGGCCTCTGCCTTGGGGGAAAGAGCAGGGGCTTCCGGGCCATCCAGGAGCGGCTGCCTGTCCTTCTACACAGACCCGCATGCCTGCAGGAGGCAAAAGACATGGACTCAAGGACGTGCATGACAATTAGCAACGGCGTTTTGAGGGATCCTTTCTCATTAAGTTCTTGCAAAAAATCAATTGCATAGAAAGAGGCTTCTGGGAAGAAACCATAAGGCCAGAGTGACCACAAGAGGGCACCAGCGCACCTTAAACAGCCTTTACTTCCAAAAACCTCAGGAAGGTTTCCCTGTGTTGCAAGGGGAGATCAGAATGAATACATATTAGATCAGAAAGGAATAGAAAAAAAGGGAAAAAATCATTACATTGTTATGTCTAACTGGAAGGTCTTCTTACCATATATTTATGCATCCAGGGTCTCCTTAAATACAGAAATCACAAGAACATTAGACAATAATAGGCAGAAAAGGGATTAGATTGAAAATACTTCAAATGAGGATGTGAATAGGTCAGTAGACTTTAAAACAGAATAAACCTCACTTCGAAGCAAGGTAGCTATGGAAACATTACCAAAATCATTCTGTTACTTCATGGCTACAGTGGTTTCTGCAGCCAGGAAATGCTATCAAGGGAGTGCAGAATATTATTTTCTTATAAATAATACAACACAGGATCCTATATGGAAAGTTGCAAGAAATTAGATTTCAGAGGTAGAGATGTTTCAACAAAAATACCGAACCACTTTAATTTGGTTTCTGATAACTTAGCTCTGGGTTTGCAGTTGTTAAGTTTTTCTCCATTTCTGTTTTCTGTTGCAGAAAGAGAGCCTGTGAGAGATTTTTTCCATGTATCTGGAAATATTATATATACACACAGGAATGCAAACTTAGCATGGCAGATAAAAGTCATTTGTCATCCCCGGTATTCCCCAGATGAGGGCAGGTGACCTATATTTACACTTAGACAAGGGTTTTGCTTTCTTGTAGGGGAAACGCCTGGAACTATGTTGCTTAAAGCCACAGGGCTCTGCCACTGATTCTTGGACTAACCACCCATGCCCTTGAGCTTCTTGGCAAACCCCCACGAGCACATACTTGGCTGTTCCCTGAACATGCTGATCATGTAGATGGAGTTGTTGGTAAATAAAGTAGGTTGATGTAAGAGGGATAAGTTTTTGGTAAGCAGGGTAAATGTGGTACCTGCCCTGGAGACAGGGTAAATGTCATGCTGGTAGACAAAGAGTGAAAATTGGATATTATTATGAGGCCATTCAACCAGGGGCCCACATGCCCCCGTCCTGGCCTTACACAGACCCTTTCTCCCCACAGAGTTTCAAGGGAGCTGTATATGCAAAGAACAATAATAAAGTGGGAACCAAATACCCAATATGGCAATGAAGCATGATCTAGCTAGAGATGAATTGTCCATGTGCCTGAGGTCTCAAAATGAAGTAAGATCTCCTAGCTCCCCCTGAATCTAAACATTGGAATGTTACCTGTACCAAGCTGGCCACACAGAGAAAGGAAATCAGAGAGGTGGGGTAGGTAGCAATATACAGAGCTGGCCATGGCTTACCTACATGTGTGGAGAAAGAAGAAAGAAAAAGACCAGAGTAGACCTGTGTATTGTTTAAAAAGATGTGTTACATATAAGCTATGGAATACTACTCAGCCATAGGAAAAGATGAAATATTGCCATTTGAAACAACATGGAAGGATCTTGAGAATAGTATGCTAAGTGAAATGTCAGTCAGAAAAGCTAAGAACCGTATGATGCCACTCTTACACGGGGTATAAAACTGAAACTCATAGACACAGACAACAGTATGGTGGTTACTAGAGGGAAAAGGGTGGGGGGCGGGAAGCAAAGGATAAAGGGGGCCAAATACATGGAGATGAAAGATTATTTGACTGTGGGTGGTGGGCACACAATGCAATATAGACATCATGTAGCATAGAAAGGTTTACTTGAAACCTATATGAGCTCCTCAATAAATTTAATTTAAAAAAGTCCCATTCAATATCCTGGTGGGGGTAGGGTAGGAATTTTTCACAGTAACTTGTCGTAGGGGAAGAGATCTTAGGCTCTTCCTTGTGCAGAGAAGTGGATCTAACACTTTAGTGTGCATCAGAATCACCTACGGGGCTTATTGAAACGTATATTGCTGGGCTCCACACTAGAGTTTCTGATTCAGTGGGTCTGGAGTGGGGGCAAAGAATTTGCTAACAAATTCCTGGGAGGGCTGATACCTCTGGTTCAGGGACCATGCTTTGAGAACCACAGCTCTAGAACATTGTCAGTGGTCTAGGGAAAAATATCAACAATGTAGGTATGATATAAATTCTGTTCCTGAAACAGAAACCTAACAAAGAGCTCATTTCTTTAAAACATTTATAGTTCTTATATCATACAATGCATCATTTAAAGTGCATAGTTCAATGTTTTTAGTATGTTCACAGAGTTGTGCAACTCTGTTGGATAACTTTCATCGCCTTCAAAAGAACTCCATTCCTCCCAACTCCCTAGGCAACCATTAGTCACTTTCTGTCTCTGTAGATTTGCCTCTTGTGGACAGCTCATGTAAATGGAATCATGCAATGTGTGTGTGTGTTTGCTTTTTTGTGTGACTGGCTTTTTTTTTTTTTACTTGGTATAATGCCTTTAAAGTTGATCCATGTTGTAGCATGTACCAGTAAGTGCTTCATTCCTTTATGTTGCCTAATATTTCATTGTATGTGAATATAGCACATTTTATCGATCAGTTCAGTTGTTGATGAACTTTTGGGTTGTTCCCACTATTTGTGTATTATGAATAACACTGCTATGAACATTCATGTGCAAAGTTTTGTGTGCATACATGATTTCATCTTTTTGGGTATATACCTAAGAATGGAATTCTCTAGGTTATATGATAACTCATATATTTAGCATTTTGAGGAATTGCCAACTTGTTTTTCAAAGTGGTTGAGATTTTACATTTTATATTCCCATCAGCAGTGAGAGAGCAATTTCTCCACATCCTCACCAATTCTTGTCCTTTAAAAGTTACTTTATATTTTACTTTCATCACCATGTATCCCCCATATACCCTCTTTTACCCCCACAATCACCACCCTGTTGTCCTCATCGATGAGTTCTTTCTCTCTTTTTTGCTCATTCCTTCTACCCCCCAATACCCCCTCCCATTCTAATGGCTTTAAGTAGTATCTCATGTTGTTTAGATTTTTATTTCTCTGATGGCTAGTGATATTGAACATCTTTTCATTTGCGCAGTGGCCATTTGTGTATCTTTTTTGGAGAAATGTCTCTTCTGATCCTTTGACCATTTTTAAATCAGGTTATTAGTCTTTTTATTGTTGAGTTGTAATACAGGCATGCACCACTCAACGGGGATATATTCTGAGAATAGTACCCTAGTAAGGGTTTAGTTGCAATAGTGCTCTCTTGTGAACTAAACCTTCTCTTTTGTTTAATGTCTCTGTTCAGATCTGCTGGCTCACCACCAAAATCTTGTCTTCCCTTCAACTTAGTAATAAGAAGCAGTTGCCCAGACAGAGACTATATTTCCCATAGTCTCATGCAGTAGTTGGGGCCATGTGACAAGTTTTCACCAATGGAATGTGAGTGGAAGTGATGTGTACCACCTCTACATTGTGGCCTTTAATAGGCAGATGGACCGTCTCTGTAACCTTTTTCATTAACTAGATGCAGAAGTTGCAGAGGATGATGTGGCTCTGGGGATGGGGTAGCCAAAAATTGGAAGGAGCCTAGATCTCTGAATCAGTGGGCAGAGATGGCACCTGATCCAGGGAGGGTCAATGGGGCCTGAGTTTGTCTATCAACTATGTCTGCCCATGAGCTGAGGACTGTAGGCCCCTCCATAGACCACAAACAGAAACTTCTTGGTTTAACAGCATGCTTTTTTTAAACTAAAAGAATAAAGATTTAAATTAAGCACTATAAATAGTATTCAATAATCTTTAGATTTACCTCATCAGAATCTAGCTACAGTCAATCAAACTTGGCAGTAGTTTATTCTTACACAATTCATGAGTTAGGGCAACACTCCCACCAACTTACAGTAAGACATTAAGATACCTACTTAACTCTTAAGGGCAGGGAATGAGGAGCTACATCTTATTTCTGATCAATAGCAAGCACACCAACTGTTAATGGAAAGAGACATTGAATGAGGCAGAGAGAATTCTGGGATGATGGCATTGGCCATAATGGTCACATGGTTATTAGTGAATTTGGGCTCAAACTTTATTGAGAAAAATAAATAAAGGCATATTAACTTCAAACAAGTCAAAATAAGTAAGAGGTGAGGTGAATTTTGGTAAGTGCAGGAAATGGTGCTAGTCAACTAATTTTTTAAAGAGTTTGGTAATTTCAAAATGAGAAATCTGCCTGTGACCTCACCTGTGTTTGTGTTTTTCTTACTATTTTTTCCCCTAGAATTTTTTTGAAAAAATTTAATTTTTCCCCCCACTTTTTTTCAGCACGACTTAAAAAAAAAGATGCTTATTAAAATTTAATCCAAGATGGGTAGAAGGAGCAAACTGCAAACTGCCACCAGAATAGAGATGATGCTGGCAGTCCCTTAGAGAAGTACAGGGGCTGGAATACATGAACATAGGGGTCCAAACTGGGGGAGGGTTCTCATACCCTACTGGAATATTCCTCACAAGCTTTTGTGCATGCATGTTAAGTGTGTGTGTGTGTGTGTGTGTGTGTGTGTCTATGCACGCGTGCGCATGTGAGCGCGCTGGTGATGTAAACTTTTTATTTGGAAATAATTTTAAACTTCTAGTAAAGTTGCAAGAATGAAAATATAATATAAGATACCCATATACTCTTTCCACATGTTCACCTATTGTTAACATTTTGCTGAATTTCTTTATCATTTCCCATACATGTGTACTCTCTATAATACATACATGCTCACACGTAATTTTTTCATGAACAATTTGAATGAAGGTTGTATATATCATGGCCTTTTACCTCTCAAGACCTCAGCATGTATTTCCTAAAAATAAGAATAGCCTCTTAACCACAGTTATCAATTTCATTAAATTTAACATTGATATAATACTGTGATTTAATCTACTTCTGTATTTCAGTTTTTTCTGTTGATCCAATGATGTCCTTCATAGCATTTCCCCTCCTTTTCCAGTAATGGATCCAGTCTAGGTTCAGGCATTGCATTTACTCATTATGTCTTTTTAGTCTCCTTTAATCTGGGACATTTCTATAGCTTTTCTTTGTTTTTTGAGAACATTGGCATTTTTTTGAAGAATTCAGTCCTTTTTTCAAAAAAATAGAATGCCCTTAATTTTGGGTTTCTCTGATGTTTCCTGATGGTTAGATTCAGGTTATGCATTCTAGGCCTAACCTTCAGGTAGCACCAAATCTGGAGGCATGCAAAGTCCATCTGCATTTCATTAGTGATGCTAATTTTGTTCACCCACCTTTAAGGAGACCCTTTAAGACCATGCAGATATTCTGTTCCTCATCAATATTCTCTTCTATGTTTAGCAACCATGGATGATTCTTGCTTGAGCCAATCTTTGCCCTGATGGTTGCAAAATGATGATCTTCCAACTCTAGCACTCCCCACATTTACCAGTCAGCATTTGGCATTCCCTGCAATTTTGATTCTGTTATAAGAGTAACTTTTCCTCACAAAACTCAGAACTAATTCCCATGAGGCACAAATTTGAATTCTGCTTCTGTACCTCAAAATAGGATGTTTTACCCTTATAGCTGACAACCTACTAAAATAAGATATCATAGAAAAACTTCTCTTAATCTTGGTTTAAAAATATTATGTTCTGTTGAAATATTGTGTAGGTAGAAAGAGGAATGTGAGTTGAGTTGGAGGTATTTAGCTCTTATTAAGCAAACAAACAAGTAAGAAAACAAACAGTTGACTCTCATGGACAGAGGGGCTGGTTGAAGAAGGCCTTCCCCTTTGTGTCAAATCACCCGTTTTCACTAGTAAAGGCGAAAAGCTACAGCGTGTGTGTGTTCCACACCACATACAGTATGTGGCCTGAGCCTAATCGCTTTTTCTTCTTGTCTGTTGGCAAATGCTGTGGAGTAGAAGGTCAATCTCTCATGCAGAAGATCAGACTGTTAATTAGAATGCTAAGACTGCAGAGGGCACCTTCTCACTGATAAGCTATGTGACGGCAGCTAAAATTGTGAAAAGCTGGAGAAAAACCGTATGGAATATTTGTTGGTACCTAAATCTTTAATGCCCTGAAGGAAAAAAAGAAGCCAAGTATCAACCCCAAATAGGATTTAAACTCTAAGGAAAAACACAGAGTAAATTCTAGTTTAAATTTGAGAAAGTGCCAAGATTATATTAAGCACTGAATGATTACTGTTAAAGGTAGTAACAATGGTATATATATTTCTTTAAATCTTGCTCTAAATGCTGTAATCAACTTTATAATAATAAAAGTGTAATATGCTAATTAGACCGGACATCCTTCCTTCCACACAAAACTGTGGTGGGAGGGGCCGAGGCAGAGGCAGCAGAGGCCTGTGGCCTCCGCAGCGGTGTGCAGGGGCCGAGACAGAGGTGGCCGCCGTGGCAGTGGGGACCAAGACCCTTGCATGAATTTCAGGCATCAAGCCTCTAGTTTATAATAATTTGAGATAAATTGTTAAGCTTTGTTAGCTTAATAAAGTATTCTATTTCTATAGAAAAACAGAGGTGTGGAAAAACATGTTAACTTCTTTTTCTGGTGGGAAGCCTTTTGTTCCAATTGAATAGTCTAAGGCCAGGTCTGCTCTAGGAATAAGCTGCTCAAATTATAGTCATGGCTAGAAGAGGGAATAGTCTATATGTGTGAACTCCAAAACCCAAACCTACAAAAGAAAGTAGCAAGCAAGTTCCTTGGAGGAATGAGAGACAATGAAAGGGGCCATGAAGGTCCTGGGAGCCCATGGAACCAGGATCCTACCCTGCACACCTAATAGGCTGATGGGGCTCTGAAGTCAGGGAGATAAACATCAGCTGAAAAGCTGGTAAGGCCTTGAACACACCATCTTCTTCTTGATGCCTCCTATTCACATTGCAGGGCCAATTTCTTGCCATTTTCCAAATCCCTTCTGCTATGCTCTTGTTGATGTCACACATTCTAAACTGCTAAGGACGGGGGCCCTGTTAAGAGGATATTTTCCCCAAAGTGTTAGTGAAAGGTAAAGAGATTTCCAGAGGAGATGCCTTGGAAATGGTTGTTATACTCTGCAAAGTATGGAGGATGAGCATGTAAGGTGAAAGCATTGGCAAGGAAAGTGTTGGGTTTAAATCACAGCCCACCATTTCCAAACTGGATCATCTTGGGTATTAGTTAGTGAAACTCTCCAAATGTCAGTTTTGTCATTCTTATCACAGAGTTAAAACTATTTACCTCTTGGGGTTGTGAGGAGTAAATTTAATCCTATCGAATAATCTACACTAATAAAAGAGAAAAATGGTAATTGGCGTACGACGCTACCCTTTTCATTGGCTAATCAGGGCTATATGCAAATTAACTGCCAACAAGATGGTGGTTAATTTGCATATGTAGGCACAATGCAGGGAGGCGAAAGGGAAAGCAAGAAGAAGCCCCCTGCCACTGACAGTGATTGGAAACCCAGGGGGGAGCTAAAAGCTGGGCGGAGAATCAGGCGCCTTTGCCGCCCTGGCCAGTGATAGCAGGAAGTAGGGGTGGAGCCAGCGATGGGAGCTGGGCACGGTTGAAGCTGGCAGTCCCAGGAGCTAGGGGTCCCTTGCCTGGACCTAAAGCGAAGCCCACGATCCCGGGGCCGCTGCAGCTGCGGGTCCCCGCTGCCCGGGCAGGACGCCTAGGCCAGAGGCGTTAGGCCTGGGCAGGGGCGGAGCCTGCAACCGCGGGGAGCTGGGGGTCCCCTGCCCAGGCCTGACACCTCTGCCGGAGGCCTCAGGCCTGGTCAAGGGGCCGATCCGGTGATTGGTGATCTGAGGGTGATGAGGGTCAACTCCTCGGGCCTGATGCCTGGGCCAGAGGCATAGGCCTGGGTAGGGGGGGCGGAGCCGGGTATTGGGGGGATATGATGGTCCCCTTGCCCAGGCCTGAAGCCTGGGTCAGAAGCGTCAGGCTTGGGCGGGAGGTGGAGCAAGCGATCAGAGGGAGATGGGGGTCCCTTGCCCAGGCATGATTCCTGGGCCAGAGGCCTCAGGCCTCGGCGGGGGTCAGAGCCCATGATCGGGGGGAGATGGGGGTACCCTGTCCAGGCCTGACAACTCTGGCGGAGGCGTCAGCCTGGGCATGGGGTCGATCAGGTGATCAGAGAGTGATGGGGGTCTACGCCTCTGGCCGAGGCATCAGGCCTGGGCAAGGGGCAGAGCCAGCAATAGGAGGGGTGTGGGGGTCCCCTGACCAGGCCTGACGCCTGGGCCAGAGGCATCAGGCCTGGGCTGGGGCAGAACCAGTGATGGGGGGAAATGAGGGTCCCCTGTCCAGGCCTGACGCCTCTGAGGCGTCAGGCCTGGTAAGGGGCCAATCCTGCGATTGGAGGGTGATGGGGGTCAACGCCTGAGGGCTCCCAGTATGTGAGAGGGGGCAGGCTGGGCTGAGGGACACTCCCCCCTCCCACACCCAGTGCACGAATTTTGTGCACCGGGCCCCTAGTCCTATCTAATAAAGACAGAATATGCAAATTGACCATCACTTTGTGACAAAGATAGCAGTGCCCACAGCCAATAAGGAGGGAATATGCAAATTGATGTGACAAAGATGGTAGCAGCCAGGATGCCTGCATTGTCACCATGCGTCCGGCCTCTCCGGGCCTATGGGCAGCTCACGAAGGCAGAAAGGCGGCTCCGGCCAGAGCGAAAGAAGTGCTGGCAGCCAGGGGAAAGAAGGCCTATTCTTGCACAAATCTTCATGCATCAGGCCTCTAGTAATTTATATAAATGTGTTGGTCCAAAGCTTGAAACATGGTCAGCATTAAATAAGTGTTAGTAGCTATTATTGTCATGCCTATGTTACTGTGCCTGATATTAAAGTTCCTGTGCAATCTGCCTCCAGCCTGCCTACTTATCTTGATCCTGACCACTCATTCGTTCTTGATTCCTGCAGTGATGTTTGTCATGGGCACGCACCAAGCTCTAGTCAGGCCTGTGCCAATTTCTTGTCCTTATTCTCACCTTTGTCCTTACTGTGGCTTCTGAATGAAGTGCCTGTTCCCACTGATTTCATCCCACTCCCTGAGGCTCAACTAAAGTCCCATTTCCTCTCTAAAGCCCCTTATAGCTATTTCTACTCTCTTCGGGCTCTTCCTTTTTTTTGAATCACTGTTGTAATTACTGTTTGTGTCACCAAGTTTTGTGCTGAATTATATAGAGAAGAACTTTCTGTGATGATGAAAAGTTTCTATTGCTGTGTTGTTCAATACAGTAGCCACTAGCCACTATTGAGCCTTTTAATGTGGCTAGTGTGATTGAAGAAGTTAATTTTTAATTTTATTTAATTAACTAATTAAACTTTAAACTTGAATGGCCATCTTGGTTTAAAGTGTTAACCATTTATTCTGATAAAAGCTCTTGTGAGAAGTAATATACCTGTGTTCCCACTTGCCTCCTGGGGTCAAACCTATCTTCCCCATGAGGTCCCCTTTGCCCATAGAAAAATGAAGGGATGGACTTAAGGGATGAGGAAAGACATGGAGTAGAGGGGCAATGCTCAATAAGAGGGGCTTGGTGCGAGTTGGACTAAAGTTAGTGAAGGGGACCCAGTCAGATGCTCCCCATCTGTTTATGCGTAATCCTCTAGAACTGGCTGCACTGTTCAGCAGCATTTACAGAGCCCTGTCCTGATGATCTGGCAGTCTTTGCAGCTTCACATATGAATGAAATCTCTACTGGGGACCCTGAGTCATTGTAGCTGACCTGTGGACCTGACCTGGAATCCTGCTGTGTCATCCCAGCAGGCCTCCACTAGGCCTCTACTTGACCCTTTCTTGGAGAATCCTTTTACCTTGTCATTCAGCGTGGGCTCCTGATTTCAGACTCCTCAGAACTGCCTCCGACTCCTCCCTGTCTATCCTGAGTTTATTCTGTGTTTCCTAGTGGTTCATAAACTATTAGAAATCACAGATCCCTTTGAGAAGCTGATGAGTCTAACGGACACTTAGAAAAATGCACATGGCCACAATCTTATGCAGTTTTGCATGCTAATTCAGCAGTGGCACAGAGCCCTTGAGGCTCAGGCCTCGGTCTGAGACCATTGGTTAAGAATGCTTTCTTTAATCTGACCATAGGAGCTTTATATGCTATTCCCTTTTCTCTTACTAGCACCAGCTCCACTCTAACTAATTTTGTACTCACTGGGTAATCTTTTGATGATTGGTTCAGGGCTCTAGTTACCTTAATAACAGAAACAGTCACTTTAAATAGCTATGGGGAGTATTTCAGGCACTATAAATATCTATCCCCCTTGGTAGGTAAATATATTGACATTATGGCTTATAAATCCTCCCAACCCAGTCCCTTGCAAAATAGTTTTTAGGGCCTGGCTATATCTAGGTGAAATAATAAAATTCATAAAACAGCAGTAGTGAGCTCCAGACTCTGGATTAGAGTGCCCTCCCCATTCCTACCCTCATCATCTCCAGCTAATTAGAAGTTTGCAGTTCTGGATCTGTCATGAACTATCATTTATATCCTCAACTGAACTTTGAATTTGCATCACTCACTCCCCTGGGCTTTCATCTGATCTGGCCTGATCTCTTGGCTCACAAAAGTTTAGAGGTAGAGGATACATTGAGACCATTTCTTTCAGAGGCCTGGGGAGGGAAGTGGCTGGTCCAAGGTCCCACAGCTGGTGGGTGATAAGGCAGGGCTGGAACCCAGTTCAGTCTCTCCTTTTCTCTATGCTCTATGGCTGCGTAGTTTTTGAGTTTTGGATAAATGACTTAGGAAGTAGAGCTTCTATCATATGTGTAGGGAGACCTTATTGCATGCCCTAGATATATTCTTGTAAACTTGATAATAAAGAGAATTTCAGTAAATTATATATTTTGTCATGTCTTTCAAAGATTAGAGCTGTAATCCTTCTGTAAAAGCTTTCAGTCTTATACACTTGGATATATTAGGAAAAATTATGTGCTTAGAGGGAAAATAATTTTCTTATGAAGTAGTAAAATAATGTTCAGAATAAATCAACAAATATTAAAGTGTGATATTACAATCTTTTTATCTGGAGGAAGATGTAGTCTGTCTGTTTCTTTCAATTTCATATGCATTTTTCTCTATCCACAGGTAAATAATTTCCTTTGAAAAGCTCGAACTTTTATTTTCTCTCTCTAAAGGGTTTATCTTGCGTGATCACTATTAGCTGTTTATTTAACAGCTTAGATTAGCTTGCTGCAATGTTTGCTTAGTGTCTTGTGTAAATTCTTTACCATTAAAAGTCAGTTTCCCTCCTGGTATTATTAAGATTTATTATTTCTGTGAGTACGACTTTCTCGGAAGTGGAGTGTCTATAAGCAAAATAGATAAAAAAGAAGCAGTAATTTTGTTTTTTACTAGCCATAAGATAGTCTGTTTTATAATTTAATAAAAATAACTCTACAAGGGTGTATGAGGTAACATAAAGATTCTTTAAGGAGGAAGTCTGATGCCAATTTTCTTTCCTTAGTTACTTGCCATGATCATCTTTCCTCTGGCCGGTACCATCCTACTAGCCCCCTAGCCTAGTCCTTGGTCAGTACGTTTTGTGCTAAAGATCATTTCAGAGCGAAGTGCTTAAACAAATACGCTGCAGAGACAGTCCTCACACTTTATATTATTTAATCATTTTAGCCTGCTCCCCCACTGAACTTTTATGTAGAGCAGCTACTAGGGAGCAAATAAATGGGTTTAAATGTCACCTCTTTTGGTTTTCTCTATTCACTCTCTGGGAAAAGGAGCTAATGAGCAGTGAAATGGCCAGGCATGACATGCCAGAGAGAAAGGCCTGCCTGTGGAGCCTGCTGGCTGTGTAATTGGCTCCTGAATTATCACCAGGTGCCCCACAGTTTTATGACAATGTCTAAAATATCCAGGATCCAACGTTGAGGGGAGTGAGGAGAAGAAAGTGGAATTCCAGTTGGCATGATATCCACTTTGTCCATTGGACTGGACTGGATCTGTATCCCCAAAGAAAGCTCTTTAGAGAAAAAATAATAACAGAAGGCAAATGGTATGCAAAGTACAACAAACCTGTTAGTGTTTACAGTACAGATGCTGACACTGCTTAACCTAATAGCAAGCTGTTGCCTAAGCATCTTTCAGAGGAAAATTAAAAGGTTCCTAGATGGACTGAAACCAATTATATTACAATTTTATTTTTAGGGTGTGCTCAAGACTTCAGGTAAACGCATCATAATTCATAATTCCACTGAAGATGTCCTCCTGTCACAGGCACCCGGGATGCTGCCGAGGAAATTCAGATTAAAGGCCAGGGCTTGGCTACTAAGGCTTGATCACATTACTTCAATGAGGGAAGGAAAAAGTTCACTATCACAACATTAAGTAGAAGAAACATTAGAAGAAAGAACCAGTTATTCCTTTGGGGGGAAAAAGAAGCCCAAAGAAACAGTGTGGGCCTGCCTGAAAAAGTTCTAGTATCAGAGGCCTAGGAAAATCAAGGCTGAGAAGGCTCTGAGAAGAGGCTTTTTTTCTGGACAGCTGTATTCTTCAGGCATAACGAATGGGTGATGTTGGCTGTTATGTTTGTACTTTGTGGAAAAAAATCTACCAGATCAATCTGGGTGCCCCGGCTGAATTCCATAAGAGATGCTTCAGAAGAGCCAGCTGTTCATTCTGAGATGGCCACTGGCTGGCTCCGTGGCCTCAGAGAATCCACTTTCTTACTTGGAGCATCAGTTTCCTAGGACCTGTAAAGAGAAAGGACCATGTTAGCTCTAAAAAGAGTTGATCCTAAGGTAATAATATTTTGGATTCAGAAAATGCCTCTTCCCTCCCTTCTCTCCCCCCCCGCCCCTCCACATTTAGAAAATGCTGTCAGTACTTAAAAGCCCTCTGTCATTCACAGGAATGAATTTACTCTTGCAGTTGGAGTCAGGGGGAGTCATGAAGGCAAGTGGCAGGTACAAGGTGACCTTGTCACCTTTCAGAGGAGAATGGAGAACTGTATTCCTGACTTGTAGGGGACATGAAAAGGAGTCTGATGAAATTGATGTTTGGTGTTTTCCTTAGTTAACGACATCAAATCAAGTCAGTTATATGGGTCTTTTCTTTTTCTTAACTTGGCCTCTCTGTCTTTTTGTACTTTGACCAGAATTTATCAACCGTAGCTAAAGATACCAAGATGGAAATGATGTCATTTTTTGGGTGTATTTGTGTGTGTGTGTGTGTGTGCTACATCTGTGGGGTGGAGGATGTGACATGAGAGCCTGTATATGAGAACTCATGTGTCATAAACTTTCTTCCCAGGAGGATCTATTAACACCCATTTTTGTATAGTCCCAACCAGGGCTGTATCTAACATCTGTATGAAGGGATACCCTGGGCTGAAAATTGGGGCCCTTTGGAAGAATGTATCATCAGCAGCTCTCACTCATGTTTCTTGGCCCCACTAGGGAGAAAAAGCCACAAGTCAACATGCTCCGTTCTAATTCTCTGCCACTGTCCTTACAAGTGGCTCTGGGAGATCATGGGAACATCTCAGGAATGGTTGGCATCTGGGCATTTGATACTTTTACCACCTACTCTCTCCAGCTCTGACTTATAGGATGCTGACTCTTGTCACTGCTGTTCTAGGTCTTGATATGAATCCCTGGGCCTAGAAATTAGGATTATTGAATGTATCACTTCTACTTGGGCCTATTACTCTTGAAGCAAACCTATGTACCTCCTTTCTCTCTTTTCTCAGGATAGGACTTACTCTAGAAGGTCTTTAGTTCTTCACATGAACAGACCCCTCATGATTGAGTCTTCAGACTTAAGCTAAAGTTCTCACCCCCGTGGATTCTGGATATGGAGTCAAAGCTGACCTACTGGCTCCTGATATGAGGGTCCATGATGCCTAAAGACAAAAGAGAAAACCCACAGCTCACTCCTCCCCTTGGTGTGAGATCTCCCATTATGGGACAGTAGGGGTGGAGGGTATTTGTGATTCTGTGGCCTTGCTACCCTTCCATAATATATCCAAGGTGAAAAGGGGAGAACTCGCCTTTGTTACAGGGCTCTCTTCATTCCCTGCTTCTGCATCTTCAATGCCTGTTACTAGAAGTGTGATGCTCTAAGCTCCACCTGCCTGCTGGGCCTCTGCATGGTGTTGCATGATCTTACTTGACTGCCATAGACAGGACCCTGTGCTGTGAGCCTCCCTTCGTCCTTTCTTCCCTATCAAAGCTTACTTGTCCAGGGTGCCATTCGATCAAAGAGCTTATCTTTTCTGCAAAAGAATAAACCACTTTAAGCTGAGATGTTGGATAATGATAATGACTTTGCAATACCTCTTCAGCAGCTGTTCCTGATGGAATGTAATCGAGCTGAGAGGTCATACCCATCTTTTGGATTTTTGGACTAAAGACTAAGAGCCTTGCCATGAACATGAAAATGACAGGGAGTGGGTGAGGCCCCTGCCTGTGGAGACAATTCACACAGGTGGCCCTTCACTTATCTCCTCTTCATCCTCCAGGGATCCTGATAACCAAAAGTTATGGTTGGATGACTGTTCAGATCCAGAACATGCTATCTATTTGAAAAGGCACCTTTGCCTGATGATATTTAAGCAAATACACTATTGTCTGTCTGCAAGAGTAAGAATGGCTGACTGAGGAGATCAAGTCTGGGGCTTCATTCAGTTGAAGGTGGAATAATGGAGTTAATATGGTGACCTATGGAAACCGTGGAAGAGAAAGTATTGGTTGAAGATAGAAGCAGACAGAAGAGAGTATTGGAAAATTTGACCACAGTTATCTTAGGGAGATCTGGGTTATGAGCATGTAGACATTTAAGGAGAAGGCAAGTAGGTTGGAATAGACATTTCTTCCCCCCTTGGAGAAGCCAAGCTTAAGGTCATTGTTAGATAAGAACAAGGGCAGTGGCACTCCTCTGGAAGTTCTGGATGCTCACACCCACAGCAATCCTTGTTGAGCAGATGGAAGAAAGGATGCCTGAAAGAATGAATGGATACTGCCAATATATTCTCTGTGCTTACAAAGACTTATTGGGTGAATCAGAGTTAGTAATATAAATAGTTACAGTGGCAGTGACAGTCTTATTTTAAAAATCAACTTTAAAATCTATTCTAAAATGTTCTAAATCCTATGCACATTCTCTTTTGCATTCCTTTGAGGCCTCAAGTCTGTTATTTGCAGTGTTTATTACTTTTAAGCATATGGGAGTACATATGATGTCTGTCCACTTTTTCTAGAGCTAGTAAACAGACTGGGAACAGGACCAATATGATCATATTCACTTTGCCATTGACCTTGTGCAGGATCTGCAAGGTCAGTAATGGTGG
>NW_006287951.1:3391442-3411997 GCF_000327345.1 Myotis davidii | reverse complement strand
CTAACATGTGTAATCTTTCCTTACTATCTAGCCCGCTGTAAAATTACTAGTACAGTTTCCCCAGGCAATGACTTTGTGATTTTCTACTTTTTTATTGATCAATAAACAGTTTTAAACCAAAAAACCCCACAGTGAGAATAGCAACTTATTTGGTGCTTGTAACTACCTGCCTTGGAGAAGAAAGAGGGATTGCAAAGATAAGAGCCTCAGGCTCCTGCTGCCTTCTTGGGCCAACAGCACGAGAAGAAAACAGAAAAATGCAACCATAGGTTAACAAAACAACATCTGATTGCACTATGCTAAAGAATGGATTGTTTCCGGTGAAATTAAGCCATGGTTTCTTTGACCCCTGCACATATGCATCACCCTCTGTAAACTTTAAGAAAGCAGGTTTGGCTATTGTGTTCTCTGCTGTTTTTCTAGTGCCAAGCACAGAGCCTGGCATAGATTAAATGTCCAGGAAATAATTGTAGAATAAAGGATTGAAATGAAATAATATAGTTATATAGGCTTGAGAATAAGAAGGTGAATTTATTTCTTTGTTATATTGAGATGGGTTTCTACTGGTAGTAATTTCTATGCGTAAGTCCGATCTCTCTAGCTAGACATAAGGAGAGACCCTAGGCCATATGTGTTTTATGTTTCCTGTGGCAGTAATTTTAGTTTATGACCATGGAAATAGCTTTAGGTGGCAATGACTAGGTCTCCAATGGCTATGGCTTCCCATCATCATATTTGTTTTCTTTCGGTTTTGTTTTTGGGTAAATAGAATTTTGAAAATAAATTTAGAAAATAAAGCAATATTTTTAGTAAAACCAAATCAATAGGCAGCTAAGGATAACAGAAAATTTGTGATCTAAATTGAAAACTGTCCACATGGGCACATTTTGAAGCCTGGGAGAGGTTTCTTCTCATATTTGTTGATATCATTTGTTTTATCCAAGGAGTGTTTGGAGAATGGATGCAGTTAAAGTGTGCTCTTTTTTTTATATTTTTTAGTAATGTTGTCTTTTCTGATTAAAATGTTGAGAAACAGTAGACTTTTTGCTTTTTTAGTTTTCCATGGTGACAGCAACTGACCAACACTTGTTGTCTGTGTAATGATCGTGACCCAGGGATGGCAAATTCACTGATGACACAGGCAGGGTATCAAAGAAAAAGGGAAGGATAGGAGAGCTAGTTTATAGTTCACAAAAACAAGTACATTCTTTTCACAAATCCCCCTTAAATAAAAAAGGTGCTTTAATTCATCAAACATAGCATCACAGACATTGGACCTGGAAGGGCTTTGGGAACCACTTTGGACCCCAGCCATGGGTTGTGATTAGGGATCGCAACCCTTGGTTGTCCTCCGCAGTGACACCCATAGGAAACGAATATGTGTTCCAACTCCAGATGGAAGCTCAGGTAGCCACTTCCCCCTGCTTTGCTGGTCTGTTCTCTCTCAGGTGGCATCTTCTGATTTCTGGGTATCTTGGGTCCCAGGGAGGCTCTCTTTCCAGGGCATCAACAGAAAGTCTGAGGGTGCAGCTGGGAGTGAGGTTCATTGCCATTAAGCGCTCGACCCACTCTCCACAGCAGGAAAGTTGTTCAGTGCCCGTGGGCTCTGGGTGTCACGGCTCCAGCCCAGTATACCCAGTAGCATAAGGCTTTTCATTCAGTCAACTGATAAAGACTCTGTCCTTTTCAAAATGTCCCAGAAAGCCAAAATAACTCATATTTCCCACGCAACGTTAGAGCAGATTTATGCCCCTTTAAGAACACATGTGGTGTAAAAAGATGAAGGAGAGAGTGCCTAAAATTTTACATATGGCACCAAGGTAATCCTAGCTGAGTTGGCTTCTCTCTGGAGAGCGCCTGCAGGGTATAATTAGAACAGAGATAGCCATCCCAACAGATCTATACTTGAGCAAATCGTGGCTTAGACAAAATTGGAACCAAGGCTAAATTTATCAATAACAGGGTTTTAAAAAACGGAAAAAAGACAAATGAAGTTGAAATTTCTCCTTGTTTATTTTAATGTGCAAAACACTTTCTAGCTGATTGATGCCACGGCTTCAGTGTATTTTTCATTTTTTATTTATTTTGCAGTTAATTGGATTTCCAGGCTTTGCGGCCAGTCACTGCAATTGATCCCTGAAAAGATGGATTTATTGCTTAGACAGGCAGAATTCTGACAATCTTCAGAGGATGGAAAATAAAAGAAAACAGCCCATACACAGAGCACTGTGGGTCACCATTGGGTCAGACCAGCGAGATATGTTACAGCTGGCAGGTTTATGCCAGAACTTCAGCACAAGTAATCTTGTTAAGTGGGCAGCACCAGGACCCAGCAGAATATTTTGTAGGATATTGTCAGAGATCCATACTTAGGAGGAAATGTAGCCTAGGTTGGAGGACCCAATGTCAGATTGGACCCATGGAAAATGAACATGTGTCGGCCAGACAGTGGTGGGGAAAAGAGTATTTCAGGAGATGGAACAGCACATGCAAAGACTAGAGTACACTCTTCAAAAAAAGAGAGTTGAATATGACTGAAATGTGGAGGGTGAAGGAGAGACTGGCATGATCTGCAGCTGGGGATAGAGTGGAGGGGGTGGTGTTGGGATCCTGCAGGGCCTTGCGAGTTGTGTTAATATTAACCTTTAGCCTCACCAGAGCCGCGTTTTTGGCTGATGCCTGTAGTTTTCCGTTTAATTAGTATGTTTCCATTGTGACTTATCTCCAGCTCCTGTCTGCCTATCTGAGGGCCTAACTTCTCTGAGACCTCCTTGTGTTCTGTTGGCATTATTTTGGTGAGGCAGATGCACAGGCATAGACATCTTGCTGTATGTGTCATGTGCTTTGCCAGGACCAGCTCCAGTTCCTCTGCCCTTCCGGTGGTGAAGTAAGTCCTGGCTAGTCCAAGCTCCTCTCTGGCATTGCATCCAGCAGAACCTGGGGGGAAAGGTCAATGTGGCAGAGACTGGGAATTATCCCCTCATCTGTCTTCACCTTCTTCTACTACTAGGTTGGAGATATTTCCCAGTCTCCTTTGCAGCTCAGAAACAGGCTTTTGTCCAAGGTCAGGCCAATGGGATGTGAGAGGAAGATATATATACAATTTCTGGGACATGCACTTAAAGAAACACCCCCCCCCCGCCCCCGCCCGGCTTTCTGCGGGCTGGAATGTAGAGGCCGTACTAGGGGAGCCATTTTGGACCAGGTGTACTAGGGCCGGCAGAAAGAGTGACTGATGGGGGCTGCTTGCATCTGGAAAGTTAGGTGAGAGAGAAATACATTTTTATCTTACTCAAGTCACTATTATTTCAGTCTCTGTAACCACAGATGACCTAAAGCTTCATTCAGCAGTTCTCCAAGTGTGGTCTCAGAACCCCTGGGGGAGGTGGTCTCTGAGACTCTTTCAAAAGGTTCACAAGTTCAAAACTATTTCATAACAGCACTGAAACTTTGTTTGCCCTTTTCACTCTCATTCTCTCATGAGCGCATAGGTGAGTTTTCCAGAGGCTATTTGATGACTGATATCACAACAGATTGAACGCAGATGCTAACATTCAAATATGGCTATCTTCTATTAAGCCAGATATTATTAATAGGTTTGCAAAAGTGAAAATAAATGCCAGTCTTTTCAATAAAAGTTCCTTTGAAAATGTAGTTTTTTAAAAATAAAATATTTATGTTAACATGTTTACTACTGCTATTTTTAAACAAATTAAAGAAGAAAGACATTTTTATTTCTAATGGTGAATATGGAAAGATGTAACCCACATATATAAAAGGACTTTGGGGTTGTCAATACGTTTTTAGAGTATAATGAAGCCCAAAATGTTTGGGAACCACTCCTAATCCAGGAACCTGGACAGTCCCTGCTCTAGGTCCCATGTACCTGTTATTTTGGAGAGCTGCTGGGGTGGCCACCACATCTTCCTCTTCTGCACCCTGCTTTTGATTTCTTCTCTCCTGGTTTCCCCTGATTGTCTAGGATTTGACTTTAATTGACATAGAATCCACTGGCTACTTCCTCCATTCTTCCTCCATTCATCCATTCACTCAACAATGAAGGTGTTAATATGGGCTAGGGATTGTGCTTGGTGTGGGGGTCAAGGATGGCCGGCATGGTTCCTACCTTGGTTCGCCTCACCATCTAGTGGTGGAGAGAGGCTGTGAATAAATAGTGGCAGCCCAGGGCTCATTAGCACAGCAGTGGGCTGTACAGGGTATGAAAGTGAGGCAGAGGAGAGGATGATCAGCTCCTCCAGAGGGAGTGGGGGTGCTGGGTCAGGAAGGTTTTAAGGCAGAGGTGGCTTTGAGGGAACCTGACAAATAAATATAAATTAGCAAATTTATATGCAAGGAGAAGGAAGGGCACCCAAGCAGAGGAAGCAGCAGGGGCAAAGGTGCTGTGACTTCCTAGGACAGGCTGTTTTTGGAAAAGTCTAAATGGTTTATTACGGGATGAGAAGCTGGAAAGGGGCCAAGACCCATTAAATAATGATAAACAATTTGGCTTTTAGCCTTAAGGTGGCCGGGAATCATGGAATAATTTTAAGCAGAGTGGTGTGACTGTATTCGGTTTTAGAAGTGTAGCAAAGGTTCTTCAGCTTGGGTAGGGGTTGTATTCATTTGCTTCCAAGAGATGTTGCTATGCTGGGGCATGACTAGGCGGTGGGGCCAGGCTGAAAAAGAGCCCCTTCATTTTTGAGGGGAAGTAGGGGACAAATAATTCTGAATATGAATGGTAAAATATATGTTCTTTTGATTCATCTGTCTGCATGGACCTCCCCCTGACCAGGCATAAGTGTCTAAACTTTAAAGAGGGAGGGGCTATACAATACTTAGAAAGTGCTGTTTGTATCTGTAATTGTGACTACCCATGAGTTTTAACTAATTATAACTCTATAAGTTTGAAGCTAATTATAAATACTTGTGAGCACTTAATATGTGCTAGGCACTTTTTATGCATGCTATCTGTATTAATCCATGTAAGCCTCACAGCAGCCCCTTCAGGTAGGTCCTGTGCGTATTGAAGCACAGAGCGTTTATGGGATTAGGGGGTGGGCAAACTTTTTGACTCGAGGGCCACAATGGGTTCTTAAACTGGACCGGAGGGGCGGAACAAAAACATGGATGGAGTGTTTGTGTGAACTAATATAAATTCAAAGTAAACATCATTACATAAAAGGGTACGGTCTTTTTTTTCAATCGTTTTATTCATTTCAAACGGGCCTGATCCGGCCTGTGGGCCGTAGTTTGCCCATAGCTGGATTAGACACTGCAGCCTGGGTCCGGAGGCTGCACTCTTGACTGTGACCTAGCACCGCCTTCTGGTCAGGCGCAGGGCACTCCCTGCAACAAGCTGGGGATGTGCAGGAGGCTGGAGGGCCTGCAAGATGCTTTCATTACTGTAATAACTCTTCCCTTCTCACCAAGGCCGGAGCGACTGAAGAATGCATGAGTTAGAAGTCCAACCAGCAGTTTCAGCATTGCGTAAGAACTTATTAGAAAGGCAAATTCTTGGGCCCTGCCCCAGACCTAGTGAATCGGAAACTCTGGAGTTGGGGCCCGGCAAACTGTTTTTAAACAATCCTTTCGGGTGATTCTAATGTATAGTAAAGTTTGAGGACTACTGGATTAGAGATAAATCCCTGGG
Source organism: Myotis davidii (assembly GCF_000327345.1). Lineage (NCBI taxonomy): Eukaryota > Metazoa > Chordata > Mammalia > Chiroptera > Vespertilionidae > Myotis > Myotis davidii. The sequence goes on along the minus strand of NW_006287951.1, from coordinate 3,406,347 downwards.
GCTGGGGTGGGGTGGTGATGGATGTAAAGGGAGGGGTGGAGAATAGATTGAAGGGAGAGACCGGAAGCCAGCAAACCATTTCTGAGATTGTTGCCATCACCACGGTAAGAAATCAGAGCCTGAGATCAGATTCTCCAACAGGACAGCACTTTAGAGTCACGGGGGAGCTTTTAAAACATACCAGTGCTCTGGCTTTGCCCCAAACCTATTAGATCAGGATCTCTGGAGAACAGAACCCTGGCATCAGATTTTTAAAGAACGCTTCTTCTCCAGGTGATACTAATGTGCAGCCAGCGTTCAGAATCAGCGAAGATACATCAAAATCTCCTGGAGGGCTTGTTAAACAGAGGCTATTGAGCTCCACTCCCAGAGTTTTTGATTCAGCAGGTCTGTGCTGGAGCCTGAAAATCTGCATCTCTAACAAGTTCCCAGATGATGCTGACATTGCTAGTCCAGGGACCACACTTGGGGAATCCTAGCCTTATATTTCACCAATAGCCCTAGCAGGCTAAGCTGGGGCCAGAAGCTGGAGGGGCCCTTCCATGTGTCAGTGTGTCTGTGATGTGATTTATCTCAGTGAAGAAGGGAAAAATTCTAGTTAATTGCCTAGATATTTTTACCTGCGAGACATGTTTATTACTTAAATTTGTAGACCTAAAATTTGTCTTTCCTCAGGACAATAGTGGCTTGAGATTTGATTTAAAAAAGAAGCCTCATTTTCAGACATTTCTCAGTTTTCCCCTTAAAGGATCTCCCCTACGTATAAACTCGCAGAATGCAAGTGGTCCGAGGGGAATGCTGAGGTTGGAGTCATCATTTGAGATCTGTAGTCCGGAATCAGGCTTTTAGAATGATCACAGTTATAGGGCACTCAATATAATCCTCATTGCTCAAACAACTTCTGAAAATAGTCCAAGGCAATTTAACTTTTATTTCCTCTATAGAGCTTGTCACCATTTATTAATCTTAATTTCCCTCAATGTCGCATATCAGACGAGAGACCAATTTTTCTCCTCTGTTTCCATAACATTAATATTTAAATGGCAGAGTGTGACACTCACAAACAGCTTCAGAGGAGAGGGATGATATTTCTAGGAAGGAAAACTGTGAATAAATGCCACATCAAGGCTTCTTCCTTAAAAAAATGCTCTAAACAAAGCCAAGACGCCATGCAGGTGCACCTTGCAGTACAGAACAGAAAGATAAAAAGGCATTGCCTGTGAAATGAATAACATTACATGAAATGAATAACATGATGTAAAATGCATAACATTGTTTCAGAGACTTCTGTTCTGAAACCGAAGAAGCATTTGGGGAGGTGGAGGCGGAAGGCTGTGCAGGTGGAGATGCTGGCAGAAGTCTTTCTACTTTGAATGCTAATGTGGCCCACAGAAGAATCCAAAACACGTTCTCTGCTTGGTTTGTGGCTCCAGGAGGGAATTCAGTCTCATTACTTTAGATATCTATTTGGCACCAGTCATGTGCTAGGCCCCGGGCTACAGGTGGCAGGACACCAAGATGAATGAGGCACAACCTCTGCCTTCAAGCAGCTGGTGAAGAGGATCAGACAAATACCCAAGTCCTGTGAGATACGTGCCAAAGAAAGATATAAACAAAGTGGTCAGGACGTCATGGAGGAGGTGGAGGTTAGGAAAGCGTTGAAAGGACTTTTGAAAGATAGGATTTTTAACAAATGGAGATCAGAGATTTGGGTGGTGGGAGCAGTACTGACTCACTATACATTTCCAAAGCATTCATTGAGTCCTTACCTTATGTCAGGCACTACAGTGGGCCCTGGGAATAGAAAGATAAGTAAAACTTTTCCCTTCCCTCAATAGGCAGGTCAGTTACAGCACAGCGAAAACTTCCTGGAGGAAGTGTGGTCTAAGCTGAATCCAAAAGGGTGAGTGGGGGCTACCCAGATAAAGATGGGAAAACGTGGGGATGGGGAAGCGCAGTACTGACAGAGGAAACATCACAAAAACCTGAAGAGAAGGAAAACCAGGAGGTTGTGGCACTGCAAGAACCCGGGATGGCCAGAGAGTAGTGTGTTAGAGCAGGGAGAACAGGAGATGAGGCTGGGGTGTCATGGAGGCCAGATAAAAAAGGGCCTAACTTTTAGGCACTTGCCCATGTAAAGGGTTTAGGCTTTTTTCTAAAATCATGGGGAACCCCTAAGGGATTTTAACATGTGTGAGAAGATTTAAGTTTAGAGAGATTTTCCTGGCCATGGCATGGAGGAGGGTTTGGTGGAAGGCATGCAGGTAATGATGTGGGAGCTTATGGCAGGGAAACAGGTGAGAGATGATGGAGTTTTGTAGAGTGGGTAGAAAAAAGGGTTGGGTTAAAGTGTTAACAAAAATGAATCAATAGGACTTGATGGCTGAGAAAGTGTGTGGTAGGAGAGACAGAGTCAGAAATGACTTCACATTTTTATTTTATTTTATTTGGGCCACATAAAGATGGTGGTGTCATTGATAACGTTAAAAAATGAGGGAGGAGTAGGCGTCAGTTGAGAGATGAGAGTTGATGATGAGTTTGGGACAAACTGAGTTTGAGGTGCTTGTGGAACATTAAGATCAAGAGGTACAGAATTCATAGTTGGATACATGAGTCAGGATGGAGATCTAGATAGTGATTAAAGCCACCTAACTAGAGGAGCTCACACAGGATGAGTGTGTAGAATGAAAAGAAATAAGAAAAGAATGCTCTCTGTTACTGCTTCTTTTTACCACTATGTTGACGATTGTAGACAGTTCAATAAGGTAATGTTAGAAGTACAGGGATTGAAAAAGAGGAAATAAAACAGTCTTATTTGCAGATCATATGATAATTTACCTAAATTATTCTACAGACAGTTTAATAGAAATAATAGAGTTTAGTAAGGTGGCTGAGTAAGATTAATATAAAATCAGTTGCATTTCTCTATACCAGTAAAAATATAAAACAAAATTATAGAGAAAACAATATCTACAAAATTATCATAGAATATAAGATAAGCTGTAAAAGACCTCTACAGGGAAAATCAAAACCTTATTAAGATATATTAAAGAAGACCTGAATAAGAGAGGAAGATATTGTGTTATGGATAAGACTTAATATCATAACATTTTAATTATCTGTACATTCAATATATTTCTTATCAAAATTCCATAGTTTTTCACAGTACTTGATAAAATGACTCCAAAATTCACATGAAGGGGTAGAGAGCCAAGAGTAGTCAGGATATTTCTGAAAAGGAGGGGCCGGGAAGAAGGACAATGTGGATTGGTTCAGGGACAGACAAATAGACCAGAGGAACAGGTTAGAGAACTATCAATGAAACTTTTATATGTGACAGAGGTGACAATAAATAGGGCTGGGCTTGAAAAAAGTTATCCATTATCCATATGGAAAAAGATAAAATTGGATTCTTGCCTTACACTATATCAACTCCAAATGGATTAAGCTTTAAAGAAATGTTAAAGTGGAAAGACAAGTTATACACTTCAGAAAAATATTCATAATATATAGAACAAAGGATTAACATGAAAATATGTAAAGAGCTATAAATCAATAAGTAAAGCACACACACACACACACACACACACACACACACTCCAATAGAAAATGGGTGGCCCCGTCAGCATGGCTCAGTGATTGAGTGTCCACCGGTGAACTAGATCATGGTTCAGTTCCTGGCTAGGGCACATACTCGGGTTGTAGGCTCAATCCCCAGTGTGGGTGTGCAGGAGGCAGCCAATCAATAATTCTCTGTCATCATTGATATTTCTATCTCTCTCTTCCTCTCCCTTTCTCTCTGAAAACAATATAAATATATTAAAAGAAAAATGGGAAAAAACATACAGACAGAAAAATTATCATATGACCAATAAAGTTGTAAAATAATGTCAACATTATTAGTGATCAAAAAAATGCAAATCAGAGCCATGATGCGATATCATTTTACATCTATTTAATTGGTTAAAATTAAAATGTCTGACAACGCCAAGTAAGAGTAAAAATAATTTTCGAAAAGAGTTGACATCATCTCCTAAAGTTAAACATGCAGTCAGTTTAGAGTTTAGCCTTGTCTTCTAAAGTTGAATATTCACATTTCTCATGGACAGCAATTTAATTCCTAGGTATGTATATATATCCAAGAGAAACTCATATACATGTACAACAGGATTCATATACAAGAATGATCACAATAGCAAAAACCTGGAAACAATGTAAATGCCCAACATTATGAGAGTGGGAGAATAAATGGTAGCATGTTCACACAACAGGTTATTTATTACCTGCTATTATCCAAAAATAAATGAATCACAGTAACTTGCAACAATGTGGATGAATCTAAATAACATCCTGTTAAAAAGAGTAGTTTTCCAAATATTAGTTACAGTATGACACTCCCTTAAAATGTAAAGTTAAAAACAGTAATATGTATGTACATATATGTATATATAATATGTGTGTATGTATATATATAATAAAATTAAATGAAATAAAATTGTATACAAAAAAAAAAGGAAGGGAATGAACCTGGGTGAGAAAAGAAAGCAGGAGGATGGAATGAGGGGAAAGGGAATCATATGGTTAGATGTAGATCTAGTTTTATTTTTTATCAAGGTTCTAGTTTTATTTTTTGGATGATGCATTTGGGAATGCTTAATATATTATTAAAAATAACTAAATAACAGTAGCTCAGACATGGGCCAATGATGAGAGGATCATCAATCAAGGGTTATGATGATCCAATTCTGTGCATCTGAGGTTCAATTAGGGACAAATAATTTTCTTGAATGAATAAATTGATGAATGAATGAATAGAAAATCATCAGTGACAGTGATCAGAGGGAAACCTGATACAGGCAGGCCTTCATCACATTACTGAATTTTATAAGAGAATGGACTTGCTGGGGCATTTCTTTAGGGGATTATAAGTGAACTCAAGGAAATTTTGGAAAAAGAAGTTATTAGGTTAGCATATGCCTTGTCTAAAAATGTTCTTGGATCATTTCTAAAATTTATACCATTTGCCATTCTCATAGCTTTGGGCATGCAGTCCTTTTATGCTTTCCTCTTGTGTTTTTCCCTGCAATTAAAGTGAGCTGCTATTGGACAATTTGCAGTTGAGCTGTTTGATCTAAGTCACGTGATCCAAAGAAGACATTTAAAATGCAATCTTTCTTTTTTAAATGGTTTGAAATGGCTAAAGCATTAAGAGAATGAACAGAATCCCAAATTTCTAATATGAATTAGAATTTTCAAAGAATTTTAAATTTTATACAAATCATTTTCCTCCTCACCATTAATATCAACCAAAATTTAATCCAGCTTAGATTCTATTCCCAGGGTTTTATTGGACTCTTTTTCACCCTGCAACTTGTAATGTTGCAGTTGGACTGCTTAGTTTTAACCACTCACTATGTCCTGCCCACTTCATGTAACCAGCAGAGACCTTAATAATGGGATTTTTCTCAGCTCATGGAGGTGCAGGCTAACTGTGGTTGACTGTTGAACTTTAGGAGAACAATTCAGAAATAGTTTTCTTGTTATGCAGTAACACTTGCCCTTTACTTGCCCTAAAGACTTGTTCAAAAAAATGAGAGACTAGGAATGAAAACACTTCTTCAGGAAACAGACTTAACCATTCATCATGTCATTTATCCCCACAGGTTCCTTTCTGTAGGAACTTTTCTCCTTAGGCCATAATAAACTAAAATAAGCTCATTCACACACTTTTGCCTCTACCTCTCTCATTTGGAGGCTAAAGTGTTGGGAGGTGGGAACCAGGCTTTGTGTGTGGTGGGTGTCCGACACCCTCCTGGGTCTGGACGTCAGACTTAACCATTCATCATGTCATTTATCCCCACAGGTTCCTTTCTGTAGGAACTTTTCTCCTTAGGCCATAATAAACTAAAATAAGCTCATTCACACACTTTTGCCTCCACCTCTCTCATTTGGAGGCTAAAGTGTTGGGAGGTGGGAACCAGGCTTTGTGTGTGGTTGGTGTCCGACACCCTCCTGGGTCTGTATCATAGTTACATACGTCTTGGTTCTGAGCTTTTTTCTTCCATTAAAAACAGCAAATCAATCACCGGCTGATAGTTTCCATTTCTCCAAAACAATGCCGGGACATTTTGTCCTTGTCATAGAATTATATCCTTTAGTTTCCCATTAATTTCCCCTTTTACTAGTTAGTTATTGAGGTAGAGCTTAAAAAAAACACACCACAGAGTCCTAAGTTCAGATCACAGGTGTTCTGACCTCACTGTGCAAATTCCCAAATTTCCACAACCAGATCCCTTTTAAACCTTACTTAGATTTCATATCAAATATTCTCTTATAAAGGATAAAAGTTCTTTCAGCTAATAACAATGGAAACCCCACTTCCAAGGTAGAAACTGCTCCATTAGATTGGAAGCTTGTGGAGGAGAGGGTTGTACTGCACACATCTGCCTCCTTGGTGCCCAGCACCAGGTATATTTCAGAGGCTAGAGGTGAGATTTGGGCTAATGAGATGATTTCATAGCGTGGATACTCAAGTCACACTCTGCTAATCTTCCCTATTTTCCAAGGTGTTCCTGGGGAAACTGATGAAAAGTACTACTTGGGCAAACACCCAGGAACTCTCAGGTTAGGACTCTGATAACACTGGAGAGACATGGCTTACATCTGAGGAAAAAGTGGGGCCTCTCACCTACCCAGCACCCCTTAACTTGAATCTTAGGATTATAATGCTCAGGCATGCCAAAGACAAAGAGTGGCTTGTCCCAAAAGAGAACATTTCCAAATCAGCCCTGGGGGTAAAAGAGGACGACTGAGAAGGGTGGCTGACCCACCTCAAGCACCAAGACCTACCTGGTCTGAGGCAGGAAGGTAAACACTACACCCAAGTGCTGACTTCTGGAGCAAAGCAACCCTGCCCACTAGTAGAAAGTGGCCCTTGAATGTCTTGATCAATCAAGCTTAGTAATTCCTCCTCTCTAAGGGGAGAGCCAATGAGAGGAGCAGTGGAACAGGAACAAAGATGGTGGAGTCTCCTCCCCTATGATGAGTACTCAATAGGATTTGTTAAAAGGACGAATAAGATCAGGAAGTGTTGCTAGGGGGTTGTTACTATGAGAAATGCCATTTGCATGCACATTTTTACATTAATAGTCACTATGAGCCTCTAGCAAGGATACTGATAAAAGGGCCAATATGCTCCTGCTTTTCTGAATAAGATGTGGATGGAGAGGAACATCACTGGTATTCTGCAGAAGCCTGAAGGAGAAGTTATGCTCAAGACTATGATGTCTGGTAGGTAAGATCTGGAGGGACTACAGAACCGGGAATGAATTTCATGTGGAAATTCAGAATATTGGATTTTCTCTTTCCTTCTCCAAACCAGTCTCCTTTTCCCCACAAATGGAGAAAAGAAAATCTAGGCCATAGCTTTGATGAGATGCCAAACTGAGCCAGAGCTATTTGTGGTGTTTGGCTTCCACATTGTATAAGCTATTAGAAGCTGGAGACAAACCAGGAAATAATATGCAAATGATTAAAAAGTTGGGAAGGACTTGGAGTGGAAGTTATATCATGCAAGGGGGAAGGTAGGAGCAGCTCGAGCTATTGGGAGAGTCTTTATCTCAGCTAAAAACACAGTAGAAGGAAAAGTCTGAAGTTGCATCAAGATAACTTTAGGATTGGGAGAACTTTCTGATGTAAGGATTATAGAACAGGAAATCCCCTTGCATTTCCACGCTAGTGCATGGTGCTTTGAGAGGATTAAAAATGTTTTCTGAGTGAATGACCAGGTCAGAGAATCATCATCCTTGAAGACTTTAATGACCAGTACACATTGCTTTGCATTTTTTAATGTTTAGAAAGAATGAAAATTGTCTAGATGATTCTCACATCCTTCCAGTTCCTTAATTCTACAAATGCCCCCGATTGGTGGATTATTCACTCCAAAAGACCCTGAGGAATATCTAGAGGCCACAGGTAATCTCATTTTTGCAGCACGGATCCACATTCAGACCTTGGTTTTCCACCCGAAGCAGTTAGACTTTCTTCTCTATTGGGAAATTGCTGTCATTGTTTCCTTTCTATAGCGCCATTATTTATTCTAATCACCGAGGCTGTTACTCGGGTACCTGTGACACACATCAGTGAAAGTTATACATGTTCTGCAAGGATGGGAGAATGAATCTCTAAGCTGTAGCCAAATTGGTTTCCTAAACGATGCTGCACGCCTTAACTGGATTTTGTGTGGTATTCTAGTGGAAAAGAAAGATGGGGGCGGGGAGGGGTGGAGGGAAGGGTTCCTTTGGTTTTCAGGCTGTTAACTGTAATTAGCCTGATTTCTGAGATGTAATTATCTTGCAATCTCAAAGCAAACACCCTGGAGGAAATTGCACTGTTAAAGACAGCATGGCATTAAAAATAAATTATTACCCTGGTGCCTGCTATTGCTGCCTGTGCCTTGTGATTTGTCAGGGTTTCCGTTAGCAAGTGCTTGTTTAGGGCTGGAGCTGTGCAGCCATGTTGCCAATGTTTGTGCTAGAGAGGCAGGAGGCGTGGTTTGCTTAGTTGTAATAAGGGTGTGCAAACTTACCATTATGGTGGTGAAGCTGGTGTCATACCATCCATAGTTTTCTCACCCATTCTCAGTCACCAGAACAATGGTCAAGGAAAGAGAGCACTGAGTCTTTAGTGGTGAACATGGATGGATGAGTGGAATGGAGCATCATCATCATCCAAACCTCAGGCAATTCACACTATTCACAAAGAAAAATTCGGATTGTTTAGAAATGACTGATAGGAAACAAGCAAAATTCTAGCCATTGTGGGGACAAACACTGAATCACGAATGAGCATCACTGACAAATCACAGTGGGTGGAAAGACCATACCATGGGCCTTGGAATAGAGACTTGTGGGCGTGAACATATTCTGGCACAGGTTGTACACTGCACAAAGGCTCCCCACCGAAGGGAGAAGTAGAGGCTGAAATCCTGCCAGTGCCCCCGGACCAAGCTGAGTGTCTATGGGTCTGTGCCCACCCCAGGGGAAGGGCACATTTTTCCAATTTGTCTACCTCATGGGAATGCTTTATAATATTTTTCTGCCCAGAATATTTCACAAAGATGTTATATAGACAATTATTTATACTCTGAGTGACCTTGATCAAATTACTTATTCTCTCTGAAACTCTGCTTTCGCTTGTATAAAAAGGATAATAATGATAATGATAATAATAATAATAATAATAATAATAATTCTCAGGATTATTTTGTAGACTCAAAACTGAACCTGAAAAGCATGTGTTCAATAGATGTCAGGAGTTTGATAATAATGATGGTTATAACCAAGACAATCATTATCATCAAAGATAATGATTTAAAGATTGGAGCCAGCCCTGAGCCAGTCATGGGAACCTGCAAGAGTCATAAGAACTTGGCTCCCTCTCTGACAGAACTGAGGGTTTGGTTGGAGGATGGAGACAGGAATAGGTAATTAACTGTGCCATACTTCTGTGTGGGTTCTGTAAGGTAAAAATTCTGCAGCCTCTGTACCAGTTTATCTTTGCTGTTAGTTCACTGCTTGGGCTGGCTTTTCTTACATATCAGAAGGAAGAAAGGGAGGAAACCCTATAGAATTTGGAGTTGAGGATATGATAGTACAGAAAGGGAGGAAATGGCCATAGCAAAATATAGGAGGATGAAAGGGGAATGTGGGCACTATCAATAATTAAAAAAAAAACACAAAAACCAAACCAAACCAAACCAAACAAACAAAGAAAACCACTGACTAACTAGAAACATTTTTCTTCCAATGAGCCAAGCTGATTTGTATTAGAAATAATTTGAATAACTGAAATCCTCAGATTTTTATTGTAAAAACGTCTGACGCTCTATCCACTGAGCCAAACCGGTTTTGGCAAAAAACGTCTTTTTTTTAAAACCAACATCACTATTTTCCCCTTGTTAAATTTCATCCACACCTCTGATGTTTCACTAAATAAATTATGAAATGGAAGGCAAATTAAGTCTACCCAGGTTTATATCTCACCATCAGGAATATAAAGTTAAATTTGCTCAGAGCTATTAATCGTGAGTTATTAACAAAATAGACAAAATACCCACTCTGGTTTTACGAGCTTTATTACTAGAAGAGAATAGTGCCCAAAGACCATTTACTATGGTTGCTTTAACTCTGAGAGTGACCATATTGACCCATTAGATGCCTTATATGATTCTTTAAGAGTGAGGGGCAGGAGGAAACCTCACAATTTCCCCTTCAAACAAATCCATGGCAGTATTTAATATAGTTTGAAAAGAATTTTTTAGTGTCCAGCCAAAATAAATTTTTTTTCCTTTTTTGGTAGGTTCTTTGAAAAAGAAAATTCTTTGTAAATTAAAAAAAAAAGTCCCTGCTCATTTGTTTGACTCATATAAATTAATAAATAATGTTGCTTTTCCAATGATATGAGCAACAGTGCAAATTACAATCCATTCTTCCATTTATGGCAACTCAGTGAACTTTATTAACAACCTGAATTACACTGAAAGTCTTTTCTGACAGCAAAAAAATTAAAATATTTAATAAAATAGGATGAACATTCTTTTAAGTGAATAGCAGAATTTTCAGGAGGTTAGGAAAAGAAAGACTCAGAGACCGTAACATGAAAAGGAAGGTGAAAATTAGAGTAGCAAAGTAGGTACTCACTTCAGCTTTCCTAGGGTGTGTTGCCAGTCTTAGTAAGCAGGTAGCTTCAATTTAAAGACTGCAAAGAATTAAGGTCTTGAGTATTCCTGCAGCAGGGTGTTTGAACTGAGACCCTAACCCCCATCTTCCCCATTTAAATCCCTGAAAGGTCTGCACTTTCAGTGAGATGGTGGCTGAAAATATTTGCCTACGGGTGAAAAACAAACCCTATAAACCCTATAAAGACACTTGGCTGGTTTTGCCTAGGGGGGAAAAATGTGTCTCATGAGAACTCACAAGACCATCTTATTATCCTTACTTGCATGATCCAGCAAAGAAATCCAAGAAAAGAAGTTAATAGGAAATTAGTAACAGACTAATTAAACCTATGGGATACCATTAAGGAAAGGACATTCCTTAAATTCAGATTGCACAAAATTCCTGCAGCTAAAATCCTGATAAACTCAAGATCATAATTCAAAATTACAGCATTCACAAAGAACCAATCCATCACATGTGGACAGCTCACCACAAGGGAAAAAACAAGTCCCTAAAGCTACAGAATTATTGGATATGTCCTCTAAATAAAGTTGTTAAATTGATTAAAAACACAAAAGAAGGAATAAAAAATAAAGAAATAGAGTCTATTTAATTATTAGCCAGTTTTGTAAAGAATAGAATAGAACTTCTGGAGGTTAGAACAAAATAATAAAAACTAAAAAAACAAGATAAGTAGGCAGGAGTGAAACAAATAAGAAAATTTGAATATTTTTGAGGAGAGATATAAAGGAGAATATGAAGGTAAGATTAAGAGACACGGAGAATAGAATAAGACATACATAAAATTGGATTTTTGAAGACATAATAGAAAAAAAGCAAGGGAAGGTAATATTGGAAGCAATAATGCCTTGTGAATTTTCCAAAATGTTTTAAGACATAAATGTTCAGAGTCAGGAGATAAAGTAAATTCTAAACACTTCTATTTTTTAGTAAAATTAATTTCCTATTCAGATACATATTAATGAAACTTGGAAATCTCAATGACAAAGAGAATATAACCACTATAAAGCAAACAAAGATTACATACCAAGGAACAAAATTAGAGGGACATCAGACTTCACTACAGGGACTACAGAAACCAGAAGACACTGGAATAACATCTCCTACTTGCTAAAAGAAAACAGTCAATATGGAATTTTATATTTAGATTCATCATACTTCTGTGATGAAAGTAAATATCTTTATAAACGTTTTCAGGCAAAAAAGAGAAGAATTACTGCTAAAAGAATTTTGCTGAAGGACTTTCTAAAACAGAGGCACTTAAATCTGGCTGCTCATTGGAATCACCAGGATAAACCAAAATATTGATGCCTGTGTTTACTTCCAGATATTTATATTTCATTGTTCTGAGATACAGACTGGGAATTGGGGTTAAAAAAAATCCCTGGTGATACTAGTGTGATGTCAAATTTGGGAACCACTGGTATAAAAATTAAATGCAAGAAGTAATGATGAACAAATAATTGTTAAATATGTGCATAAATCTAAATATTTATTGTCAATAAAAAATAATAATATTGACTAAGAGAATATGAAAGCATCTTAGAACTAGATCACTGGATGGAAATAACATGTAAGAGGACAAGAAGGTGATTGGAAATTCAAGGCATTTAAAGTCCTTTTATTATTCAGAAGGAGGATAGATATATTGATTAACTTTGTTAAGTAACCATGTTAAAAATGTAAGGGTAATACAAAAAGAGTAGGAATACGACATGTAATTGCTAAACTGGAAGAGGCATTAATTTAGTAGGAGTGTGAAAAGGAGGTATAGGATGTAGGGAGGTCTATAATCTCTCTATATAAAAGGCTAAGCGATCATCTGACCGACTGGTAGCTATGACATGAAATGACCACCAGGGGGCAGATGCTTTGAACGGTAGCTATGATGTGCACTGACCACCAGGGGGTAGACGCTCAACACAGGAGCTGCCGAGTGGTGGTTCTTGGGTGACACACCCTGAAACCAGAGAGGAGGGAGCCCACTTCCGGGGTGTGTCACCGGAGAACTGCCCTCTCGCAATCTAGGACCCCTCGGGATGTCAGAGAGCCGGTTTTGGCCCGATCCCCGCAGGCCAGGCCGAGGGGGCCCACCTGCCATAGGGACCCCCACTCACTCTGCAGACGCGCTTTGAGCCATGGCTGGGGAGGGACCGTGAAGGTTGGCTCCAGGGTGTGTCCGCCCTGCCGGCCACTACCCAGAACCGCCTGCATTAGTCCCTGCACCAGAGCCAGTGCTTCGAGCCGGAAGACCCGAGTGTGAGTTTTCTTTCTTTTTCTTTTTCTGCCCTCACCCGCCCTCACTCCGCAGACATCCTTCAAGCTGCAGTGCCGCCCTAGGAATTCTAATTAATTTCCTTTTGATGTGCACAAATTGGTGCACCGGGCCACTAGTAGATTTAATAACATGTATCAGGCATGCAGTATAAGGATTCAATAAGGCAGGGCAGTGAAAAGAGAAGTGGGTGAGACAGATGCTACAAATTAAGAACGGATGTGACCTGGTGACTAATTTGCTAAGGGTATATAGTTGGAGAGGGTAGAGGGAGGACAACTCCACCTTCAGCACAGCATGCCAAGGTTTTAGTCAGGGTGACAAGGAAAATTAGGGCAAGAAGATTGGAAGTCAAAGGGTTGAACAGAATTTGTGATAAACTGGCTTCACACATTGGGAGATAGCATTTAGATGGTAATGTTTGGCAGCTGAATTGGATCTCAGGAAAGCAATGACTGATCTAAGTGGAAAAGAATTAGACCATCTATCTAAGAAGAGGATAGAGAGACCAGAAGAAAGAGCAGAGGACTGAATGTGGGTATCTACATTTAGGGAGCATGGGGAGGAAGTTACACCAGAGAAGGACATAGAGATTAACTTTGGTTCACATAAAAGGGGATTGTGTGCATTGAGGTCATATTCAAAGCAAACCTATAACATGGAGAAAACATAGAACTTCCTTTGAAAGATTTAGTTTACATCACTGATTATAAGTACTTAGAATGTCACCACTTATACTACTCTAACTTTACTTTTAAAAATTTTATTTATTTTAAATAATTTTTAAAATCCTCATCTGAGGATATGTTTTTTATTGATTTTAGAGACAAAGGAAGGGAGAGGGGGAGAGACATAGATGTGAGAGAGAAACATTGATTGGTTGCCTCCTGTATGTGCCCTGATGGGGATCCATCCCACAACCTGGGCATATGCCCTGACTGGGAATTGAACTTTGACACTTTGGTGCACTGGATGAAGTTCCAACCAACTGAGCCATACTGGCCAGGGCTCTAACTTTATTTTTCAAGTCAAAAAGTAGTTTTGAATTGTTATTTTAAAGAAAATAAAAAGGCTACCAGGTGAGAACTCTTTTATTGTTTTCCTTCTCTACTTTACATATCAGATCACTTCATCCAGTCTCATGGTGGATTTGTGGTGGACTGAACATGGCTGCAAATCCTTTGACACTTTTCTCATCAAGAGATAAGGTTCATTTTCTTCCCCTTGAACCTGGCCTGGTTTGTGTCAGCCTTGCCCAATAGAGTGTGGGCACAAGAGACATCATGCCAATTCTTGGTATAGAGTTTAAGAAGTCTGGCAGCTTCTGCCTTCGTCCCTTGGAGCCCTGAGCCTCCGCACAAGAAGCCCACCTATCCTGAAGTCACTATGCTTTGAGAAGTTCAATCCATATGGAGAGAACCTCTATGCTATGGAGAGAGAGAGAGAGAGAGAGAGAGAGAGAGAGGCCAAGGAGCATAGAGGTGCTACACATGTGAGTGAAGAAACTATCTTGTAAGTGGATCATTCTGTTGCAGTTGCCTCAGCTGAAAATCTGTGGATCAAAGGGAAACAGCCCAGTTGAGCTCTTCCTCTGTTTTTCCTCTATAATATCAAATGAGAGCAGAACAAGAAGATTGTATTACGCCACTCAATTCTGGGGTACTTGTTATATAGCAATACAGAATCAGAACAAAGCTGCTCCTTTCAAAGGCCAATCACTACAGGGACCTCAGAGCCCACTGCTAGGACCATCACTACTTGGCTTCTTTAATCTTCTCTAGTGTTTTTTTTTATTCTCTCTCTCTCTTCATTCTTCAAACTTTTACCCTCAGATTACACGCACAGCTCAAAACATCTCCCCCATGGTTTTGCTTTTGCCTTCACCTACTGA
>NW_006287951.1:3387464-3391411 GCF_000327345.1 Myotis davidii | reverse complement strand
AGTTGCCATTCTTACCACTTGTAGTTCAAGTTTCATTGACTAAAATCTTGTTACATCAGCCTACCTGCTACATCATTCATTCTGGAATGAATCAGAATTTGTGAAAAAAGAAATTGTAAATAAATGTTGTGCTTGTAATATAGACATTTTTGAAGGAACGCAGTTTCTATTTGCAAATAACACCGCAGTCCACGTTAACTGCTAAGTGCTTTTAAGTTGACATTTGTCTAAGCTTGCTGTAATGAACAGATAACTCATTTATAATGAGCAGTACCAATTAATTGTCATGCAAACAATTAAAGTGATTAAAGTACTAAAGTTCTTCAGAACAGTTTTTCCTAAGTAGGTTATAGACAAACCCTCCCTGACCCGGCATCTTGTTTTCATGATTAAATTGCTGGGGAAGTCTCTCTTTCTAGATAGCACTTGAGGGAATTGTAACTCGGCCGTGATCAGATAGCTCTGATTTGGAATAAGCGAGCCCCACTTATGAAGAATTTATTGTATTCTGATGTTTCAAATGAACACTTTTAAAAAGAAGTTTAAATTATGCATGTTTTTCAGCCTCCTGCTATACATTACTCCCCCCCACGTTTCCCTACTACCCCACTTTAGACACCACATAGGGCCTCAGGAAACTTGAAGCAGTCAAAATCCCATCCAGATCACTTCTCTTTTCTAGTTCTTATATCTATCTTACACCCTAGAAAATAGACAAAAAGATGGGGTTTTATTTTAAATGGCTGTGCCTTGCACTTCTGTGCGTCAGGTTTTGTCCTACGGGCTTTACATATCTCAACTTGTCCAATTCTCAGGAGAGCCCTGTAGGTAAGTGTTTTATTTCTACTTTATTATGAGGCTGAGAGAAGTTTATTGAATTTTCCAAGGTTTCACAGCTAATAGGTAATGGGGACCCAGATTTGAGAGATGGCAATATTGAATGGTTTTCTATTACTTTCTGTTTGTGTCTTGGGGTGCTGGCTGAGACCCACTTCTCCAAACAGATCACTACTGAAGAACTTGCTAGTCCTAGGCTTGCTACTCTCATTTGTATGTCCCCGTCTCCTTCCCCTATCCTTACTTATCTCTGATTCCTTTGGTTGCCGGAGTAGAGTGTGGGGTGTAGGTGGAGGGCATGCATTGCTGCTGGCTAAGAGAAGCAGCAAAAGATAGAGGTGCAGGCAAGGATCCCAGAGTCTGTGTGCTTGAGTTGGAATCCACTGAGCCTCCCCAGACAAGTCATAATCCCAACACTTAATTAGCACCTTCGTTTTACAAAGAGCTTTTTCATTTGATAATAAGATAAGCATATAAGACATTTCTATCTCCATTTTATAACTGTGAATACAGAACCTTTTCCAAGGAGACTATCTTATCAGGTCTTCCAATTCTGGTTCCCTATCTCTTTCAATTACCTTCTAGCTGTCTCCTCTGGAGAATAAGCTAAGAAATGCCATTCTGGGATATTGAAGCTACAACAGTGAAAACACGATGGCTTGGAGCAGTGAGTCATAAGTCATTGTGACTGGGAGATGGCTTTCCTTGCTCATGTTCTGGGAAGCAGCCGTCACAAATGTAGCTAATGTAGAACAAGTGGTAATCTAGGAAATTGTAACATGAGATCACATAATGGCAGTGGCCTTTGAAAGATAAGGTAACTGATAAGGAATATTGAGAAAGGAACATAGGAGACTAAGAATTTGAAAGATGAAAGACTTCCTCTAATGCTGCCCGAAGAGAGCGTGATCTGACTTCAGATGACCTGCACTGGTTCTTCAGACTAAAATTCCATTCAGTGGAGAAAGGCAATTCATCAAGCAACCAGAGCTGAAAAGTAATTCTCTGAAAGAACATCAGCTGCCCTGGCTCATGTTCTTTGCTCACCTAGCAGAGAACTTGCCATTGGCCTCCTGAGTGCTGATGACCAGCATGGGTTCTCTCAGGAAGGACCCTCCTGCTGGGAGGTAACATGGGATATTGCTCTATCAATCACTCTGGTGAGTTCAGCTCTCACAGTGCAGTTTCTTGTTATCTGATCACCTCTGCTGGAACTGATAAAGACCCTGAGCCTGCTCAGATTTTGGGCTTTGCATCCCCACTTTGGTGCAGCCACACTTGGGAGGCCCTCACCTGAAGAAGACAGAGTCTTTCCATGATGTGGCCTTGGTAGCTTATGGGCACCATAATCTTGTTTTGTCCAGGAACCCAGCATGTTCATCTAGTCCTAAAATTTCAAAGAACAGATGCTTCAAAGAACATGGGTATGTGTTTGAGCAGTAATCTTGCAGAAACATTTCTAAACACAGGCTCAGTGTGAGGATCTGAAACTTACTCAGGTTTGTACCCCCAAATAGACATGGAATAAAATTTCCTACTACCAGATTAGGTGCCTACGAGGCCCCTTGGGCCTAGGGTGTCCTGAGGCTTTGAAGGAAGGACCTCACATGGGTAGCCTGAAGGAGAAGAACAGTATCGCAGGGGTAAGTATTTCCTTTGGGCATCAACTAGTCAGGACCTGGGGCAGACGGGAAGGAGAACAGCATAGGGGGAGGAGAAGAAAACATCTCCTTGGTCTGGAGTCTGGAAAGTTGGTTGGTGAGAATACCAGTCAGATTTGACTCCTGTGTGCTCTTTGCAGAGATCCTTCCCATGGTCCACTCATTTAGGCTTTGCCCATTCCCCATTGTGGGCGATTCCCTGAGAGAGGCTGGATTGGGGGAACAGACCCCTAATCAGTGGATATAGCACTCAGAGATTCCATCACGAAAAGGTCACAAAGTGAGTGGATCCAGAACTCTGGTTGGATATTACTTGACAACCCAGATAGGTGGGCAAGGGAAAGAAACTAGATGACCTAGTTGCTAAGGTGGTATATTACACAGTATCCTGTTGGCTTAGTAGGGTTTGGTGAGCCCCAATATAGTGACAGGAAGGAGTGTCTCACCTGTTGGCTGAAGCTGGTGAAAAGTAGGTGACACCTAAATCAGATGGTATCTGTATCAGGGCTCCACACATTCATCAGGATTAAATGAGATAATATACAGTACAGCCTTACCGGTATACTATGCCTGGTAAGTGCTTACAGTGGCAACCACTATCATCATCATCATCTTACATAGTACTTTATACTCATGTTCATGTTGCATTCAGAAAATCTGATAGTTGACTGTAGAAATTAGTGTAAATTATATTATAGTTGTACTCAATTCAGTGTTGGTCCATGATAGAGACTGGACCATCAGTGGCTTCTCAGAGTTAGAAGGATCCATGAAGAACCAAGGGTCAGATAGTCAAGATCAAGGTCAAGCAGGTAAAATGCATAAGTTATTCAGGATGGTGTAGCATAATAGGGAAGGCTGAGGACTGCGGGGAAATGGGGAGTATATGCCAAGCCTAAGGGCAGTGGCTCCTCAATTCTAGCAGGTTGGTGCCATGCAGTGACCAACTAGAATTGAACACAGGGATTCTAGCTCTTCTGATTATTTATTAAAGAGAGATCCAGATTTTAAGGTGAAATTTTACAGTTTAAAAATATTATAAGCCAATAAATGTTTTTGTAGGCTGTGTGGGATCTGTTAGCTGTCCGTCTGGGACATTTATCACTAAAGCTTGAATCCCCTCTATAGCCCTCCTGCCCCATGGTCATCCAGTGAAACCCCCGAGGGATGGTCTGATTGTTCTTTTTAAGTCCTACTTCTATGGCAGTGTGACAAGTCCCTGAAGTCACACATCTGGAACAGGGTCAACAGGGCTGTAACTGCAAGCACTCGCTATTGCTTACCTGCTGCTTCAACAATAATTGGATTGGACACAGATTCTTGCCCTCCACCCAGCATCACCCACCCCAGGTCTGAACTCACATTATAGCAATTGAGGGAGTTAGTCTTCCTCTTTTTTTTTTTTTTTTTAAAACCTTTTTTCTGACACAAGCTGGGGCTTAACCTTAT
>NW_006287951.1:3368344-3387345 GCF_000327345.1 Myotis davidii | reverse complement strand
TTTTTTTTTTTTTTTTTACAACCTTATTGCTGACACAAGCTGGGGCTTAACCTTATAAAACCTGCAGAAAACAGGAGTCAACTTGAATCAGCAAACGCTGGGCAATGCTAAAATGTAAACGCAGGACCGGCCCCATGGATATGCAACTTGTGTGGTTGCACAGGGCCCTGCACTCGGAAGGGCTTCACACTTGGTTGAATGTTCTGCTCTTGCGGTCTTAAGGACCTATGTTTTCATTTTGCACGGGACCCCATAAATTATGTAGCTGCCCTGCATGAATGTGATCAGAGTTGGAAGCAGATCATGTGGAATTCTTTTTGTTGTTTGGAGCTTCCTACAACGTGATGAGTTTGCACTTTTATGTGATTTGAGGTAATGTCATGGAAACCAGGGAGCAGAAACATGCTTTCCTGACCATTTTAATAGACGGGGATGTTCTCCCCTGCTTTATGGTGAGTGCAGAGGGTGGGGAAAGATTTAATTTCCTGTGATGTGACCCCATCCCACGGCTTTTCTTCCTTGTCTCAGGTGTTAGGCAAAGGAGATACAGGTGGGTATGGAATTCATTGTGGGGATAGCTGTTGTGTTAGCATTAGAGGAATCTGGAGAATAGACAACATCCCATGGGTAGGAGAGCAGGAGACTCAAACTTTTTCCCAGTCATTTTCAGGTCAGCAGAACTCTGGAATTGCGAAGGAAGGGCATGCGCTGGGCATGAGAATAGTTTCACTGGTGCATTTTAGTTGGTGCTACAAGATAAAAATACAGGGCACGAAAAGTTCTCACTGAACTTCTACCAGAGATTCGTTGGTGCTGGAACCATAATTAATTCCATTTCTATTGCTCCCTTATTCATTATACATATGGTCTGTTCCGGAGATTCTATTGCAGGACTTTCGGTACAGTGGGAAAGTCCAATAGAGCAAACCTGAAAAACGAGGGCTTTGCGCTTTGGCTTTAGCCTTTTAGCTAAGGATTCAGGGACTGCAGCTATAGAGTCTGTTCTTAGTGAGGGAAGAAGCAGAACTCGAGGGAATCTATTGTACCAATGCCCTCCCCAAGTCACAGAGAGTTGCAGATCAAGAAATTGCTTTGCAAATTTGGCAAACCCGATAGAATGGCCAACTAATGATGACCAGAACAACCCATCAATCTAGGGCTCAATCAGTACAAGCAAGTGTTACCCTGGATAATCACCCCTCCCCTCTGCAAACATGAACACCCAAATCATTGGGACTAGAATGACATTAATTGTATAAATGATTTTGGTGAGAATTGATATCTTTACTGTAGTGAATTCTCCTACCCAGGAACATAGGATATTTCTCAGCTGATTCAATTCTAATTTTTATGTCATTTCATGAAAATTTATGATCCTTTTTATTTAGTCCTGCATATTTGTTGTTAACCTTGCCTCTGGATATTTTATATTTTTCAATGCTATTTTGAATGTCACCTTTTTTCATTATAGCATTTATAAACTAGTTAACTATCTCTTACTGGTATATTGGAAATCTATTTTTATATCTATTTTTTTATGTTTGCCAATCAACTCTGATGTTTTAGATCTTGTTTTGGTAACTACTCATGTGATATAAAAATCTGTGGCATAAATTCTGTAAATGTTAGTGGCAGAAATCACTAATTGATCATCTCATTGAGCCTGGGCGCAGTCAATTCTTCTCAATCTGTACACTGTTGGGAGACAACTCTCTATGGGTTTGTCATGTTTCTGCACATCTTCTGAGCCTATTGTTCTGAACCATCTTTTCAAGGTTGTTTGTATCGCAAACAGCCTTGGAAGATAGAGCGTCTCATTCCAAGCAAAGGACAAGTTTGCTTATAACCTTGGAAGATAGAGATAGTGTCTTCCTCATGAGCAAAGGGAAAGTAAGTTAGTAAGGATGAAAGACTCAGATTCGTTAGGCTGTAATTGCATGTGCTGGTGTCCTCTGGCTCTCTTCACACCACCTGGTGGGAATTGGGGTTCAGGGAACTGGTGCAAAATGTTGTTATTCTGGCTTGCTATTGATGTGAGGAATAAATTATCTTTCATCTCTGATCCAGGAGTCTTGGGTCTCCTTCCAGCCTCTATGAATCGGTGTCAGGCTAGCTTGTTAGCTGATAAGTAGGGTAAAATATCAGACCCTCTCATTTCTTAACAGTTTTGTTGATGAGGATGGGATGCTGAAAAAACCCCACACACATGACTTTCTGGAAGAGGCCATATGAGAGCCTTATGGGTTTAAGAATGGATTTGAGGAAAGTCCATAAAATTGCTAGCAAACATATTTACTAAATTGTGTGGTCACTGGGACAATAAATAGTCCTCATTGTTGAGGAGAAATTGAGGAAGTGGTTATAGACTAAGTACCAGGAAATAAGTTAAAAGATAGCAGCCTGAATGGTGCCTGATTATTGCTTATTCTTGCCCAGAACTTTGTCACCAATCCAGTGATCAATCCCAAGACCACCTATTGTAACAGCTAATATTAAGATTCGTTCCGAGTGGTAAGGAGATTCCATTCCTTCCAGACAACAGTTACAGAGATGCACACCAACACTGAGCAAGAAAGAAGGGAAATGTGTGATTGCTATGGGCAGAAATCATGAAAACTTTGGCTGTCCACTTGGGAGATAAGGGGTGGTATGTATTAGAGAGGATGGCAATAGCTGAGATATATGGCTTAACCTCCCCTGCAGTTTATTATGTCCAACTTACATCTACTGGAGATAAGAGTGAAAGGTCTCCGATTTAAAAAAAATTTTTTTTACAGTGGGTTCTGGCTGCTCTAAGGGAGCTTTGGCATTCTTAGGGAGATGACATTTTCCTGAGAAAGACAATTTGCTGTGGGAAAGCACAGTTGAGACATTGACTAGTATTTGGGCTCTTGCTGCCCTGAATTGGGTTTACAACGCTAATGAAGATGACCTACTTGAGAATGAGAAACTGAACCAGAGAAATCAAAATTTTTCCAGCCCCAGAACCCTGGAACAATCTTCCTAGCTTTTTTGTTAAAACTGGGAAAGGTCTTAAGGGATGTTATCTTGGTAATGGTGTAGCACAGAGATCAAAAAACCTTTTCTGTAAAGGGCCAAGAAGTACATTTTTTAGACTTTGTGGGCTGTACTGTTTGCTGCAATTACTCACCTTGGCCACTGTAGCACAAAACAACCACAGGCAGTATGTAAATGAATGACATGACTTTGTTCCAATAAAAACGTTTTTTTGGTAATCCTCACCTGAGGATATTTTTCCATTGATTTTTAGGGAAAGTGGAAGAGAGAGGGAAAGATAGAGAGAAACATCAGTGTGAGAAAAACACATCAATTGGTTGCCTTCTGCACAAGCCCCAACCAAGGCCCAGGCCAGGGAGGAGTCTGCAACTAAGATACATGCCCTTGACCGAAATTGAACCTGGGACCCTTTGGTCCGCAGGCTGATGCTCTATCCACTGAGCCAAACTGGCTAGGGCCCAATAAAAACTTATTTGCAAAAGGAGGCAGCAGGCTGGATTTGATCCACAGCAATTTGCTGACCCCTAGTATAGCACATGCTCAGATGAAGGTGGCATCCTCAAAGAAAGTTGATATTGTGCAAGCCAAGCCGGACTCTGTAAGAGGGGGCAAGCCTTGTAGCTCTGGCCAAAAGGCAATGTGGAAAAGAAGCTGCTGAATGAAGGGGTTCCTAA
The DNA here is from genome assembly GCF_000327345.1 of Myotis davidii. Lineage (NCBI taxonomy): Eukaryota > Metazoa > Chordata > Mammalia > Chiroptera > Vespertilionidae > Myotis > Myotis davidii. Next base: position 3,383,653 of record NW_006287951.1, on the reverse strand, counting down.
TATTGAGATAAATGGCATCAACCGTGAGGACCTTGCTGCCCGACACAGAGTGTTAGGTGAGCAGAAAACACTGAAAGTTCATTGAGCCATGAGCTGCTGCTATGATGCTCAAAATCAAAAGTAAATGAAAAATCTTGTTTAATGACATGACATAATTTCATTCCACCATAGTTCCTAATCCCCTCTCACTGTATACCCTGACCTCAGCTACTTGAAGGAGAAAGATGATTAAAGGTGGGGCCAAGATCTCTCTATCTTCAAGAGAGATCAAAAGTCATACACAGACCCTCTGAGCATGCTGGAAAATTTTAGGAAGGGGAAGGACTCAAATTTTTATGACTCTGCTGAATAAGAGTGCTTGTGGGAGGAAAAGGCACCCAGATTCAGCTACAGTATCTATTATATAGACTGATGACACTTGATATATTGTCTTAGACATTGTCAACATTTTCTTTTTCATACCATTGACATCTGAGCTTTAAGTTCAACTCATATTAACATGGCAAAGTCTCCATCATATGTTAGTAGTATTCCCCCAGGTATACCCAAACTGCTGTGCCCTTTGCTACCAGAATTTAGTGAATATAGGTCTACTCTTTCACATCCACAGCTTTCACTATGTGGATGATGTCCCATTGGTTGGTGTTATGGATTGAATTGTGTTGACTCAAAATTCACATGTTGAAGCTCTAACTCTCAATGTGATTGTATTTGGATATTGTATTTAAGAGGTAATTGCAGTTAAATGAGGCATAAGGGTGGGGCCCTCATCCCACAGGACTGCTGCTATCAGGGTGTCCTCATACAAAGAGGAAGAGACTCCAGTAGTCAGAATGCACAGAAAAAGGCCACAAGAGGACACAGTAAAAAAGGCAGCTATCTAAAAGTCAAGAAGAAAGGCCTCAGGAGAAACCTGCCAACACCTTGTTCTTCTAACCTCTAGAACTGTGAGAAACAAAATTCTGTTGTTTAAGCCACCCAGTCGGGGGTGTTCTGTTATAACAGCCCTAGCAGGCTAATCCATTTGGCAAATCAGAAGTCTCAGACTCAAAGGCCCTGACTGCAATATTATCACATCTCTGCCACCAGGAGTGGTTAATGAACCTCGAAAAATTCAGGGATCTTCTCACAAAATAAAGATTCTTGGGACTATGTTGGCAGATTCACAATGCTGAACTTCTCTGTCAAAGAGAACAATCAAGGAAAAACTGCTGTCTCTTCTGCCCCCATTATAAAAAAGAAGGCCCTTATTGGACCCAGACTTTCACCTCAAGAGTGGCCATAGACACTTTCAAATGTTTAAGGAAATATCACCAGTAAATAATGTAGTCGTCAGACAACTATGGTGATTTCTTCACAGTAGAGCAGGGGAGCTTCCTAGAAGACAACTGAGTGGTTACTTAATAGATACCATGAAGTTATCCCTATGATGGGAGTCATCCAATAGAAAAGGGGGTATAAAACCTACCTCTGATGTTAGCTAACGTGATTAGTGACACCACCTTCGCCCTGAGTGGCATTCAGATTAGCTTCAACTTATTGGCCAGGGTTGTTACAGTCGGTAGAATTGCCTTAGTCTTCCTCCTTGTGGGCCAAGGTGAAGTCTGTGCAATCACCACCCTGCTATGCCTGAATCAATATCTTGGGCTGAATTGAAAGGTTGACACAAAAACTTAAGGAGAATATCACCTAGTTCTCTAAGGTGGGCCCTGATTTACAGGATTTATTTAGCTGTCTGGGTCTGTTACTTGGAGTCCCGTGATACTGGCCTTAATTAGGTGCCGTTGGAGACAAGTGGAATGAACTTGGCCTCACCTTTATTATGTCTGACTAATTGAAGTGGCCAAAAGAGTGGTGAAGATTTTCCAGAGGAGACGACAAGATGTTGTGTAAATGGGGGATGGATATTGTTCTGAGACAATCCTCCCTCTTGCAGTTGTACATGTCTCATGAGTGATAAGTGCTCACTGCACTTAGTTTTTAAGAATTCTTGTACAGTGACCAGCCTTGGTAGATAAAGTGTCTCCTTCCAAGCACAGGACAAGTTTGCCTACATCTTGGAAGACAGAGAAGATAGTGTCTCTCTCTCTCTAGAGCCAAGAGCAGGCATGCATAAATCCATTAAAAATGGTTTGGGTTCCCTAAGCTCAGGGCTTCTCTTCTGTAATGTAACTTATTGTATCTGCAGTGATCACCTGGCTCTCTTCAGGACACCCTGTGGAAATTGAGGCTTGGGGAACTGGTGCAAACTGATATTTTGACTCTACTATTGCTGTGAGTAACAAATGGTCCTTCATCTCTGACCCAGGGCTCTCATGTTTTCTATTATCTTTCATAAAACGATGGCAGCTTAACTTATTAACTTGCAAGACAGATAAAAATCTCAGACACTGTTCAGTTCTTGCCACATTCCAAGGATCCACTAACAAGCAGAGCTGGCACCTGAGATGAAACCAATTTTCTATCCACAGCCCAGAGAGCGTGAAGAGGGCAAAGGGCATGCGATAGCTCAGAAAAGGCCTGGACTAGCAGGTCAACAGCAGTGGAGGAAGACAGAAGAACATAAGGGCATGGCCATGACAGTAGGTGCTATGATAGATGATGCTGTCCCTAGGTATGTTACAGAAAGATTTTCCTATAATATGAAACAGGATTCAGCCCTGAATTCTTCCAGCTTTACTCAATAGAGTAGTTTTGTTTGACCTATCTTCAGTCTTGTTAGGGACAGGCAGGTTTCCAGGAGGGGATTTAGGAAAACGTGTCATCTCCCTCCAACTCCTGCTTTTGTCTCCTTTCCTCCTTTGCACCCCTTTCCATAATGAAAACCAGTTTGCATGGAAGAACCCATTAACAGTCCATTACAACCTCGTGTTGATTTCCATTGTCGAAGTGTTATATATCTTAGAAAACATCTTTTGAATGCTAGATGCATTTTCAGAAGAAATGACTCTTCCACATGGAAGACATATACATAGCTATTGGGATGGATTTTCTAGTGCCCTTGGCATTGTACCACATCAGCAGCAACTCTACTCCATCTATCAGACAGATAGCAGTGCTGATGGCTGGCTCCTCGGTGCACTTCCCTGCTATACACAATCCTTAGTCTCCTAAAATAAAGTTACATTAACCTAAAACTGTAAAGAAAATAAATCTAGGTTTATTTTAGTTCTTTGCAAATCTCTATCAGCTGGAAAACCTCAGATCTTAATTTTCATACTAAGGTGTTTTTTTTTTTTCCAGAAACTTGTAGAACATCTGAAGGAAGATAGATTTTTTAAAAAGAGATCTTCCTGCCAATTAACTCGGCTCATTTTTAAGAAATGGGAATGTTTATCTCAGAGATGAATTAAGATTTCTAAAGGTGATGGTGGACTAGAACCCAAATGTCTCCATAAATGATTCTCCCTTGGTTTAGAATGGGCAAAAGGGCAGAGGTTATTAAAGTGAATGAAGTCGTTGCCTTTTACAGGTCGATGGCACCCTTTCTTTCGGCAACAGCAGGTAAGAGAGAGGGGGAGAAATCTTTATTGCCTTCACGTTTGGATGATACCGTACATTCCCTAATGCAATATGAAATATCATCCTAATGAATTTAATCTTAAACACGATTCTCATCAGAGCAATGAAGAGAGTGCCTGGAAGTCCAGGGCTGCTCCTACCAGTGACATCAGAAACCATCCAGGGAAAGAAGTCATCATGCAGTGCCTCATCTAAAAGGCCTTCATGACTCTGAAAGGCATGGGGAAGAATGAGTTCATACCTGAATAAGAAATGCCTCTGAAACGACTGAGTTTTTAGTTTTGATTAGCGAGAAAAATATTGTCCATTGGTCCCCATACTCCTGGATCTTTTGGTTTAAAGTGGTGGATCCTGAAACAACCCAGAGATTGGCTCTTTCTAGTTCACTGAGACCACCCAGTACCTGGGACTACATCCTAGGATAGGCTTGTGAGGATTCAGTTCCCACCCTTGTCTCCTGCCCTGGATAAACATTTCAGAAAGCGCTGTTCCTCCATAGTGACTATTCAGAAGGAGTCACGCTCCACTGAGGAGTCTTTTCCTGGCTTTCTTGACATTCTTGGATTGTTGGGGAGGGGCGCTCCATGCGTCCCTTGCCTGTTAACAAAACTGACTTTGTTCAGGTGCCAGCTGTCAGGTGCTGGGTCTGTCCAGGGCCCTGAGAGGTAAATCTCTATTAGTGCTCATCAACCATGTTAATTACATTCTGTTTATCAGTGATTGTTTTAGGAATAAACATGTGTTGGAATTCTGGCCAAAGAGAAAGACATGAAGTGTATGTATGTGTGTGTGTGTGTGTGTGTGTGTGTGTAGGGGGTGCTTCTGGGAATATTTTTTTACTCTTAAAAAGAGACATAGAAAAGGATGTTCGCTCTAAGCCTTTGGACATTGTTGAATGAGGACATGATGCTTGGAGCTGCTGCAGCCACCTTGCCACCATGAGAGTCCAAGCCTGAAGACAAACAGCAACATGTTGAGGATGGATCCCAATGACATAACTGAGCCAATGAATTACGCTAAATATGCCCCAGCTCCAAACTTTATTTGGTCCTGGGGTTGGTTTGATCTTATTTATTTAAAAGCTTTTTAAAAAATATCCTCACCTGAGGATATATTTTTATTGATTTTGAAGAGAGAGGGAAAGAAAGAGAGAGAGAAAGAGAGGGAGAAACATATATAAATTGCTTCCACACATGCCCAGCCAGGGATCGAACCCACAACCCGAGCATGCACCCCAACTGGGAATCAGACGCGCAACCCCTCAGTGCATTGAATGACACTCCAACCAACTGAGCCACACTGGCCAGGGGTCAAAATCCTTTTTGAGTTGTGTTCTCTTGCATTCAACGGAAAGGATTCCAAACTGGCGTAGAGTCACCATGTTTGCCTGCCTTTTCATTTCCTCACTTTACCCTCTTTTATGAAGTTTTCTTTCTTTCTTTTTTTAAAATATATTTTATTGATTTTTTATGGAGAGGAAGGGAGAGAGATAGAGAGTTAGAAACATCGATGAGAGAGAAACATCGATCAGCTGCCTCCTGCACATCTCCTACTGGGGATGTGCCCGCAACTCAGGTACATGCCCTTGACCGGAATCGAACCTGGGACCTTTCAGTCCGCAGGCCGATGCTCTATCCACTGAGCCAAACCGGTTTTGGCTGTTTCTTAACAAATAGGTGACACTTACAAGCTCAGGCATCCACATAGAGCCCACAGCACCTAACCCCCCACCCTCCCATAGCCCCAGGACATATATGGGATAGGGGTTCTCCAAACCTTCTTTGAAACTTCCTTGATGGCTCAGAAAGGCATCTTTAACATAGAACCTGAGCCTGGCTGGTGTGGCTCGGTGGTTGAATGTTGACCTATGAACCAGGAGGTCACAATTTGATTCCCGGTCAGGGCACATGCCTGGATTTTGGTCTCAATCTCCACTAGGGGGTGTGAAGGAGGCAAGCCAATCAATGATTCGCTCTCATCATTGATGTTTCTATCTCCCCTTCTCACTTCCCCTCTGAAATCAATAAAAATATATAAAATGGCAAGCTGATAAATGTCAGGTTCACTCTTCCTTTAGAGTAGAGCAAGACATTCATGAAACTTCAGAAGAATGGCTAGGAACAGAGCACCACACGGTGGCCTATCCTCTGACTGGGGGCCCAGTGTCTCATGCTGCAGGACTCTGCTGGCCTGGGAGAGGGGAGTGTTTACAGTAAGGATGGGAAGACATCAAGAATTTTCATTTCCTAGAGTTTTTTGCTTTTTCTTCCCCAAACTGAAAAAAAAAAAGCTGAAAAATACCCCCCCACCACATATTTCTAAAATTCTTTTCTTCTCTAGTCCTCACATCTCTAAATATATCCAACATGATAATTTTATGAGCAACCAAGTTATACATAATACATTTTATGTTCTTAAATGTATCAAGTGATTTTAGATCTGCACAGGATGCTAAAAAACAAGAACAGACAGTGCCCAATTTGTAAATTAATTTGGGAGTATAACTCTTTTTTAAAGTGAGTTGCTTGAACTCAGCCTTGTCATTTACTAACCATACTAATGCAGTTAATTTAACACTTGCGGAGCCTCTCATGTGCTTGACTCTTTACTCCACCTTTATACATATTATCTGGAAGATTTGAGGATTTGAGTCTCACAACCCCAAGTCAAAGGGAACCAAAGCTCAGATAGCTTAAGTAACTTGCCCAGGGACACACAGCATGTACATGGTAAAACCAGGACCCTGTGATCTCTCTGGCCCTGGAGCTGGTTGTTTTCACACTCACCCCTGCTCTCCTGATAGATCTTAATCACCATCTGCATCAACATTTCTATGGGAAAATGCATTCCAAATTCTAATTGCAATGCCAAGAGCACATCTCAGCTCTGGCAGCTAAAGCTCCATTTACCCTTCCAATTTTCCTGTTTTTCTCTGAGAGAGAGAGTGAGAGAGAGAGAGAGAGAGAGAGAGAGAGAGAGAGAGAGAGAGAAAGAGAAAGAAAATCAGAATTAGTGTGATAGGTTGGCCTGCATGAAGGCCTCATACTGTCATCTGCCCGATAGCCTGTCTCACCTCTGGCCTTGCCCATCCTCCACTGGCTCCCCCACCCTCATCAGGTAGCTGAGCTGGAAATGATGCACACATTCTTCAAGTTGTTCTGCTTCTTTTTTTCTTAATCCTCACCAGAGCATATTTTTTTCACTGCTTTTAGATAAAGTGGAAGGGAGGGAGGAAGGAAGGGAGAGACATTGATGTGAGAGAGACACATTGATTGGTTGCCTGTCTCCCACATGCACCCCGACCAGGGCTGTGGATCAAACCTGCAACCTAGGTACATCCCCTTGACTTGGAATTGAACCCTCGACCGTTGACCGTTTGGTGCATGGGCGGATGCTCTAACCACTGAGCACACTGGCCAGGGCGTTTCTGCTTCTTTTAGCACCTGTTTACAGCCCAACCATTGACACAGGTTTGATAAAAGGGTTTGGTGATTATCCAAATCCCAGCTTGGGCCAGAACTCCCTGTGCAAGCATTCAATAAAATGTGAGATTTCACCTCCCTCTCAACACTCTACCCCACGATTGGTACCTCACCTGGTGAGGACCACCAGAACCATCTTTATGCCTCATCTCTTGTTTCTAGACCTGCCATCCCTCCTCCCACCAGGTTAATCTCTTCTCTCCCTAGTATTTCAGAAACTGTTGGGGATTTTTAAAAATCAGCCAAGCTTTCTCTATGCCTCCAGTTTGCCTGCATCTGTACTCTAACCTTATTTATTTCTTATTTTTTTAAAAAAAATCTTTCAATCAAGTTTTGTAGTTTCTCTTGAGAACAAGTTCCACTGCACCCCTTTTCCTTAAAATCAAATCCTAATTTCTCCTGCTACTTTGTAACTATCTCCTCATCATCCTTTCCTATCAGGAAGACCTCACCCTTCTTGCCTGTGGTTATTATTAATATTGTGCTGAGGATTCATAATTTACATTGTGGAATATTTTGGACCTGGCTCTCTGCTCCTTTTCCTTTTGTTTCCTGAATTCTTCCCTATAATTTCTCTGCGTTTCTGTACTCCTGCTCAGGGGAGAGACACCGCACAATGCTGGCCCAAGGCGAAGCTGTTGCTGCTGACCGGCTGAGAGGAGGTGTTTCCATTCTCCTTGGACTCTCATTCTCCTGTTTTCACAGATAATTGGGAATTGGCTTTATAAAGTGGAAATGACATGAGAAACAAAATCGAAAGACATTGTCAACATAACTGACATTGGAGATATGCACAATCTAATGAGTTCTTGGGTAAGAAATTATCCAGGATTTTTAGGAAATAAAGAATGATCTGAAATTATCACCAGTATGAATGAAAAGTGTTTCCTTTGGGAGCTGAGCATCCCTGGTCTCCAAAGACCTTCGCTGCCATTAGTTGATTAATTCATTAACACCTCGTGGAGCCCAGGATATCGACTGTATATGGCTCTGAGCAGGCAGTCTGATTTCTTTAGAAAATTTCTTTTATAGGAAAGCACAGAAATAGTAAATAATTAAGCTCTAAGCTGCCTCATTGTGATCTTTTATTGATCAAGGCAGAGATTGGAGAGGAGGAGGGCTTCAGGCAGCCACTCTAAACAGACTTTATTTGCCCCAGGATGACACGTTACTGTGAGATGCCTGGTCCTATTATAAAGCCTTTAGGAAGGAAACAAGCTCACAGCGTGTTTATGGCTCGAGTTATGTCTGTCAGAGGTTAATCGCCCCCATCTTGAAGACTGAAGCATTTCCTGGTGGACTCCCAAGAGGCCAGAGGAAGTGAAATGACGAGTGTGCTGCCTGCTGCTTTCTGAGTCCTGGCTTCATTAAGCTGGGTTTTAATGCCTTTTCTTTTCTTTTAATAAAGCTATTAGGACAATGACTTATGATGGTGCTGCTCAGTGAGACCTCCAGGGAGTGAAAGTGGGGGCATGAGCAGAAGGGCTGAGCTTGGATCAATGGCAGAGAAAGTGGTCTGAGCCACGCTGCTGGGTGGGATTTTTGCTGCTTCTCTCCCAGGGTACCGTGTTGTCCCTGGCTTCTGTCCCCCATTCACCAGCCAACGGCCCTTCTCTCCCAAGGTCTCCAGGTGGATCCAGGTGGGAGGGAGGGATCAGCAGCCGTTTCAGTGACCCACATTTCCCCCCGCTCTTGTCCTTGACCCAGTTCCCTTCACTCCCCTGTGTTCCTTCAGGTACTACCATCTTTCTCTCCTCTTGTCAGCAGAGCTCCTTGAAGGAATTATCTGCACCCACTGTCTCTACCCCTGCCTATCTCTACCTCCCCTCTCATTTCCTGGGCACCTCCAATCTAGGCTTTCAGCTTCTCCTTGGTGACACAGCTCATCTCACTCCTGTGGGGGTTAATTTAATCAGCAATCATGTGCCATATCTTCCTGTCGGGCTTTGGAAATTGTCCACAACTCCCTCCTTAGTATCTCTTCTTTTGGCTCTTGTGACAACCTTAACAGTGTTTTTCTACATAGTCCGTGTGGCAGTCATGAAGACACAATGATCAGATCCCCTCTGGGCAAGCCTTGCTGCCTAACTGGGCCTCCCTCAGGATTCCCCACATCTTCGGGCCAAGGCCTCACTCTTCGTGGGTGGTCCTGGCCAATGACTGAGAAAAGGGTGTTAGAAGGGCCCAGCCATTTCCCTTCAATGTGGGACTGTCTAGCAGGAATCTTTGCTCTGGAGCTCCCTGCTGGTGGCACTTAGGTCTGCCTCAGTTTCACCAATCCCACCTCTCTTCCTTATGCAGTTGTTGCTCCCAAGAACCTTCTGCTCTCCCAACTCTCTCTTGGTGTTTGTTTCCTGGAGGAACCAAAGAGCACCTTCCTGTGCGCCTTTGTTGCTGCTACTTTCTGCCTCTTTAATGACAGTGTTTCAAAAGCACTGATCTTAGGTTTCCTTCTCTTCTCTTTTCTTCTCTTCTCTTCTCTTCTCTTCTCCTCTCCTCTCCTCTCCTCTCCTCTCTTCTCCTCTTCTCTTCTCTTCTCCCCCTTGTTCGGTCATTGTTTTATTCTCCTCCATGTCTTTCACTCTCCCCTCACACTAGAGAAAAACCCCAAATCTCTCTCTCAGATCATTTCTCTCCCCAGCCTTCAAGTCTGTGTATCTCAGCTTTGCAGATATGTCCATTTGGATCTCTTGCAGGCACTTCAAACTTAACACGGGCAAAAAAGAACTCATCAAGCCCAAGCACTTATCCCTGGGCCCCCAAGATGGTCCTCTCATATTTTCTGTCTAGGGAGTGGTACCTTACTGCGGATTAAATCTCTGTGCTAGAAACCTCAGTTCTGTTCTTGATTCCTCGGTTGCCATGTAGAGCAAATCTCCAGACCCCCAGGACCACTTCTGTGACCACTGACTATTCTTGCTGGAGTTGCCTTTGTCCTGACCTGAATCACTGCAATCGCCTCCTGACTAGTCTTTCTGTCCCTGACCCCATCACATTAAATTCATCCTTGGACCTGTTGTTACAGTAATCATAAAGTACACATCTGGTATCCTTCTCCTGATCACCCCCTTTAATAGCTTTTCCTTCACCCCTCCAGATAAATCTAAACATCTCAAAATGGCTTGGGGAAGAGTGCCTCAAAGAGCAGTTCCTGGAACACCAGCATCAGCACCACCTGGGGACTTAATAGAAATTCTCAGGCCCAGCACAGATCCACTGTCTCAGAGCTCTGAGGATGGGGCCTCGTGGTCTGTTTAACAAGCTCTCAAGGCGATGCATGCTAAACGATACTGTGTGAGTATCACTGGTTTAGGAAGTTGCCTGCACTTCTAGCTCCCTCATTTGTCCCTCATAAATCCTCCTCCCTCCCTGCTCTGATCACACTGAGAAACTTGTCTGCTCAATAAGGGCTCCCTCTAGCTCCTCGTTCCTCTTCAAGAACCAGTGCCTTTAACAATAAAGAATTATTTAAACGACAACCACCAGTGCATGCATCATCTCCTTCAGGAAGCCTTCCCTGACCAGTCTCTGCCTGAGGTAGGCGCCCCTCCTGTGTGTTCTCACAGTCCCCCATGCTTCGCTCTATCACTGCCCTTATCTCGCTGTGCTATAATTGCCTTTTTACCAGGCTGCAACTCCCACTAGACTGTGAGCTTGTTCAGAAGAGAGATTGTCTTTCATCTCTGACTCCCTGGGGCCTGGCTCTCTGCCATGCTGAGCCCAGAGAAGGGGTGCAGTAATAGATGTCCTGATGGGGGAGTATCAGGCTCTGCCTTTGCTGGGGTTCTGGCCTACAGTGACATTGTCAGCTGCCTGCAGCAGGTGATTCTGCCTCCTCAGCTGCCTCTGGACATCTACCCTAAAAGTAGTGAGACTAGAGTTTGATCTTATCCTGCTTGCTTCAGTTTAGCCCTGGGGAGCTGGGTATGGGCATGTGCTAATTGGATGACGGCATCGGGTCTGACTGGTCTTGTTAATGTGTGCACAGCCAGTGAGCAGAGCACAGTTCAAGCAGAATCATCCTGAAAATGCTTTGATTCTCCTGGCTAAGCAGTCTGACCCTGCACTCCTGGGAACTTGGCATAACTTGGCCAGACCATTATTAGTGAGAGGGATTCGAAATCAGCTCTGCAAGTGGGTGTTATTGCGCTGCCTTGCCTTCCCGGAATGCTCAATCCTGCCAGGCCTTAATTTGTCCATCTTTGCAGTGGGCATCATCCAGATTAGTCATGCACTGTGCCAAGTGCCTCAGGTTCGAGCCTTTCTGAATGAGTCACTCCCCCAGTGGTTCTGATTGGAAAGCAAGGAAGGTTAGGTTTGCAGCTTGAAAAGCATCACAACTCAGCGGGAGGCGGAGGGCAACACTGGTCTCCTTGGGCAACTTAGAAGCCCAAAGAAAGAACTTCCCAGGGTGCAGATGCTGATAAAAACAGAGCAAAGAATGGTTGCTTCCTGGTTTGAAAAGAGAGATGCGTCTCCCCTCCTATCTTGGCAGCTCCCACCACTTCCAGTCTCAGATGAGGAGGTCCAGGAGACAGACGGGGGAAGTTTGAGCTGGATGGAGCAGCTTTGTGAACGTTGATCCCTTGGGAGACCAGAGACATTGCACCTACACCTGTCAAAGGGACAGTTTTTTTCTCATCGGTCACCCCTTGACCAAATGCATCACTTTAAGGCACTGGTCCTTTATCTATTTTGGGGGAATCAGAAACCTTTTGGAGAATCCAAGAAAATGATGGTTATTCTTCCCTGAAAAAGGAATAGCTCCCATAGGTGCGTATCTTTTGGTCTCTTTTCGGGTGGTTTGTGGGATCTGAGAGGTTTATCCATTAATTGTAAGAGTCTATGGGCGGCTGCTAAGGAATCTCTGCTACTAGCTGCTCCCAGTGTTTTGTGCACCAAAGTGCGCTCTTCCATGGCCCTTGCTCCCGAAGTGCCAGGCAGAATTGTTCCCTTCTCGGTGCTCACATGGCACATAGCCCTTGCTCTCTGGAGTCAGGCTGGCCCTGGTTGCTGCCCTGGCTTCCTCCTTTACTGGACTAATTGATGAGCCATGCCCAGCCTCAGTTTCCTTTCTGATGAAATGGGCATGATTATGGGGTCTGCCCCTTAGGGTTGTTGTGAGAATTCAATGAGAGCCTTCATGTCAGAGCCGTACATAGGGACTGGCACTGAGAGGGAATTCGGGGCTGGGCCTTTTGTTCTGTGTCCCTGGTGCCTGACACAGAGCCTGCACACAGTAGGCATTCAATTATCATTGGTTAAAGGGGAGAAGGAATGATGAGGCTAAGCTGGAGACGTATTATACCTAAGGGAGTTGGCTAAATGTGACCTGGCCTTGCCTTTAGCCTCCCCATCCTGCTTAGTCTTCTGGATTTCCCCCGAATTTGGAGAGCCCAACCTAAAACCTGGCAGGTATGGATTAAATGAAATAATGTGAAAAGTGTAGTATAATGCAGAAGCCCTGGCTTTGGAGTCAGAACTGGATTCAAATCCAGACTCTGACACTCATCTAACTTTGGGCAAACTGAATCTCCCAGGGCCTCAGTTTCCTCAAATGAAATGTGGGACTATGGTGCCTATCTTATAAGATTCTGTGCAGATCAGATTAAGCCAAGTTTATAAAATGTTTAGCACACAGAAGGTGCTGAAGGAGGGAAGCTGTAGTTGTTATTGTAAACAGTGGAAGGGTGAGCAAATGTGAGGTCTGAAAATTAGTGTGTTATTGTTTATTTTGGGGTTGGGGTCAGCTTAGTCCTATACCCAGAGGCCTGGGGACATGCCTGATATTGGACTCCAAGTTGAGACTGCTTGAGTTCCATCCCTGGCTCTATCATTTGGGCCAGAAGTGACCAGTTACCTAGTGACCTTGGAAAAGTCAATTAACCTCTCTGAGCTCCAGTGTCTTCTGTGGAATGGAGATAATAATACTGCCTATCCCATATTGTTGCTTTTATTGTGAAGATCAAGTGAGAGAATGTATTAATCACATCTAGTGCAGCACCTAACACATAGCAAGTGCTCTGCAGATGGTATCTTTGTTACTGTTATTGTCTGAGGAAGGGCAAGTGGGGGTCCACACCCCAACACTTCCTTAGCCTGCAGAGCTCACCAGGTAGCAGAGGTCATTGTTAGCTTCTGGAGGAATTATTATGTTCTAATTTTATTTCCTAGCTGAGCTTGGACAATGTAATGGCAGCCTGTAGGTGGCCTGGGCTCAGCTGGGCCAGGAGCTAGACTGCGGCCCCACAGACTCCAGGGGCCATATAGACCCTGTACGGCCCTAGTCAGCATGCTGCTTGGAGCTTGCAACTCTGTGTATGTTTCCTGGACAACAGGCTTCACCCTTTCCCAGTCCCTGGAGCCCCTGCCAGCTGAGTTTTCCAGGAGTAAACCTACATCCTCTTAGGAGAAGTCCATCTCCAGCTGAGGCAGAGGCCGTGTGGACCCAATGCTCTATGCAGCCAGACCTTCCGGGAGAGCCCCACAGGCCCAGGGAGGCTGCCGAGTTTCGTTCATATTTATCATCACTTGGAGCTGCACCTTTTCTCCAGGCTGTGCAGGGATGTGCATCACCATGGAAACGCTAGAGGTGAAATCACTCAAGTGTTGGCAAGCGGAGTTTCTCTCTGGAGCTTGGAAAAATGGAGAGCATGCTCACCGTGTCACAGAAAGGAAAGATGCCCTTAAAACAACCTGAGCACTCTCAATTCCATTTGGGGACTTTACCTTTAAATAAAAGTTGAGCAATAAATGAAAGAAAAATGTTTTCAGTCTGTAGATTGGCTACCCCAGAGAGTCCATTCGGAATGGACATGCCCATCCTTTCTGGCTTTCCTAATCTACTACATCTTGTAGAGTGGATAACACATTCTGTCTGGAAAGAAATGGGGTGACATCGCGAAGTTGATATTTTAAATTGATGAGGCTGGAGAACTGAAGTGTGGACCCTTGTGCCCATTGACCATTTCTGGCTCTTTGCCTGCTTTTTGGGCTCAGGACATGTTTTCTAAATGAGAATCTGACAGATTCCTGGTGGCTAAGGCCATTGAGAATATGTGTGCCAATTGGGGGTTGGGGGGAGATCCAAGGTAACTGTACTCATCCCTGCTCACAGGCTGCCCTGCCCTCAGACTTTTGAGGGTTCTATGCCCGCTCCTGGGAGCTAATTTGGGCAGTGAGGAGCCATACAATTCTAGTTACCCAGACTGGCACAGGGGAGGAGAAGCAGGGTATGGGGAGAGTGCAGGTAGTTCTGGGAGGTGTGAGGGTTCTATGCCCGCTCCTGGGAGCTAATTTAGGCAGTGAGGAGCCATACAACTCTAGTTACCCAGACTGGCAAGGGGAGGAGAAGCAGGATATGGGGAGTGTGCAGGTAGTTCTGGGAGGTATTGGGGCACTAGGGTAACTCAGGGGAGACTGAGCATGCCCATGGCTTAGAGTAGGCCATTGGTGGGGTCTGCTTGAATTCTATCTTGCCTCAGGGTTGCATGGTTCTTTCTGGTCTTGTTTTCCTCCATTGGGTAAAAAAAGCACTGATAATACTTCCTCTTCCTCCGTCAAGGGCAGTTTTGAGCATACAGTGTAAAAGCTTGACTTCATTCATTCATTCATTCAATAGGTATTTATCAAGTGCCTGTCATGTGTCAGGCACTATGCTAGAGCATGATAATATAGCTTTCTTGGAAATAGTATGGACCAGGATGACAAAATGAATATAAGGTCACAGATACTTTTTTTAAAGCTACAGACTAGTGCTTTCAGCAAATGACTATATTATAACAGTTATAACTTTTCTGTTTTTATCAGATACTTTGATTACTATGTCAAAAGAAGTTAAGACAGACAGACAGACACACACACACACACACGTTCACCAATTGGGTTGATACAGACAGTAAGGTCGGTGTTTCACTCTGCCAGGTGAGAACAGAAAGGTCGATTGGAATGCAATCTAATCTATTCCATTCTGTGCTGTTAAGGTTGCCCTTTAACTTCTGAGTGCCTTAGTTACTCCATATTAAACTTCAGTCAAGAAAAATAGATTATTCTATGTGTCAGAGGTCCTACCATAGGAAGAGCTAAGGTTTGGAGCTGTTGGCCTGTGGGGTCAGAGAGACACCTCTCCTGGTATCCGACTCGGGGCTGCCTGTGGCACAACTCTGGGGGCATCACCTATATAGATTACATTGTGGATGATGCTTCTGGAGCTGTGCAACCAGACAGCCTGGGTGCAGGCGTCTTTGAAGGGTGGTATGTGGAGCCAAGTAGGCACTAAACTCTACGAGGCAGGTGGGAGGAGCAG
>NW_006287951.1:3359678-3366867 GCF_000327345.1 Myotis davidii | reverse complement strand
GGGGCCATTGCTTCTTATGACGTGGGCACCATATTCACACTCCTTTCCATGGATTATCAGGCCTATCAGGTCACTGGTCATGGAACTTGTTCTCAGCTGGACCCTCAGGCCATCATGGTGGTAGCATTGTAATAACTCACCCAACTCCACTTAAGGTATTGCTCTTTGTCATAGGCCTTGATATCTCAGGGCACCTCCCATGGCACTGCCAGCTGGGAGATGGTTTTAGGAGCCTGGTACATTCTAAAGGATCATTAATGCTATAGCGTAACTAGAGATCCGATGCACGAAATTCATGCACGAGCAACCAGCTGGGAGATGGTTTTAGGAGCCTGGTACATGCTAAAGGATCATTAATGCTATAGTGTAATTAGAGGCCCGATGCATGAAATTCATGCAAGAGCAGGCTTTCGCAGCTGCAGCAGCTGCCTGGATCCCTCCCTCACAGCTGCAGAGGCTTCCTCGATCCCATGGCTGCAGCCCCAGCTTCATTCGGTAGGGGCTTCATCTGGAAGGACATCCTGTCTAATTAGCATATTGTGCTTTTATTTTGATAGATAATGTTTAACCTTTCTCAGACCATGGGTCTTTGGGAGAATTTGATGAAAGTTCTGGATCTTCTCTCTTAAAAAAATATCCAGACACCCATAGACACAGTGTTTTGTGTACTATTTGGGAGGCCTCCAAGGGAAGTCAGCCCTTGCCTGGCAGGGTTGAATTGGGAGCTGTGGACTCTTCCCGGAGAGGGAGCTCCAGACAGCCTTTCCTCCTGTGGCCTCAGCAAAGTGAGACCGATCCAAGCACTTTTCTCATCAAGCTCAAATCAACTCGGTGAAACCTCAGAGGGGCCCTCTCTATGCCCTCAGTCATCTCGGTCTGAACAATCCTACAGGTTCTTAACATTAATCAGGGTCATTGGGTGTCTGCCGATGTTGCTCGAAACTTAATTGGTTCTTTGGAGGAAAGTGAGTCACCATCTAGGAGAGAAGACTGCAGGGCAGGAAGGCACAGAGGGACAGGAAAATGACTGCACACAGAAAAGATCAAGTGTGTTCTCACAGTCTCTCCCAGACTGCAACCTGAGAGGAGCCTGCTTCCCCTGATGGGGCTTAAAGAGGTTTTCAGAAGCACTGAGACAAAGGATGCCTCCTCCTCCACCCGTCTTTGTTTCTCTCCATCCTTTTCTGTATGTGGAACCACATTCAGTGGAGGGGGAAGGGGGCAGGCCATCCGCTTGACTGTCAGAGCTGATCACTGCTGACCTTATCAAAACACAGAATCAATATACTCTCCTCCCAGCAGCCCAGAAAAATCACAAGGAGTTTGAACCAAAGCAATTTGAAGAGCAGAACTGTCAGAAGCAGAAGACGAGCCAGTAAACTGTTGGGTCTCTGAGTCCTCCCATGCCCTTCCTCAGAGTCAGGTGAGACCAAGAACCTCACTAGTATCTGGACACAGGATGGGCACTTGATGTAGGGAGAAATGCAAAGCAGCCTCTGTTAGTCAAGTCCCCCTCCTAGATGGCTTGCACTCTGGGCGCAGAGTTCCACTTGCATTGAGAGGGAAGCCTGTGGGGCTGGAGACCATAGCTCTCCCCACTTTGCAGTAGGCTCTCGGGAAGGCCCTCTCCTAGCCTGGCCCTGGAGCAGAGGTCTTTAGACTCAAACTGTCCCCTTGGGAAAGCCAAGTTGTGTCACTGATTTAGTGCCAAGAGGCCTTTACCATGTTACCACCACTGCTTCCTCTCATTTCTTTGCTCCTCTTTATTTTTTCTCCAGACTTGCTTTCTATTCGTTTTTGCATTTTTTTTTTCAAGAAGGAGAAGATTGGGAAGACGGAATAGAGAACTATTGTGGGTGGAAGGGAAGGGGAGTTAATGATGTCACCTGCTGCCTGGCAGAAGTACCTGCTAAAGATGAGGTCAGCCCTTGTGGCAGATTTTGTCTTGCGGTGAGGGGACCTGACCCCCCAGAACACCAGAAGCCATTCCCTGGTGGCAGTAGGACCAGGGCTCCTCTTTGCCATGTCCTCCATTTCTTCTCGGGGCTTCTTGACCTTTCTAACAACAAACTAGTATCTTGAGTGTATTTCCTCAAGACATCAACTCCCTAAACTTGTCTTAGCTCCTATTTCTGGTCATTTCCACCATCTCAGAGCTCATAGCAGTTGGAGCCAGTGTGGTTTCGGTGCCCAGAGTTGGCAGAACCATTAGGCTTTACTATACTATAATGAGTCCTATA
Source organism: Myotis davidii (assembly GCF_000327345.1). Lineage (NCBI taxonomy): Eukaryota > Metazoa > Chordata > Mammalia > Chiroptera > Vespertilionidae > Myotis > Myotis davidii. Next base: position 3,364,627 of record NW_006287951.1, on the reverse strand, counting down.
ATTGCCCATTTAGTCTTTCTCCATTACTTGGCACTGAGTTTCTTGAGGGCTACTTCATCCTTGTGTCCCCAGAGCCTATCCCAGGAGACTGCACAGAAGAGCTCAGGGACTGGCATCTGTACTCATCAGGAAAGGTCCGCACTGATACCACATAGAGACATTTGGCAGCCCTTCTGTAGCCTCAGAGCTTTGCTGTTGAGCAAAAACACAGGCAGCAGAGCTGGCCACTTAACCAGCATCCCTCCACTTATGCACCGTCATGCCCTTGCATGCTTGGTGCCCTCTGCCTGGAATGCATCCTATCCAGGCAGAATTAATTGCTCTCCTTTCTGAGTTCCCAAAGGACTTTGTACTCAAGTGTTTGATCGCACTGATCACATTGTGCTTTATTAGTTGTTTGCATGGCTGTCTCCTCCTATATAGGCATTCATCTGTCCCACAGATACTTGTCAGGCATCTTTGCCAGGTGTAGGGATACATGAGCCCAGCACAGGCAGGACTCCGGTCCTCACGGAGCCAGGTGGGAGGATGAATGGCCTAGATGATGCCAGGCACAGAGTAGGCTCATGGGTAATGTTCATTGAATGGAATTGAGGGTGTGGTTTCAGAAAGTCTGGGGCAGGGAAGGGGACCAAAAACAGGACATGGAGGCATGTTTAGAGAGTTGATGTTTATTGTCCTCATTCATAGAGTCTGGAACTGGGAAGGGAGAAAAGTGAGCAGAAATAAGAAAATCTTGTGGGCTGAGGCGGGCTGAGGCGGGAGGTCCCGTGGGCTAGACTGTCGCAAGGACAGCGTTAATAAGAAGCCTGCCATCCTGGGGGCTCATCCAAAGGTGTAGCTACACGTGTTCTGCCAGTTGTTTATTCCTGCCATCGCTGTGGACAGGCACAGGTCTTGGGATGCTGGGGGCGGGGAATAATCATCAGGGAAGTGTGCAAGGAGCAGCAGTGCCTGGTGGGTCCTGGTCCCAACTTTATTAATTGAGGGAAATGTAATGTATCTGATTTTTTAAAAATCACATGGGTAAATGGAGGGAGACCATCCTTGAGCAAACAAGAAAGCAGCAAGGATGGAGCATCACAGGTCTGCACTCTCTCCTACAGGGAAGAAAAAGTAAGGTGGGAGGGAGGCAGCTGGGAGTAGTACCTCTTGGGTCACCAGCATAGAGTCCATGCCTGTGGCTGGGCAGAGGGAGCAGGGCCCGAGTGAGGCTTCCAGTTTCCTGTGTAGTTTAACATGCCGCAGTGGCAGGCGAGGCCGCCAGCACGCCAGCTGTCAGGATTTCCTGCCAGAGTAGCCAGGAGCCAGTCCCCTTGGAGCAAAAGAGCCCTGGCGCCTGCCCTTTCTTCCCAATGAATCCCTTCCCACACAACTGGGCTTCCCACGCCGGGGCATCCTGGGAAATTCCCTGTGCCCCAGAACCTCATCAACCCGCGGGCAGGGAGCAGAAACGAACACAGCAGCACCAGCCACAGATGGCCACAGCTTCTAAATAAGCATTTCATTAGCTTGGAACCCGGGGAAAACATGGTTCAAGTTATAGAGAAAAATAAATGAGTGAGGAGAGCCTGGTTTTAAATCCTGCTAGTTATGTTCAGAGTGTCTGTAAAAATAAGCAGAACTCTCTTTTTTAAAGGGGGCCACTGTTGATTAGCCAGGGCGCCCATTTGAGCACGTTGTCTAGTTATAACGTGGCTGTGCCGTGCTGGGGAAGAGGCATACGGTTCCACATATCCTTTTTATGCCTCCTCCTGTCATGCTGAAATTGGCTCTCTTACTCTGTAACTGTGTTTTATGTAGGAGCTGAATGGCAAGGGTGTTACTTGTGTTTATACTCGCGGCCTGCCCCGGGAAGGCCAATTCTTCCTCCGTCCTCCTTCCTGAGGTTGGTACTCAATCCCCATTGGAGTGGACACCTGACTCCATTTCCATTTCCACAAGCTGTGTGTTCTGTTTTGCTTTTCTTTTCCCACTCAGTAATGTCTGGGAGTGCTTTTAGTGTCCTCTGCCTAACCCCTGACAGCTTGCAGGGAGTTCTTCATCCTTCCATGGGAAGAGCAGGTGTCCTGCTACCCAATCCCCAGAGTCTAGTCTCCTCTCGTCTCCCCTGACAGGCTTGTCCTGCCCAAGGAGTGGCTTATACTGTGATTCAGAAAGCCTCCTGAATGTCACCGTCACTGTAAGACATGTTAGCAGGTGACAGGCATGTGTGGGGCACCTGAGACCTGAGTTTGAGTCCCAGATGCACAAGTGATACCTTTCCTGAACCCCAGTCTCCCCAACTGCAGAATGGGGAAAAGAGGTTCAGCCGTGGGGAGGAATGACAGTCCACAGAGCTCCTGGCCATCTTCTGACCTGCTGATCCTCAGCCTGGGCTTACATTAGTGTGAGAGGAAGTGACCTTAGCTAAACCTTGGAAAAAGTCAGAGCCTCTTATTTTTAAACCGATTCTGGGTGCGAAGGTTCCTGGTTTCTGACTAGGTCTGGTTGGTTTGGATAATCCGAGATGCTGTTGGAGGAACCCCACAGATCTGTGTTAGTATAATAGCTGCTGCTTTTTGAGCACTTACTGAGTGCAAGCTCTGATCTCGCGGTTTGAGCTCCTCACATCATTTAATCTTTATTGTGACTCTTTGAGGTAGATATTATGATTTCCACTTGATGGATAAAGAAACCAAGACTCAGGGAGGTTAATAATGATCCAAGGTTTCCCATTTGGTAAGTGTGAGAGTTAGGTTCCAACTGGTCTGTTGACTTCCAATTCTGTCTTTCCATCATGCATCACTGTCCCTGTGGAAATCTAACTATCCAAATTGCGCAATTCCCAAGAGCAGTGCTGCTCATGAGAAAGTTTTCCACGATGATGGAACAGTCCTACTCTGCTCTGTCCAAGACGATCATCATTAGCCACTTGAAATATGGCTAGTGTGACAAAACTGAATTCTAAATTTTATTTACATTTAATTTACCCAAACCTAAATTGCCCATGTGGGTAGTAGTTACCATATTGGACAGTGCTAGCTAGGGTCTGCATTTTGCTGATGCCAAGTCCTCAAGGAGACCCCAATGGCCCTCCCTCAAGCTCTTTTCCCCCCACTCCACACATGGACCCACACTTAATGATTAGCTTTCATAGTTCTATAGCAAACTGTATGTAGATGCCACCTTCTGCTCATAGTGATAGGGCTCTGGGCGCTTTAGTTGGACAAAAGATTGTGTGGCTCTTCCTTGTATAGTTTCTTTTTCCAGCTCCCCTTTAACTTTTGGTTTCTGATCTTGAATTTAAGGTGTCTAGTTCCCAGTCTATCTGCTCTCCTTCCTCCTCCACAGACCTCACTTTCTCATCCACTAGGATGTTTAGAGACTCACTGCCCTGAACAGTGAGGCACTGGGCCTTAGTCCTGTAGCTGTGATCCAGTAGCCATCTGGAGAAGTTGGTGCTTGGGTACACAGGCACTTTTCACATTCTTGGCCGTTTGGGCATCCAATTTTTTTTTTCCTTTAAAGTATCTTTTTTCTCCTTCTGATTATAAAACTTCATGTTGATTACAGAAACTGTAAAACATATAGAAAAAAATTGCCATAGCTGGTTTGGCTCAGTGGATAGAGTGCTGGCCCATAGACCAAAGGGTCGTGTGTTTGATTCTGTTCAGGGGCACCTAACTCAGCTGCAGGCTCAATCCTTGGTGGGAGGCAATCAATCAATGTGTCTCTCTCACTTCTATGTTTCTCTCTCTCTGTCTCTCCCCCTCCCATCCATTCTCTCTAAAAATCAATGGCAAAACTACCTTTAGGTGAAGATTAACAAAATTTTAAAAAAATATATAGAAAAAATTCATAAAAACTGAGAGCCATACTAGTATTTAGACATTATCACTTATAATTTGAGATTTTCTCTTCCAGATACATATATATTTTTTGTAAGATTATTTGTTTATTTTTTGAAAATTTATCTTTATTATTGAAAATATTACAGATGTCCCTTTTCCCCCCCATTGACCCCTCCACTTCACTCCTGCTCTGTCAGGCCTTCACACACTACGGTCTGTGTTTTTTTTTTTCCTTTAAAGTATCTTTTTTCTCCTTTTGATTATAAAACTTCATGTTGATTACAGAAACTGTAAAACATATAGAAAAAGTCCCATGGGTTATGCATATATGCATATAAGTTCTTTCGTTAATCTCTTCAGATACATGTGTTTTTAATACAAGGAGAATGCCATTTGTAATCTCAATTTTTATTTACCAATACATCATAAATATTTTGTCATCACATATACTTCTGAAACATGGTTTTAAACAGGTGTAAAGTATTTCTTGTGTGAATATATTATAGCTTATTTAACCAGTCTCTCAGTGGGACAGTTATTCCCAATGTTTTGCTGTTATAGATTACACTAATGAGCATCCTGACAGCTGATTCAGATAATTCTTTGTACATCTCTGCAATCAGCTCACTAGAGCAGACTTCTAGCATGCACTTGAGAGGTCAAAGGACATAGTGTTTAAAAGATCTAGCTGTGTGTTTCCAAAATTGCTTCCAGGAAGCCTTACTTTTATTCCCATCCTGAGTTTGAGAGAGCCTGGCTGTGGTAAGAACAAGTGACCTGAGCACATGCCCAACCCTCATATTCACCATTGTATTTAAATTGCCATGTGACAACTTACCCAACGAATTTGTAACTTAAACACTTAGTTTTGTTCATAATTTTATGGGACAAGAATTCAGGAAGGATTTGGCTGGGCAGTCCTTTTATGGGGTCTAGATGTGGTTACTTCAGAAGTGGCTGAGGATGGAATCATCTGAGGCTTAATAAGGCTGGATGTCCAAGATGGCTTAGGCACATGGTTGCATTTGGTGCTCACTGTTGCCTAGGAGCTCAGTGGGGCTGTCAGCGGGAGTGCCCACATGGGATCTCTCCTGGTGACCTCAGGTTAGTTTGACT
>NW_006287951.1:3358939-3359426 GCF_000327345.1 Myotis davidii | reverse complement strand
AAACTTCATGGCCCATGTGCAGAAGTCGGTATTTTGTGGAAGAGCCACACTCAAGGGGCCAAAGAGCTGCATGTGGCTCCCGAGCCTCAGTTTTCTGACCACTGCCCTAGACTGAGTCTTTCAGGAGATCCCAGTGGAAGCAGCATGGTCTTTTCTTACCTAGCTTGGAAGTCATACAGCATCATGTCTACCATACTCTACTGGTTGAAGCAGTCATATATTTATGCAGATTCAAGTGGAGGGGATATAGACTCAACCTCTTAGTGGGAGAAATGTACAAGATTTGAGGCCATTCTTGAAAACTGCCATAGAAGATATATTACATGTAAGCATGACCTGTGTGGTGTTAGTGACATGTTCACCATCAAGTTTCAAGGGACCGTGTCTGAGAAGTTGTCTAAAGACCAGGCTGTATATCATGTATATACCCGGTGGGTTAGTGTATATGTATATGTGGGCAAACATGAGTAGGTTGGGGATTTATTAG
>NW_006287951.1:3331351-3358746 GCF_000327345.1 Myotis davidii | reverse complement strand
GTGAGCATGTACAGTGCAATTGAAACTTCATGGCCCATGTGCAGAAGTCGGTATTTTGTGGAAGAGTCACACTCAAGGGGCCAAAGAGCCGCATGTGGCTCCTGAGTTGCAGTTTGCCTACCACTGCCCTAGACTGAGTCTTCCAGGAGATCCCAGTGGAAGCAGCATGGTCTTTTCTTACCTAGCTTGGAAGTCATACAGCATCATGTCTACCATACTCTACTGGTTGAAGCAGTCATATATTTATGCAGATTCAAGTGGAGGGGATATAGACTCAACCTCTTAGTGGGAGAAATGTACAAGATTTGAGGCCATTCTTGAAAACTGCCATAGAAGATATATTACATGTAAGGATGACCTGTGTGGCATTAGTGACATGTTCACCATCAAGTTTCAAGGAACCTGTGTCTGAGAAGTTGTCTAAAGACCAGGCTATATATCATGTATATACCCAGGGGGTTAGTGTATATGTATATATGGGCAAACATGAGTAGGCTGGGGATTTATTAAGTCATAGGGTCTGGGACAGGGAAGCTCTGAAGACTGGACTGAGCCACCTGCTCTGTACACAGGGGCGTTGTCCTATCTGATTAGCTTGCAAGTTTCGGCTGAATTTGGGTTGTGAAGGTGACACCTCCTCTGGTGGGAATGCTGAGGCCATTAAGGATGCACAGCACATACCCATAAGCAACAGCTAGGCTCAGCTCCTCCAAATGTACATTGGTGATAAAAAAAAACAAACCCACACCAAAAACACCAGAATGAAGCCTTAAGCTAGGCTCAGCTCCTCCAAATGTACATTGGTGATAAAAAAAAACAACACACCAGAAACACAACAAAAAACCCCTTTATTTTACATTTCAAAGTGCTGCTAGGGGAGAAGGCTGGCTTGCTGCTTGGAAGTGAATCTGGGCAGTGCCAACTCTTAGACCAGGATGCATCCTTTTGATAGAAAGTACAAGAGGCTATCTTGGGTAAAAGACTTCCTCCATAGCCAGCGGGAATAGTGGATGCTAAATAAGTATCCCCCAATCCTGCAACCCTTTGATTATAACAACACTGTAATCTCTTCACCTGGGAGGCGACAAGCAAAGGTGAGGACTATATCATGTAAGAGTTAAGAGACCTCAGAAGCATGCTGGTCAGCCCCCCTGATTTACAGCATAAAAGCCCGGCTCTGAGAGAAAAGCCTCCTCTAGTCACCCAGAGCATAGGCAGCAAAAACAGAATGAGACCCAGGGCTCCTCCTGCCCTGTTGGGCTTGTGCATCATGCCACCTGCAGTTCCCTGGAGCTCCAAACGCCTGAATCTGCAAGAGATGGTTATTCTGAACCTGATCATGTCATCTCTAGTACATGGGACCCAGAACTCAAAGCAGAGTCAGGTATTTTCTCACTACTAATGCGGCAAGTTTTCAATTTGGACATCTTTTTAATGCCACCCCATCCCTTTTCCATTGGTAGAAGGGTGAGCTGTAAGTTAAAACAGATATTTTCTAAGCGATGTTGGCCTAGTGAGCTTTGAGTGCTTGCAAGGGTACCTGAACCCCTTTTCCTGCCACATTGCTAAAATGAGGTCTCTTTGCAAGGTCCTGATGTTCTCAGTTAGAATATAAAGCAATAAGCGATTAGTGGCGATACATATTTGCAATTGTGTTTTTCTGATGAGTTTGAAGGACCAAGCAGATCTTCTGATAGAATAGAGGACAGGTAAGTTTGATGGCTGGAGGGGGATTGTGAAAGATGTGAGCAGTGAACATTGCCAGGAGAAGACATACTTATTTGGGAGTTTAATGGGTCATCAGGGATAATACAAAGGCGCTAAAAGCTTAAAGTGAGGCAAAGGAGGGAGAGAGAACCGCCAAAGAATGGGATGGCAGTGTGTAGCAGCACCAAAGACCTCCACTGCCTACTTCAAAATTTCACTGGGATTTATCCCTGCTGCCATTCTTGGCTAAACCCACAGGGCTTCCCACCAGGCATTATAGCCACCCATAAAGGCTTTCAGGTCAGTGGCCAGAGAATCTGGTTCTCCTTTGGTCTGAGTGCAGCTGCCATGTCTGTGTCCTAAGAACCTGTTATTAAGCTAGCTACCCTCTGGAAGCGCCCTCTGAGGCCATCTAGTCAAGTCCTTTCACTGGACAGGTGAGATCCTGAGAGACTTTGCGACTTGTCCCAGTCAGCCAAGGAGGCATTGAGACCTCATTGCCTTGACTTCTATCCCTTTTTTTCAAAACAGACTCCGAAAAGTTGCCACAAACTGCTATCTGTAGTTAACGATTGGGCCCTGGGGCCCTGGCTGTGGCTTCTAGCATCCCTGAAATGATAGATTTTGGGACAAGATAGTGACTCCTCATACTTTGCTTGGGTCAAATGGTCAGGTGTGCTCAAAGGTGTCCTCACTCTGAATGACTGTTTCCTGGACATGCGCATTACCTGGTGAACCAAAGGAGCGAGCAAGAAAAAGGAAGAAGAAAAATGTGGCTATATTTTACAAATTAGATGAGGATAAGAATTATTTTTATAGCTCTCTTTCTCAGAGAGAGTTCTCAATGAGTGGGACATCCTGCTTAGAGAGAAAGAACCCCACCTGTCCACTCATCCTCATGCCTAATCATCTGACAGTTTTAAAAGAAGCCAATAATAATAATTTACATTTCCTGAGCACACATTGTGAACCAACTAAAAAACATATTATACATGTCGTGTGCTGTAACAGGCATTATTATCCGGCGAAAGATATTGCAACAAATCATTCAATAATTAATTTACAAATACCAGAAAACCAGAGGGTACTGGAAAACCCACGTGACTGTGCAGGGGACCAACCACATCAGACCAATTTAATTTCCTCCAATGTCAGAATGACAGGTTTGGAAGATAAGGCAAAAGCAATAGATGTAAAATATACTGACTTCAGTAAGCCCTTTAGCTCTGTTCCATATGATGTCCTCATAAACATGCTATGAAAATACGGTGTAGCCTCTGCTATTGTTATTTAGTCTTTGATTTATCATGTTCCCTTTCCCTAAAGAGCTTGAGTGCAGTGTTTTGTGGAAAAATATCTGCTGCCCGGGAGAGCACTCGGAGAGCCTTGCTCAGGACCCAGGCCTGGAATCAGTCTTGTTTAGTAATATGATTACAGAGATAACTCATGGTGACATATGCACTTTAACATTTACAAAATGCTTAGAGCTGGATCTCAAACCTAGGTCTTCTGATTCCAAACTCAAATCATTTCCTGTTCTCCCACACTACCTCAAAATAAACCATTAACTCCACTGTCCCAGAGGAATTATGCTTTGTGTTTTTTTTCCAGGACAGTAATGAGGAAGTCTTAGAACAGTAGTATTTACAGTGGGAATTGGAGAAAGCTGGTTTCCTAAGGACAGCCTCTAGCCCAATGCCTTCAGGCCCTTTCCATAAGAGATTCCCTCCTTGGACTAAAGGAGTGGTGGGTGGGCCTGCTGGTGAGCCCAAAGCAGGTGTGATGCTGGGAGTTTGGTTCAGGTGAGAGCAGAGTGACTGGGGTGAAGCCAGGGGATTCCGTAGCCTCCTGAGAGGCCCAGCTGCTAAGAGGGCCAGATGGACACTCAGAGAGCTGCCACACTGGTTGCCAGATACGTGTGGTCTCTGGAACCACTGTCTGAGCTGCAGGGTAGGAGAGGACCGCCACTCGGTCCTGTAAGAGGAGACATTTGTGACAGAGCTGCTTCCTTCACCCAGTGCAGAAATGGGGCTGGTAATCATTGGATAGCTCACCGCCAGCCCACTAGGAGGCAATAATGCCCCAGCTTTTTGATACCTTCGGGTTTGAGAGACCCTCAACAGTCTGAACCAGCCGTGGGCAAACTACGGCCCGCGGGCCGTATCTGGCCCGTTTGAAATGAATAAAACTAAAAAAGAAAAGAAAAAAAAAAGACTGTACCCTTTTATGTAATGATGTTTACTTTGAATTTATATTAGTTCACACAAACACTCCATCCACGCTTTTGTTCTGGCCCTCTGGTCCAGTTTAAGAACCCATTGTGGCCCTTGAGTCAAAAAGTTTGCCCACCCCTGGAACTGTCTGAGTGCCCAGGGAACATATAATCAAACCCTGGATCTCAGATCCAGTAGAAAAAGAAAACTCATCAGCCACTTACGGGAATTTAGGAAACAACTAGAACAGGTGGCTTTTACTGAGGTAGAACAAAATGATGAGGCAGAAGAGAGCTGTAGGAGAATAGAAGGAAGAGCTTTCAAGGAAAACTAGTGAAAATGTTGATTTTTCTAAAACAGCCAAAAGCAATTTCTGAATTTAAAAAATTGATAGGCAAACTGTAAAAGAGGCTGGTCACTTCTGGGAACCAAATTAGTGTTCTGGATGATCATAGCAGAGAAGTAGCTCACAAACAGAATAAAAATACACAGATGTGGAGATCATAGCCCCAAAGCTAAGACATATAATCAAGAAATATAACATGAAGAAAAACCCAATCAACCAGGGGTTCTACAAGGGTAGATGGAGAAGTAATAATTCAAGAAATAACAGAAAAAAACATTTCCTGACTGAAGAAAGACAGGGTCTTGAGTATGGAAGGCTCCCCGGGGTCCCAGGATAGTTGTAAATACACATACTCTCTAGACATTGTCAGGTGGCATCATTGAGCTCCAAAGAAAAAGAGAACATTTTACAGGCTGTGGATGGAAAAAGTGGGTCATTTCCAAAGGAAAGGTCTTTAGACTCATTTGCAATACCAGAAGCCAGAAGCCCATGGAAATAATATTTACCAGCATTAAAAGGAAAGAATTATAATCTATTATCAGTCAGGGTAGTTTTGGAAACACAAGGCACCACCCACATTCTATAGGCAAGGTGCACAATTGGAAGGGACCTTAAAAATTATTGTAACCACCCCTCCCCCATCAATCATTTTATTTTTTCTTTGTATATATGTGTGTGATAAAGGCAGGGACTCATAAGGGCTGAAAGTGGAGAGAATATCAGGGAGGCCTTTAAAACCATTATGTGGGTTTTAATGTTTATTTGCATTTAGAAGTATTTACTGGAGAATTGAGTTGGTTATTATAGCACAATCCCAGGTCTGCACGGAAGGGCCCAGGGAGACCAATTTGGTTGCAATGGAATTTCCCAATGGGAGAAATGAGACAGTACTCTATGGCCGCAGGTCTCTGAGAAGTTCCCACCTACAGCTGCCAAACTTGGCAAATAAAAATACAGGATGCCCTGTTAAATTTGAATTTCATGTATGTAGTGGTATTTTTTAGTATAAGTATATCCCAAATATTGCACAAGCATCTTATATTTTACCTGGCACCTCTATTTCCACCTCCACGCCCAACCTGGAGCCATACAGAGCTATGTTTTTCAGGGAGTTTGGAATATCAGCTATAGAGGAATGCTTAAGACTGGAGTTTCTGTGGGAGGAAAAAAAGGAAACCTAGAAGTAAAAGATAGGGTTAGTGCCAATGTGGGAGCCAGAAGTGTAGTTTCTGAATAATAGCTTCTCTCTCTCTCTAGGTTTGAAACATATTTGAATGGGTCCTTGCCTTTGTGGCATTTAAAAATTTCATTATAATGAGGGTGTGTGTGTGTGTGTGTGTGTGTGTGTGCAGGTGCAAGGTAATAAAAGCTAATTTTCACTGAGTGTTTATCACACCAGGCACTATGCTAAGCACTTAATCTTATTTATTATTCAAAGCAATTATCCCCATTTCTTAGATGCAGAAAAAGATAGAGAGTTCAAGTGACTTGCTTAAGGTCATATAACCAGCAAGTAGAGGAGCCAGGACCTGATCCCAGGTTTTCCTGAACCTGGGTGCTGTGCTCTTGTCCTCTATGCCATTATGCCTCACAATGTGTCACAGCAAGCAAACAACAACAACAACAACAACAACAAAGCAAAGCAAAACAAAAAAAGCAGAGTCCTGACACTGTATGTGAGAACCGAGGCCTAGGAGGTGGTCAGGGTGGGAGTGGCCAGTATGGGCCAGATTAACTAGGGAAAGCTTCTTAGAAAAAGAAACTCAGAACCTGGGTTCTCACTGATGGGTTTGGATTTGGGATGGTGAAAGGAGTAAGTGGTGAGAATATCAATCTGGGCTAGTGGAAGAAGGGAGCTGGGCGGGGAGGGTAGTAAGGGTAGGAGTCGGACAGGTTGTGAGGGGGTGCCCCAACAAATCAAAGGAGACAGGCAGAGTTGAGTTGGTCTAGCATAGGTGACTATTTATGTCCAGTATGGCACACAGCGTGACCAGGAGAGAGGTTCACTATAAGATTGAAGAGGAGGGCAGGGCCATATGGGTGAGGGAATGGATGAACAATTTACAGGCTGGTGTAAGGTCAATGGGAAGCCATTAAAAGGTTTTAAGATGAGGAGTGGTGGTAGTGGGGTTGAAGTGGGTGAGTTCGAGCAATATGTAGGAGATAACCAGACAGGACTTGTAATGCAAATAGATGTGGGGACAGGATGATGGGAACATGCCCAGCAGGAAACCAGGTAGATGGACAGGAGGGAGCCTTGTTGGCTTCAGTGATGGGGAAGCTGTTGCCCTCAGGAGAGGATGGGACTCATGGTGCCTCTTCCTCTTCCCCTTCCCATACAGACAGGTGACCAGGTTAGAAATAGGGCTCCATGTGAGCTTTGAGAGCAATGTATAGCAGTGATAGGCAGTGACCACATGACTGTGTGCCCTGGGGTCTCCTGGGCAGCTCTAGGAGCTGGTGAGCAGATCTTCCAGAGGCTTCTCTGCCTCCTGGATGGAGCAGGACCACACAGAGACCTGACATGGGAGAGGCAAGTTTAGGGCGGGCTGCCTTTGAAGGCAGCACATTTGACCTTAGGCCTCTCAACAGTGTCCACCCCACACCGTGGTTTTACACAGAACTCACACAGTCTTCTGGATCTCCCCCGCCTCCTTACCCCCCAGCCAAGTGCTGTCTTTGATACTGACTGTGGGCAAGCCAAGCCTTCACCATGCGAGGTGGCTGAAATAAAATGTGTAATTGTGCTCCAAGACACCTTAATTGTATATTAATTACTTCATAAATCATAGTGACATCTGTGTTTGTGCTCCTGTTACTTGACTCTCAAGAGGTGGGGGATGGAAGCACATGACCGAAGAATAACTGGTCCCATAACTATAGGATGGAGGTACCTGAAATGGGACAAGGATGCCAGGGATCTCGGTGCTTCTCCCTCACTATCAGCCTCAACTACATCCCATCCACTTCTGGCCAAGACCCCAGCCATGAAAGGGGTACACATAAGGCGGACTAACGCCACCTAGTAAAGGAACCTTGATGGAGTAGAGGTGGAGCTAAGTACTCCATCTCTTCCATACAGAAGCCAGTGAGGAGAGGGATTACTGTAGTGATTTTACAGGCGAGGCTTAGAGTTTTATGTAAGTCCCAAGGTCACACAACCAGTTAATGGCCATGCTGGAGTCTGAACCCAGGTTTGAATGACTCCTAGATGTAGCCCTGGGTGAGAGAGTCAGAGAACAGCCTGGGGAGGAGGAGGGTACTTCCCTGTTAATTATCCCTGATGTGTCATATGTGTCTTTTACATTTGCCCAAGGAAAGGCCAGCCGTTTTCTAAATGATAATACCTGTAATGTTCCTTGTGGATCATATATAAAATGGAAACAGCATTCATCCAGGTGTTTTAGCCAGGGTGTTCTGGTGCCCTGCCACTCAGACTGGCCACTACTGGGGTCCCCCTCTAATTGACCTCCATCCCAGACAGTCACCCGCTCCTGTCCCTCAGAGCCTCTCTCTGCCTACATCTGTTGGCAGCCATCAGCGACCAAGTGACTGGCCCTGGAGAGCAAGCCATCGCTCCAGATGGCTGATAGAATGTTATTGCCACAATTATTCTTAATGTGGCCATCCCAAAGCCGCCGTCTGGAAGCTCAGCTCCTGCAATGGTGCGGCCAGCGCTGGCTGCTGGGAGCAGGCCACTGCTGTCTAGCCCTTGCTCCCGGGCCCTAGAGTGCACTTCTGTGGATGTGAGCAACTGGCTCTTTCAAAGACAAGTAATGCCACAAACCCAGTTTGGGGGTAATTCTTTCCCCCTGGGTGGAGATGAGAACTTGGAAGGGAGGAGGAGGCTCTCTGCTCTGGGTCCTGAGTGTGGTGGAAGAAGGGGCCTGGCTAGATATTGGGGAAGAGAGCAGGTAGGGGGTGAGAGGCCACCCCATTCTGTCCCAGTCAGCTCTGCTCATTCATCCCTCAGGTCTTAGCTCCAAAAGACCTTCCTGACCAGACAGTCCTATACATTCCCTCTCCTTTAAACCTGTTCCTTTTCCCCAAGCACTTTTCTCCATTTGTGATAACCTTATTCATGGGTCTGTCTGTTTGGTGTCTCTCTCAGACACTGCACTTTGCAGGGGGGATGCTTGTTTTGTTCAGCAGTATGCCAGGCGTCAGCACAGTGCCTGGCACATAATGAGGACCGGATAAGTATTTGTTGAATGTTATTATTGAGCTACTAGAGGCCCGATGCATGAAATTTGTGCAAGAGTAGGCCTGCCTTCCCCTGGCTGCCAGCACTGGCTTCCCTCTGGCACCTGGGACCCGGGCTTCCCTCGCAGCCCTGGCTTTATCCAGAAGGATGTCTGGTCTAATTAGCATATTACGCTATTATTATTATAGATGGTCACTCCTCAAGAATAATTCTCTCAGGCTCTACTGATAGGGCATCTCATGATGTGCTTGCAGCAAGTGATTTAATATTGAAAGGAAGGAGGAAGGGCACCAAGAGGCTTTCAGGGGCCAACAGAATAGTCAGATTCTGGACCATGGAGCCTGAGGCCCACCTTCATGCCTGGTATACAGCGGGCACTGAACACATTACACAATAAGTGAATTCATGAGAAAAGGTTAGACAGCTTAGAAAGAATGTCTCTGTGAATGGCAAAGTAAAGAGGTCTATGGGAGAGAAAACTGCCAGTTCCTGCCAAAGAGGAAGCAGGAGTGCTTGAACACCACCCCCATGTTTATGAGTGAATGCCACCACAGCAGGAAGTGGAGCATCAACTTCCCAACCCACTTTCTCCCTCCTGTGCTCTAGCCTCAGAGAGTTGGCTAATGGCCTAGTGCCCTTGGAGAGGAGGCAGCCAGGAGCCAGGCCACACCTCTGGGCTCTAAGTATGGTGGGACTGGAGGACAATACTGGTCAGTTCTAAGGTGTGAACAAGGGAAGACCTGAGTCTTAGAGGAACTATCAATAGAACTACCTTCACTCAAGAAAAGGAGCTTATAGCTGAAACCGGTTTGGCTCAGTGGATAGAGCATCGGCCCGCAGACAGAAAGGTCCCAGGTTCGATTCCGGTCAAGGGCAAGTACCTTGGATGCGGGTACATCCCCAGTGGGGAGTGTGCAGGAGGCAGCTGGTCGATGTTTCTCTCTCATTGATGTTTCTAACTCTCTATCTCTCTCCTTTCCTCTCTGTAAAAACTCAATAAAATATACTAAAAAAAAAAGAAAAGAAAAAAGAAAAGAAAAGGAGCTTATTCCCAGGTTCGATTCCGGTCAAGGGCAAGTACCTTGGTTGCGGGCACATCCCCAGTGGGGAGTGTGCAGGAGGCAGCTGGTCGATGTTTCTCTCTCATTGATGTTTCTAACTCTCTATCTCTCTCCTTTCCTCTCTGTAAAAACTCAATAAAATATACTAAAAAAAAAAAAAAAGAAAAAAGAAAAGAAAAGGAGCTTAGAGGGAGTTTAGGGGGCAGGAAAGCCCCTCTATCCCTGGACCATCCTTCCACTGGCCAGCTGGACCCATGGGCTGCCTGGTCTTGGCAGGCAGGGCTTCAGACACACAGGAGCCTACTGGGAGTCCTGGGAACACAGCCAGGAGTGGCAGAGAAACTACCCAGGGGATGGGTAGCCTACAGGGAAAGGTATGGTGAAGTTTGCTGGATTAGATCTATTGTATTCAACAACCATGGCTGTCGTGGGGGCAGGGAAGGCCTCAAGAGGAGAGGTGGGGTTTGACCTGCTCTGAGAGTAACTTGGGGGCAGGGGAGCATAGAAGGGGAAGGGCAGACTGTGAGGACAGGATGGAGGAGGGGGACATAGGGATTCAGGGGAAAGGAGGCAGAGAAAAGAGTCATCAAGAGGAAGTACCCGAGGAAGGGTTGTGGAGATGGACTGTGGCATCCAGAAACTTAGAACTATGCCATTCTCCCTGCAGGCTAGAAGTGCAGGACCTTGAAGATGAAGGCATGGCAATGGCACTGAGGACTGAGAGGGGTAAGGAGGCAGTTAGAGCCTCCAGGAAAACAAGCTACACACATCTTTATGAGAGAACTGGGGGATGTAAATGGAGGCCACAGATTCAAAAACGAGAAAATTCCTACATTGGAGTATTACACACCTGGTTTATAAAAATTAGGAAAGATGTGACCATTTGACTTACCATGGATTCCCTGAGTTTTGTTAAATTACCTCATATTTTGATGAGGGCTAGTAATCTTCCAGGTAAACAGAGCAGGAAAATGACAACACATAGCAAGTCAGAGACTTAGCAGTCTCATGCTGTATCTGAGATTAAGATGATAAAATGTGCATTGCATGTTATTGTATCTTTGGGGGAGCCATGATGGTTGAAGTGGAGTGGAGGCAAAGTTAAGGGCATACATATAATTTATCATCTACATGGGTTTACTTCAAACATTTTTTATTTTATTTTAGTGTTGACAGTATTACAGATGTCCCCCAATTTCCCCCCACCCTTTCCCCCCTCCTCCCAGCCCCTGACCCACCCTAGGCCTTCACCACACTATTGTCTGTGTCCATTGGTTAGGAATATATGTATATGTGTATGTATATGTATATGAGTTCTTTGGTTACTCTCTTCCCATCTTCCCCCACTCCCCACCCTCCCTCTGAGACATGTCAGTCTGTTTCATGCCTCCATGTCTCTGGACCTGTTCTATTCATCAGTTTATTATGTTCTTTAGATTGCACTTATAAGTGAGATCATGTGTTTTTGGTTTTCTCTGACTGGCATTTCTTTTTATTTTATTTTATTTATTTTATTTATTTTTAAATATATTTTATTGATTTTTTACAGAGAGGAAGGGAGAGAGATAGAGAGTTAGAAACATCGATGAGAGAGAGACATCGATCAGTTGTCTCCTGCACATCTCCTACTGTGGATGTGCCCGCAACCCAGGTACATGCCCTTGACCGGAATCAAACCTGGGACCTTTCAGTCCGCAGGCCGACGCTCTATCCACTGAGCCAAACCGGTTTCAGCTCTGACTGGCATTTCACTCAGCATAACACTCTCCAGGTCCATCCATGTTGTCACAAAGGGCAAGAAATCCTTCTTCTTCTTCTTCTTCTTTTTTTTCAGCTGCATAGTTTTTCATTGTGTGACTGTACCACAGCTTTTTAATCCACTCATCTACTGATGGGCACTTGGGCTATGTCCAGATCTTAGTTGTAAATAATGCTGCCATGAACATAAGGATGCATATATTTTTTCTGATTGGTGTTTTGGACTTCTTAGGATATATTCCTATAAGTTGGATTACTGGGTCAAAAATAGTTCCATTTTTAATTTTTTTGAGTAAATTCATACTATTTTCCATAGTGGCTGCACCAGTCTGCATTCCCACCAGCAGTGTACTGGGATTCCTTTTTCTCCACATCCTCCCCCTCCTCCTCCTTCTCCTCAGGAAGAAACAAGGGTCTTCCCTGTTACCCCTTAACACATATCTAGGAAGTAGAGTACTGAACTTTCTACTTAATGCTGGGGTGTTATCCAGCATCTTCAAGGGTTCAGGAATCTGGAGAAGGTGCTGCAGTGTAAATTAATAAAGAGACTAGAAATATATTACAAATTTGCAATCCATAGGGGAGCCAGAGGAGAGGTTAGCTTCAGTAACCAAGTTTTCTGAATCTCTGGACCCCTCACTCTTTATTAACACAAATTGTCCTAAGGCAAAGCAGATATACATATCAAAGGCAAGGCCTAACACAGAGTAGGCATTGTCAGATGGGGGAACTGCCTTCGGCTGTTCAGGTGTTTGACCAGCAGGAGGCAATAGCATGTAGATTAAAATGCCCTCAGCTGTCTGGCAACAAGCAATCATTTATGTAAATTCAGGTTTAGGGAAATGCTTTTCGACCATTCCAGTAGGCAATAATATGTATTCTTTTAGCCCTTGCTGAAGGCTCAAGGCCCACCAACCTTTCATGAACTTCTTGCATTTATGACCTGTTGCAATTAGCCTCTGGCATCTATTGGTCACCATGGACACTGTCATGGGTTGAATTGTATCCTTCCAATACAAGATATGGCCCTGGCTAGTTTGGCTAAATGGATAGAGTGTTGTGTTGGCCTCTGGACTGAAGGGTCCCTGGTTTGCTTCCAGGTTTTGGGCTTGATCCCCAGTAGGGGGTATGCCGGAGGCAGCCAATCAATGATTCTCATCATTGATGTTTCTCTCTCTCTCTCTCTCTCTCTTTCTCCCCCCTTTCCTCTCTGAATTATATATCTAAATAAATATATGTCCAAGTCCTAACCTCCAGTAGTTATGAATGTGACCTTATTTGGAAATAGGGTCTTTGCAGAATAAGTAAATTAAGAATCTTGGGATAAAAATCATCCTGGATGCAGGGTGACCACTAAATCCAATGACTGGTGTCCAATGAACTTATAAGAGAAAGGAATGGGAGATTTGAGAGATGGGGAGACAAGGGAAGAAGGCCATGTAAACACAGAGGCAGAAATTGGAGTCGTGCTGCCACATCCAAGGAATAATACCAGGAACCACCAGAAGCTGGAAGAAGTAAGGAAGGATTCTCTCCTGGAGCCTTTGGAGGGCTTTTGGACTTCCAGCTTTGAGAGAATAAATTTTATTGCTTTAAGCTACCTGATTTGTGGTAATTTCTTACAGCAGCCCTAGGAAACCATAAAGAGGCCAAGTCAAGAACCTCTAAAAAAAGGGTACCCTCAGGATGGGACCTAAAGCTGTGGTGCATGAAGGATTGGACATTCTGGGTGGAGCTAGGGCCAGATGGCCACTGAACTCCTTGCTGCTCTCTCAGAGTTGCCAGGGGCTGAACTGGTGGGGACGCCTGCAGGCCACCCTCAGATCCTACAGAGCCTGGGGTCTGAGCTCAGCATTGGCTGGACTGCACTAGGAAGTGTGAATAAGCCCAGGAAAATTCTCATTGTTTCCTGCCCTTAAAGCAGTGGTTCTCAACCTTCCTAATGCTGCGACCCTTTAGTACAGTTCCTCATGTTGTGGTGAACCACAACCATAAAATTATTTTCGTTGCTACTTCATAACTGTAATTTTGCTACTGTTATGAATCGTAATGTAAATATCTGATATGCAGGATGTATTTTCATTGTTACAAATTGAACATAATTAAAGCATAGTGATTAATCACAGAAACAATATGCAATTATATATGTGTTTTCCGATGGTCTTAGGCGACCCCTGTGAAAGGGTCATTCGACCCCCAAAGGGGTTGCGACCCACAGGTTGAGAACCGCTGCCTTAAAGTATCCTGGGACCCTTCCACCCTCCCATGCAAATACTTTTTTTTTGGTAATCATACTGAGTAATAACAGAGCCCCCAAGAAGCATACACAGGTCTCTCTTGGAAACCCGCTAATACAAGAGAGGGGGTTCTTTGCAGGGAGCTGGGCTTCTTAGGTAAAAGAAAGGGCAAGTACCTGGGGATTTGGGTTAGCCTTTTTGGGTAATGTCTTCTTAAAATTTGTCCTACTTTGTCTTCAGGACACCATCTTTCCTGCTTTGGGTGATCAGATTGACTCAATGAGATAGTGAACATAGAGGTAGGTAGAACTTTGGGAAGTGTTGAGTTTGAAGCTTGGGTAAATATTTAATGTAGAAACCTTGCTTACCGGTTAGGAGCTCAAGATTGAAGGGGACTAAATGGGTTGAGTTACTAACATATTGGTTGTCAGTTGAAGCTGACAGTCCAAGGAGACTGGGAAGGTAGATCTCACTTAATAGACTTCCAAGTGTGGTCTGCATACCTCAGCATTGGCTCTCCTGGTTAGAAAAGCTGAATCTTGGGCCCCACCCCAGGCCTGCTGAATCAGTCTGCATTTTAACAAGGCCTCCAGGGGTTTCATTTGCACATTAAAGACCAAGAAGCACTGCTGTAGGCTAGTGGTTCTCTCTCAACTCTGCATGCTCATTAGAATCGGGAGTCCCTGGGCTCTGATTCAGTTGTGGTGTGCCCCAGGCTTTAAAACATTTTTAAAATTATTTTTAAAACTTATTTGATCTTAGAGAGGAAGGATAGATAGAGAGAAAGATAGATAGATATCAATTTGTTATTCCACTTATTTATGCATTCATTGGTTGCTTCTTGTATGTGCCCTGACCAGAAATTGAACCCGTAACTTTGGCATATCCGGATGATGCTCTAATAACTGAGCTACCTGGCCAGCGTGTTGGTTTTTTTTTTAAATAGCTTCAGAGGTGAGTCTAATGTGCAGCCATGGTTGGTATAAATCTGTTGTTCTCAAACTCATGGTGCATTAGATTCTCTTGGAGGGCTTGTTAAAACACAGATTGCTGGGTCCCATCCCCGGAGTTTCTGACTCAGCAGGCCTGGGTAGGACCTAAGGTTTTGCATTTCTAACAAGTTCCCAGCTGATGCTGATGATTCTGGTCCCAGGCCCACACTTTGGGAGGAAAGGCCAGAAGAAGGCTCAGGCTAGAATCCCAAGGAACACCAACATTTACAGGTCAGTAGAAGAAGAAAGGAAAGAGGAGAGGCTTCAGATGTGGGAGGCAAACCAGCAAGTGGGTTCTCCCTGGTGTCTTTTCCACCAGACTACTGTGAACCCTAGGAAGAAAACACCTACCAAGAAGGGCTCCTGGTGGCTTGGGCTCAAATTTAAAAACAGTCTAGCAGCTGTTGCTAAACAGGGCCCTCTCGTGCGAGCTGTGTTTCAGGAAGAAGCCTGCCCTAAACTACCTGCTGCCTCCAGTGAACTGCCTGCTTTCCTTACTGAATTGTCTGCCTGCACCCTTGTCCTGCCAGCTGAGTCAGCCCTTATAGAGGAATTCCTGTATTTCAACCAATGGGACTGACTACCAAGAAGGGCTCCTGGTGGCTAATTGGGCTTAAATTTAAAAACAGTCTAGCAGCTGTTGTTAAACAGGGCCCTCTCCTGCGAGCTGTGTTTCAGGAAGAAGCCTGCCCTAAACTACCTGCTGCCTCCAGTGAACTGCCTGCTTTCCTTACTGAATTGTCTGCCTGCACCCTTATCCTGCCAGCTGAGTCAGCCCTTATAGAGGAAGTCCTATTCCTGGAGTCCTATTTCAACCAATGGGACTGAGAGGTTCCCCATCCAATCAGAACTTCATAGCTATATCCTCATTAGCATCTCCAATGGCTCTTCATTAGCATCTCCTGTGACCACTTAGTGCCTCTGCATTCCAACCAATCAGGACAGTGCTTCTTGGACCAATCAGAAGCCCCCAGCCTGGACCCCCACCAGAGCAGAGGGAAGCTGCCCAGTCTCCTCACGCTGGAGTGGAGCCTCTTCGCCTGAGTTACCCCCACTCCTTCCTTAGCCACGAGTATCAGGCTGACCATTGCTTGGCACTATTAAGGCCTTGAGGATTTACCTCGTTGACCTTAAGCAAGTAGGCAGCCAGCTATTTCTTTAGTAAAATGGGTTTAATTGGGAACAACAAAGAACTGCAATTAGGGAAATGCCTAATGGCGAACTGCACACAAGTCCGGAAAAAGATAGAGGAATGCTCTTCCATGGACTTGGCAGGGCTGTTGTACATGAAGAGTCAATTGGAGGAAACTAAAAGTTTGAAGTATAGTGATTTCCATTGGCTGAGTTATGGCCCTCTCCCAGTGGCTGAGCTGTTACTTGGACAAGAAGACTTTTCTTCCTCCCGCTGAGGTAGTAAAGTAGTACCACTTCTGCCGGAGATTCAAGGTAAGTCTATTTCTGTTGGGGTCAGTAGCATGTGTTGAATGATGTGTGAAAATTTTCTCTTCCAGCGCCTGGACTCCATTTTAAATGGTTTCTGTGTATTTTTCACAAAATCCTGTTGCTGACTCCCATTTTGGGGACGACTAACAGCACTCCTGATTATCCACCGCTACTTACAGATATTACATGTGATCATATGTTGTTCACCCTACCCTGCATTCAGGATAAAGCCCAAACTTCTTAGCTTAGCAAACAAGGCCCTGGGCATTGGGGCTTTGGCCTCCTTCCCTCTTCTCTCCCACGGGACCCTTTGCTTTGGTGCAGGCATCACAACCTACTTGCTGATTCTCAATTAATTTGGCTCTTTTGTATTTTCCTGCCTCTGCAATGTGACTTGAGCCCTCCTCCTCTACCTCATCTCACAACTCCTACTCAGCAAAATTAGAATTCCCTCAGGGAAGGCATCTCTTTTTATTTATTTTTATTTCTTTCTACGCTACCCTTTGCCACCTGCTAGACTGTTTTTAAATTTGAGCCCAATTAGCCACCAGGAGCCCTTCTTGGTAGGCGTTTTCTTCTGGCTCAGTTCAAACATTGCTCACCGCTCCCCCCCCCCCTCCACCCAACCCTGCCTTGAATCCCTGAGGCTAGGGTAGGCTTCCTTCCCATGTTCTTACTTTCTGTCATAATACTCATCATTTCCCTTCACAGTTGTTGATTTAATTATCTGCCTCCCGCAGTCCACCTGAGCTTTTGAATGGAGAACTGGGTCTTACTTGATTTTTGCACCTTGAGCTCCTAGCACAATGCCTGGCACAGAACAGGCATCTCATACTTGTTTGTTGAATGAGAAAAAAATACAGGAACCAGTGAGTGAGTGGATATGAACGTAGACACATTTGAGAACCAGGGCTCCTTTCCTCCAGCCCACAGCATCAGCTGCACCCTCCCCAGAAGGGAGACCACAGATTCCCCTCTGGTCCCTGTCTTATGGGAGATCCCATCTGGTCACTTAAACAATACCCACAATAGGTTATTGATGTCTTTATCTTGTTGGCCAGCAACGGACCACTTCTCTCCAGACAAAAGTTGCATGGAACATGTACTCTCTTCATGTTGGCAATTCCTACGTTCTTCACGGAGAGCTGGCAAGGTGAAGGGCAGAGGGTGAAAGGGTCTCTTTCCAGCACCTGTGTGTTTTCCATACTCCAAGGGACCAATTAAAACAGATTTTGAGAGGAAAGCTCAGCCTTCCAACACCTGTAAGTGGCCGAGAGTAACTCCCTGGACCTTCAGGCAGCTTCCCAATGGGCTCTTCAGTATACCAAGTAGAGGAAACTGTCTAGAGAGGGGCAGGGTGAAGGCGTACAGAGCCCTGAGGAGGTTACAATACTGGAATACTGCTAAATACATGCTGATTTTCATGGTTGGTATGTATAACTTTTTTGTGTTCAACAAGAGCTTTCATATCTTTCTCTTTCTTGGTGAGAAGCTCACAGGATAGAGAGTGGGTAGTGGTCACATTCTTGTGTCCACAGATAAGGGACCCATGGGACAGAGCATAGGTGTGATTTGCCTAAAAATTCCACAGCACGTGAAGGTACAGTTGGATTTGAACCCAGCTTGGTCTGCCTCCAGCATCCTAATCCCCCTCAACATGCTGCCTCAAAAATAATGTTAAAATACATATAAATCATAGAGGGTGCAAGTGCAAATTATTCCTTCTGTGGAAGTGCAAAATAGCCAAGTGGTGACGGGAACTTGGCAGGGATGAGGTGGGATGAGTCAGGGACAGCTTTATGAGGTAGGAGAGCTGTTCTGTGGGGCTGAGAGAGGGGGAGGCATGGCAGGCAGGGAGCGAGAGGGAGAGAATTCTAGTGGGAGAATTGTAGGCCTGGAGGGGGATGGCATACCATGTGGCCTTCCTGCAGTGGTGGCCTATGGATGAAACAGGGAGCAGGACAGAGCTGGAAGGGCCTCATCCTGATTAACATGGCCTCCAAGGCCAGAGCTGTGCATGTATATGGTGTCTATGTATGTGGGTGTATTTGGGACATGGGTATGTGTGGTGTTTGTGTGTTGAGAGTTTGTCACGTGTGTATATGTTCAGGTAGGTTACTAGGCACCTCAGAAAATTGCTAGTTATATAATATTGTCTTTTCTTACCTGTGGGTAGGCACTATCTACTGTCCTTCTCCCTGACCCACTCCTCAGTGTTAACCTTATATTCCTTTTAGTCTTATCTGTATAGGATTATGGGATTTATTTAACTGAGTTAAGTAAAAACAGACATTGTAGCACACACTTAACTCAGTGCTATTGGAATGCTGCCTTTTTGGCCTCCCAGCTCCGCCATCCTTGCTGTTGGATCACATGGAAGCTCTGTTCATGTGGTGGTTCCTAGGAGAGATGGCCAGGTTTATATTCTCCCAGCTTTAGGCCCAGAAGAAGAACTTTTTACCTATTATTTCAACACAAAACTTAAAATAAATCTCATTGGCTGGGTCTGGGTCATGTGTCCACTTCTGAACCAATCACTATGGCTTTGGGTTTAAAAACTGGCTGTCCAGGTCACATGCATTCTCTACCTCAGAGTGGACCAGCTCCTGAGGACATTTGGGATGCTGAGCAGAGAAAGCACCCGACTCCTGTCAACTGAGGGCTTCCATGTGGGTGAATTTGGCCTTGACTCTGAGAGGGAATGAAGCTGTGCATGATTACCTTCTGGGTATGTAAGCCCCTGGGCTAGGGGCTGTTCTAAAATTATCTCTTTAATCTTCACAACTTCCTTGTGAGTCGGATACCAGTGTACATATCTTATAGAGGAGGGCATGGTGTTGAGAGAAATGAAAGGATTTGCTTAGGTCACATAACTAGAAAGTGGCAAAGCTGGGACAGAACTGCACATCGTTTGGAAGCACTGCTTCCTATAAGGCTGTCATATCCCAGTTGAGGACAAACCTTGGAGTCAGAAGGAACCTCAGTATTATGACAATACTGTGAGCATTGGATTCAGACATCATTTCTAGGACCAGTTCATTCACTCACTAGTTGAGTCCCAGACTCCTTATCTGCAAAATGAGAATGATGAAGTCTGTCTGCTGAGATCCCAGAATTGTCCCGTCAATCAAGTGAGATCAAGGAGAAATGAATGGGCTTTGGAAATGGTTCAGAGCTGAATACATGTGAACAGGGCTGGTTATTACAAGAGTGGTGTATTCCTGTACTGGATGGTAAATAACGTCTGCCCCTGCCCACCTTACACCACTCTGGTTTCTCCTTAGGGCCCTTGGGCCTCCAATTCCTGGGACCTCCCCATAACCCAGCAACCAAAGGAGCAGTGTCTTACCCTGGTCCCAGGAGAGGAGGTTACCTAGTGAAATAACTGCAGCTGCCCCCACCTCTCCCCTCTTCCTGTGGTCTTCGAATGGCCACGATAGCCCTCTCTACTCTGGTGATCTGTCTTCTCCCTCCTTAACGCCCAGTGTTCACCATGAAGTGGCCTGTCCTGGGAAGGGCGAAGGGTATAAAGGCAACATCTCTTGCTGCTCTTGTTGGTGCCTGTGGGGTTCCTCACATCCTCAGTTTCCCCCAGGCTCCCCCCACCTGCTTTGGGTCACAGCCAATGTGGGAAGGAGGAAGAAAGAATGGGCGAAAACCTTGAGAAGCACCATGGGAAAGAACACTGTTGAATTTTGCTTCAACTGGTTATTTTGAAATGTGACAGATGGTACTGATAGTTAGGAGGAAAGGGTTGGGAGCCAGACTGCCTGGAATGAACTTGTGCTCCTTCATAGTGATCTTGGACAAATTACTAATGCTACTTGTGCTTCAGCTTTCTCATCTGCGAAATGGGAATGTTAATGGTACCCACCTCAGGGGTTGTTGAGAGGATTAAATAAAAGGATGTTTGTGGATCACTTAAAATAATGTCTGGCTTATAGTTAGCTATTATTTATTGTTTTTTATTTGGATTTTTTTGGGTAATGCCTATTTTCATGTTCCGAAATGAGTATTATGCAAATGCTACTTTTGGAATAGCTAATGGGGAGGAATCCCGAACAGAAAAGAAAATGTAGGATGTGTTCACTACATACCTTCCGGATCTCAAATATTTCTTCTTGTGATTAGATCATTCCACTTGGGTTTCAGCTATGACACTTTCATTGTCATCCATTTAGACATGAATAGCTTTTAAAATAATCTTCCTTTTAGGTGATTCTTATCAAGCTGTGCCTCTCTTAAGAACCTGCATGCTATCCATTCCCTTTTCTATTAAGCCTGAAGCTCCTCATCCTGCATCCATCTGCCTCCTCCTAGGCCTGTGTCGTCAAGATTCTTTTACATTCCTCCCTTACACGGACTCTCTGTTACAGCCCAGTATAGGACCCATGTCTTGCCCTTATCTCTCATTCCCATTTCTACCTGTGATGGCCTCCTACCTGCTCTCACCAAAGCCAGGTTCTCACCTTCCAAACCCAATTGGAAGCTCCTCTGTAGAGCACCATCTAGGGGTTCTGGGAAGGACAGATGGAGTTTCGGCCTCAGCCTTGTGTATGCTGCTTGGAGTGTGTTCCTAAGCAGCCATGTGATTTTGCAGCATTTTCTGTGGATGTTCTTTTCTCATGTAGACAATAAGTCCCTTCCAACCCCTCCTTCCCACAGAGCAGGGTTCAGGCTTTTCAATTTCTTTGGCAGATAGCTCAGTTCTTTGCACCCAGTAGGTGCTGCTCAGGGGAGGTATAAAGGGCAGAGCAGAGGATGAATGACTTTTTTAAGGCCAGAACCTATCAGGCCTGTAGTCATAAAGCCTATAAGGCAAAACAGAAAAATTTTTTTCATAGGATAAGCAGTGAGGGTGTTTAGAAAACATCTTTTCTATTTTCTTGGCCCTGACATCGCACAGTGAGGACTTTGGGACTGGAGTGACCCTCTACCTGGTGTCCCCTCTGACAGTGTGCCTGGCTAGGAAACACATCTGCCTTCATGGGCCACCTCAGTACCACTCATTTCCCTTAGTCTCTTTAGGAGGTGCCACCGGAGGGTTAGGAGATGTAGGGGCAGTCATTTTTGGTGAAGACTCCTGCAAATCCCAGCTCTGTGACTCAGCTGCCTGCCCTTGGGTAGTTACTCAACCTCTTTAAATCTCAATTCTGCACCTGGGAAAGGGAGGTGATAATAATGGTACCCACCTCAGAAGGCTGGTGCATAATCCAGTTGGGTCCTCTGTGTGGAGGGCCTAGCACAGAGCCTGGCAACAAGGGGCATCAGCTATGATTTGACTCAAAGACCTGGTATCTGGAAAGATCTCATTTTAGACATTCCTCCTCCCGGACTTCCTTTCTATATGCAGAATTTCTCACTTCCTCCTCAGGGCCTGTGCAGCACATTAGACGCACATGCACAGACATTTATCACCTGTCCATGGGCTTCCTCCACTATCATGTCAGAGACTGGAGAGCAGGAACCCGTTCTTCCACATTCAGTGAATGCTTGAAATAAATATATTGAAAGTGGCTTCTCCTGCTCTGCTCCTCTGTTTTTAAATTTAATTTATTCATTTTAAAAACAGGCAGTCCTTTCCTGTGGTTCAAAATCCACAGTAAATATACAGTAAAAATTCTCCCTTCTTTGCCTTTTTCTTTCCCAGAAGCAAACAGTCGCCAGACTTTTTCTATAGTATATTCTTCCAGAACTATTATTTGTGTGTGTATATGTGTGTGTGTGTGGTGTGTGTGTATGCAAAGACACGTAAATAGTCTGTTAATACCCTTTTTGTGCCTCCATCCTCATTGACTTGTCTACATTGCTGATGTGGTTGCAAGCCCTGGCTTGACCACTTACCACTTGTGGCATCTTGGGCAGGTTACCTAACTTCTCTGTGCTTTCCTCCTCATCTGTAAAATGGGTACATATCAGTAGCTGTCCCATAGGATTGTTAGGAAGATATATGTGTAAAGCATTGAGAATGGTGTTTGTGTAAGTAGGGGCTCAGTGATGTCAACTGTTACTATGGGCTGCCATTCATTCAGTGCCTGCCACAAGCAAGAACTATGCTACCACCTTTACACTCATTATTTCCTTGATCTGCCAACAAGGACTGTTTTCTCCATTACATCTCAGACTTGGGCTGCTACCTGGTATTTGGCCCCAGGTTCCTCGGGCAGGAAATGTCAGAGATGAGGTTTGAGGCTGAAGGGCCAGGGCCTTATATTATCTCTTGAAGCTTCTTATTTATATCCTCTTTTTTTAAAGGCCATATTCTACATATAATAGGTGCTCAGTAAAAGCTTGGATCTTGCCTTCCCAATATTCTGGTTTGTGTTTCAATCTGAGCAGGACCTTTGAGGCCCTAGATATGTCCTGGTTCGACCCTCAGTGTAGCCCAGGGCCCCTTCAGCGATGGCCTGCCGTGTCTCTCAGGGAATCTACCTCCCAATGATCTTTTCCTTTCTCTCTCATGTTTATATCGGCAGAAATGAAGGAGAGAAAACCCAGCCTTTAACTGGGATTTTATTACCCATTGACCTCAGCTATCTCCATCTATCTCTCCTTAGCTCTGTGCATTAGTTGTCAGGGCAACGCGATGTAACTCCCGGCCTGTTGCAGTTGGCTGAGTTTAATTCTCCCCTGCAGCCCCCGCTGACTGGGCCCCGCCACCCCGAGTACTTGCTCCAGAAGTATCTTCAGGCGGAGCCCTGGAAAAGTAAATCAGGAGAATGAGATGTGTTTGTGGAAGAGACAGATAAGAGGCGAATAACTGCTTAGCCCTTTATTCTCCGAGAGTAATTGCAGCTTTAAGTATGGTTCGTGGGTCCCTGCTGCAAGTCATGAAGTTGAACACGGTGCAGAACCATACATGTGGGAACAACTGAATTTTAAGGTGCTCAGCCTCAGCTGGGCCCAAACTTTCCTCTGTCTATCTTGAATCCTTGCAGCTCCTCAGGACCTGATGTTCTGCTCCCAGCCCATTCCCTCTGCCTCCCTGTCCCGGTCTTTGACTTCACAGGGAGAAGGGGACACAGTTTTCTGCATTTCCCCCCTCCTCCCCATGACACATGTCTGTTCCAATGTCCAGATTCTCATCAATCCCTTTCAAAATGCCTGTCCTGCCTCTTTCTGTGGTCTCTCCTAAACCCTAAAGCACTTTGCTTCCTTTCTCTTCCAGAGTTTAAAAACATTTCCCAGTATTTTCCTCTCCATTAGCAACTCCCATGTCTTCAAGTACCCACAGGCCTTCTCTGTCTTCACTTGTTGCCACTAGAGCTACCTGCCTCATTCCACAGGTTGTTACTAGCAGCGTTTATAAGTCCAGCCCCAAGGGAACAAGGATGAAGTACACACAGTTCTTGTCCTTGAGGAGCTCACAACTGAGCACGGTGACAAAATGTAACCAATGATTATAATACACAGTGTGTGTGCTGGGGTAGCAGGGACACTGCCCTCTTGGAGCACAGGTGAGACTGGTAGAAGGAGAGGTCAGCTGAGAAAACAGAACAAGGACAAGTAGGCTTGGCTGGGTATTCAGGCCGTGTAGTCCTCGGAGACTTTCGCACTTAGTGTGTGCTGTCAAGGTCAGGCAACTCCTATAGCTGCCACCCTATATCCAGTTCTGCCATCAGGATCTGGAGATGTGATGGAATTCACTCCGATTCTGGGCATCTTTTCTCTGTGTTCAGTAACTTCATATTGGTAGCTTGAACTTAGCCACGGTGGGAGTGTTTACATCATGGAAATCGGCAAACATTACCAAAACCAGCCGGCCTCCCTCCCTTCCTCTCTTTCCTCCCTTTCTTCCTTTCTTTTTTTTAGAACAAGTTGACCAGCACACCCCTGGAGCATCACCGGGAAACTAACATTTTCCTTTGGACTTGAAAGATAGGCAGAAGACTTCTAGGTGAAGAAAGAGGGAGAAGAAAGGGTGAAGGACTTGTACTTGCTGGGACTTTTTCAGTTGAAAGTGACATAAACTTAATTCAAATTAACATAAGAAAGAAAAAAAGAATTGTATCATCTCAGGTCATAAGGAAGAAGGGATGGTTTCAGGCATGGCTGGAACAAGGGGTTCAAATAATGTTACTGAGAATCTATCTTTCTCTTAAAAGTACTTCCGGCTGTATCTCCGTCGCTGTCATCTCCCTCGCTCCATTTCTTTTGCTGTCTTAGCTCTACTTCCAATCTCCCAAGAAGAGGTACCCTGAGGCCATTTCCAGCTTTTCAATCCATCTACCAATCGGTTCTGTAGGTAGTCATTTGTCCATCTTACTCTGCCCAGGGGGACGGAGGTATGCTAATAAAAAGAGGTTCTGTTCTCAGGAGGGGAATGGCATACTAGTAGCGAAAGAACATGGCTTTCCCCTAAGATTCCAGGCAGTGGGAAGAGAGGGAGAAGTGAAAGGGCCTGAAGCATTTAAGGAATATTAAGATGCTTGGTGTGTTTGGCACGCAGGGTTCTTCTTTGCATTCATTGTCAAATGTCCAGGGTGGATGGCATTTTGGGGGGGATTGACCTTGTCCAGAACTTGCAAGGATCACTAGGGTGGTTACCTACCTGTGTGGAGAAATCTGTTCCATTCCTGTCCATAGGGGTGGCTTCGTGAGGCATGATTTCATCCCCTTGTCATATAGGTCTAAAGGGCTCTAGCTTCTGACTCCATGCAGGAGTCATGCCTATAATGGCATATCTCCAAACTTATACCCTCATGATGAGGTGGTTTTGGCCCCCTATATTCTGTGGGCTACCATCTCGTTTTTTGGCTTAAACCCTCTTAATAGTTGGCTTGTGGATATGCACCTTCCTAGGCATTGCATTTATAAACACCCCCCCCACCCCGCCCCCGCCACACACATATGTTTATCATCTCTGTCCATTCAGATAAGGGATAGAAGGTTACAGTGCTTGCTCAATCTGCCAGCATAAACACAAGCTCCACTTAGTGTTTGTGTCAGAAAGGATGACCATTCTCTTCCAGGCATGGGCTCAGCTGTTGTATATGAAATTTGAAAAATCTTAGTTGGCTCTTTACTTGCCAGATCATTTTTCTGTTACATAAACTTCATCCCCCCCAAAGGCTCCCAATGGCTCCCTGTTTCTTTCCTTTCCCAACTAACTCATCCATTTTGAGTTATGAGTCCACCATTATGTCTCCTTGCTCCATCCACCCAACTTGGACAACCTATAGGCAATTCGAAGTAATCATCTCCACATGGTGATCTCTCTCTGTAGGTGGTAAAAATCTTAATGTCCTCTTCAAGCCCTGTCAGATATACTGACTCTCACTAGAGCTCCTCTTTGATTTCACATGTAAAAAAGAAGAGTGAAAAAGTATAAATTAAACAGTAGTTATATTAGGCATACAGGTCATGAAATACCATGCAGGAATTAGACATCAGCTTCTGCATTTTCATCATGTTATCTACTTAATACACTGGCTCTCTGCTTGGCCTTTGACCGTATTTGCCAATCTGAGTTAAATTCTCCCTCTGCCTGTCCCAACCTTAGCACACACATTCCAAAGTCAGGTGTCTTTAAGAAATCTCATGCATTGTTGTCTTTTTTGGCTTTATTACCCAGAAAAGAGGGAGAGAGAGATAGAAACATCAATGATGAGAGAGAATCATTGATCGGCTGCCTCCTGCATGCCCCACATTGGGGATTGAGCCTGCAACCTGGGCATGTGTCCTGACTGGGAATTGAACTGTGACCTCCTGGTTCATGGGTCGATGCTCAACCACTGAACCACACCGGCTGGGCTGGTTCAATGTCCTTTAAATACACTTTGTATTCTGCCTGCCTGACTGCACAGGAATGCTCCCATCCTACAGAGGGAGATGGAGTAAAACCTCTTCCATCAGACCTTTTCTAAGCTCAGCAACACACCTATAAAAAAAGAGTCAAATTTGGTAGCTCCCCAGTCTTGCTCTTCTGTTGCACAACCCCCCCCCACCCCCCACCCCATGAAGTAAAAGTAGGATTGGGAACAGTGAGTTGGCCTGACTTTGGGGCTGTCTCCTGATGCTGGGGCTACTCAGGTGATGACAGCCCAATTTCTTCTTCCTCCTTTCTGAAATGCATGGCCGAAGGAGGGAGCAGCGGTTCTTGCAGCTCCATTTTCTATACAGGGTGGATTCCAGAAGGCTTTCTCCATAGACGGGATGCTAATTCTTCCAGATCATGTATTTAAAAACGTAGGTGAGACAGAACACCTTTAAAGCCAATTCGTAGTGAGTTCCAGACAACGGCTCCTTCAGCTAGCTGAGCTATATAGAATAGACCTCTGGGTTAGTTTGAAACTTGTCATTTATTTTCTTGCCCCAGGATTGTCTGCTCAGCTCCCAAGTAATGCTGAATCTCTCTTCGGTGTTTGAAATCATTTCTTTAGTGTTCTTTTCATTCATTGGAAAATGGATTCTTTTCCCTCCAGATTTTGAAGGTAAATGCCTGGGTGGGACAGTGATGTGAGGCCGTCAGTTGAGAGGCTATAAGAATCCCAGAGAGGAGCACGAGCTGGATTCAATCATATATTGATTTTCAGCCCAGTAAATTGTGGCTGCTTCGTAGCAAGGTAACAAGTGTGCTGTGCTTTTCAGAAAGAGATGTGATCAGCTTTTAAACAATAAAGAGGAGCACTGCTGGGCAGAGTGATTCGGTTTAAATCCACATGAAAGCCAGTGGCGAGTTTAAAATAAACACAGCAACATTAAAAGCCACGGCCACGCCCAGAGCCCCATGCCAACAATAAAACAGATTTGGGAATTTAAACCATCCAAGGTGAATTCTAAAGAAATTGAATTCCTCTGAGGATAACAGACTAGATTTAGCTGAAATAGCTCCGTGGCTACACATTTAAGTCATTCCTTTTCCAGGCCTGCGGGAAAACATCAGTACCAAAAAGGCCCGCTGATGGGCAGCCATGAGACACTGCGGGCAGGAGGCCACCTTTTCCTCTCGAGGGAGGGCTGGTCTTTGGGACCAAGGAGGTAGAAGGCTTTCTGGCTGGGGGCGCCTCTCTCCTGACTCTGTGCCTTGCCTCAAGCCCCCTCCTGTGGGACTCTGCTGTTGTGTGCCAGCTGAAACCTCACCCTTTCTGAGCAGAGGAGCTGAGCTCACACCCCTGAGGTCTCTGTGCGGTGGTTTCTGCTGCTGGTGATGCTCCTGGGAGAACCGGGCTTTGTGCTCCGAGCCCCCAACTTTTGGGGTCAGTGCTGTGTGTTTTCTGTTCTATTCATGGATGATGGGAGCTCTGAGTTTCCCATTATCTGTGGGTCTAAGACTCCCTGGAACCATCATGCTGAAATGTGCCTCTGGTCACTGGTGGACCGGGCAGGCACAGGGGCAGATGGGCTTATGCGCATCCTCTCCTCAAACAGCCTTAGCTGTGCAGTAGTGCCTCTCTTTTGTAAGTCCAGGCAGGTACTGTTTGCATGTGTGTCT
>NW_006287951.1:3323576-3331267 GCF_000327345.1 Myotis davidii | reverse complement strand
CTGTCTTCCTTCCTCTCTGAAATGAATAAAATATATTAAAAAACATTTTTAGATTTTAGTTTATGCCCCTTTTTTTGTCGTGCATCTTCCCTTTTCATACTGGCTCTCTATTCACCACCTTCAGGAAGGTGTAGGACAGAAAAAGGCAGATGTCAGCAAGACAATTCCCTCCTAGAACTTTGTTTTAGAGCCTAATTCTTAAAGGGAGAGGATAGGTTAAAAAGTCTCTTGAAAAAACACAAGGGGCCAAGCCCCCCATCCCCAACCTCAGACTAGAGCTTACTCCCTCAAGCTGTGGGGAATGGGACGGGAAAGAGGCTGATGAAACCCCAAATTCCTGACCCGCCTTGGTGAGGCAGTGAGGTCTCAGGAAACAGGGCTGTGTGGTGCAGATGGGATCACTGGCCACATTTTAGGGAGAGGCTCATATACCATGCTTGCAACAGAAATAGAGAACTGCAGGTCACGAGGGGCCACATGGACAGGAACAAGAGCCATCTCACTGGTCGCCGGTGTATACAGATATGTTCGAGGGCCAGGTGGGAATCCCCCCTTCAATATCTTGGTACAGGGAAAGAAATTAGAAATAAATGTGTCACAACCTGTAGAAGTGGGAAATAGTCCCAGGGACTGAGGTTTACTTCATGTCAGAGAGACCAAATCCTGTCTTGTTCTCCTCCCGAGCACGTAGGTGCACACTTCCAAGCCTCTTGCCTTGAAGGCCAGCTAAGTAGCTGGTGAGCTATAAGTGGCTGTGATATGGGTCACTTCCATGCTTAGGCAGTGGCAAACCCCTGTGTCACCCTCTAGCCTTTTACTCCTACCATATGTTGAGATGGCAGAGACCCAGATGCCTGTGTCCCCGATTGACCACAGAGAGCACATTCTCCAGCTCACCCGTGTTAGTCATGTAACATAAATGAGAAGCGAGCCACTGAGATTCAGGGTTCATTTATTTCTGGCAGCAAAACCTAACCTAATCTGACTAACCTGGTGGAAAAGTTAGAAATTAAATTAAATTGCAGAAAGTAGGGTACAATTTCCTATATCCCCAAATTTGTGGATTGAGATTTCGTGCTGCCAGAAGGGTATTTGCTGTCTATGCATCTTCTTTGGTTGTGTTGCAGGTTTTAAGCTTCTCTAGGTCTAGGGTTGTAATGAAGTCATCGGTCACAAGTCCCTTCACCCCAGCATGGAGTGAGAGGAAATAAAGCATCCAGCAAGTACAGTGTCTTGCCCACCAAAGATGCACACCAAAATGTCAGTTCTCTTTCCTCCTCTGTGACCTCCCCCTTCCTCTGGTATGAAAAATAGGAAAGCAGGCGGGAGGCAGGACAGGCACAAGAAAGAGCATCTCCTTCACTTGCTGAGTACCACTTGGTGCCAAGCTTTGGGCTGGACCTGGGACACAGAGAGGAGACAGGGGCTACCCTTGACCTCCGGTCTAAGGGCCCCAAAGAGGGAGACAGATGCTGCCACAGCAGTTGTACAACACATAATAGAGGACCAAGAGTGCTGGGAAGAACAAAGGAGAGATCTGGGAAAAGTGCATCGTGGAAATGAAGTTGGAAAGGAAATAGTGTAAGCTAATGTTTGTTGATCATTCACAATGTGCACAATGCTTTACACATAGTGTCTCATTTAATCTTCACAATAATTCTGAGAGGCAAGTGCTATACTGACCTGATCCTACAGGTCATGGTTCTTTTCTCTTTAGAGTTCAGGTATCTAAGGGGGATGGTGAGATGAGAGTTGTGCTGATCATTTAGCCCTGGGAGACATGAGACATTCTACTTATACCTGCCATACTGGAGGTCCCACTCACCCCACCACTCCCATAACTCCAGAAAGGTCTCAGCTCAGCTGCTGTGGCCAGTTTCCACTTGTCAACTTATAACCAGTGATGAGCCCTGAGATGGGGCATGCACAGGTTTTCAATCTCCAATAGAGAGACGTCTGAGAAAGGACCAGACATGAGTGGAGCACCCACAGGGTATCAGGGATTGTAGAAACCATATGCCTTTTCAGTCCCTTCTCCAGTTTATAGGAGAGAAGCCTGAGGCTCAGAGAGGGGCAGTGACTTGCCTGGGATCAAACAGGGAATAACTGGCAGCGCCCGACTTTTGCTCCCAACCAGTGTTTTCCAATCGTGAGGCCTTGTGGAATTCCTTGTGGTGTGCGCATCCCTGACCACTGAAGCATCTGACCTCAGGGGCATCCTTTCCTGGAATAAGCAGAGGAGGAGGTATGGATAAGAGAGGCAGTAGTGATAGTCAAGATCACATGCCCCTCTTAAGGTCAGATGATGGACTAACGGCTATTTCAACCACCCATCCACTCACTAAGGATTTATTTAGATTCTCAGTAGGTACTGATACCTGTGCCAAGGTCTAAAGCTATTGGCTATATATTGCAGCTCTTACTGGGGAGATGATCTTGGGGTAAATTTCAGGAGGAGCCCTGGAACTTGAATGATTTCTGATAAAATGTCAGCCTCATTTTAGTGATCTCTCTTGGGGCCAAGCCAAGGGGAGGTGAGGCGGATGAGGTTGGAAGCTTTGCAGTGGGGTGGCTGTTCTCAAACCCATCCTTACTTCCAGGGCCAAGGATGCTGTTAACCTGTGACTCACCTCATGGAGCACCCAAAGTCCAAAGTTGCTTTTCCTTCACATCCCAGAGAAGGCTAATAAATGCTACTCCAGGCCTTCTACCTCCACTGTCCTCACTGGCTTGGCTTGGCGCCTTGCTACCAGAGAGTGACTGATGCTCTGTTCTGGATGCAAATGTCCCTATGGGATCAGTGTGCTTCTGGGCTATATTTCTGACCATAATAGATTCTGCTGATAGCTGGCTCCATGGGACCATCATTAGGGTCTGCAGTGGATGCTCCAAAGCCCCAGAGCTCACTGTGGAGAATTCTGGAATTGCAACACCATCTCCCTGGTTTGTCACTGAGTTCTTGGAGGGCCCTGGAGGGTATGTGCAGACTCAGCAGAGGGGCTATGGTAAGGGAAGCCCTGGCCTTAGGAGATGCCCCATCTGGAATGTAGGCTTCATCTCTCGGTTTCTTACAGATCCAATGCAAATTCTGGGGCAGATATTTAAAGAAACATGAAATTCCATATTGACTTGCAAGGCTGCTGTCTGAAAATATAAAGCCACTACCAATTTGGAAGTTTAGAATGGCTCCTGAGTCTTGGCCCAGGTTTGGCTTAAGACATCAAAGAAAAGTGTTTGAGACCTTGAACTGTGAAAAAGCTGGTGTCAATAGTCCAAGTGTCTGTGTCCTTTCTAGGCTCTGGTACTGACCTATTGGATGAGGTGGGGCTTGGGTGTGCTGAGACATCCTGGTTGGGATCCAACTCAAGGCAGTGTGCCCCAGCTCTGTGGCCTTGAGCAAGAGTTGAACCAGACTGGCCTCATTTTACCTTCTCCAAAATGTGCATTTAGAGATATGTTAGCTAATACTGGTATTGATAAAACTAGAGGCCTGGTACATGAAATTCCTGCACTGGGGGTTGGGGATCCCTCAGCCCAGCTTGCACCCTCTTCCAGCCTGGGAGCTCTCAGGGCATGTCTGACTGACAGCTTAGACCCGCTCCCCATAGTCGGACATCCTTAGCACTGCTGCAGAAGCAGGAGAGACTCCCGCCACCACTGCTGTGCTCACCTGCCATGTGCCCGGCTTCTGGCTGAGTAGTGCTCCCCCTGTGGGAGTACACTGACCAGCAGGGGGCAGCTCCTGCGTTGAGCATCTGCCCCCTGGTGGTCAGTGCATGTCATAGCGACTGGTCATTCCATCATTTGGTCAATTTGCATATTAGCCTTTTATTATATAGGATGATGCAATGTGACTTGGGCAGCCTCTCTTCATGCAAATGTGTTCAACAAACTTTTACTAAGTTCTGTGTCCTCATGTGTAAAATAAGGAAGTGGGACCAACAGACTCTAAACTTCCTCCCACTTTGACTTCCTAGGATTCTTAGTTGAGCTGATGCTTGAGACATTTCTCTGATACAGTTTCCATCTACAAGCTATCCCTGGCACAGCCTCAGACAGATCTCTGGCTGAAAGTCATAAATCTGGGTGGCTGTACATGCTAGGGAAATACACATGGTATTAACACTCATATTTACATATAATCATACTGCTCTGCATAGAGCTAACACATTCATTTTCTTGCAGTGGGAGGAGGCTTGTTTGAGAAGAGGCAGGCACTTGAGACGGCATTCTGCACCTTCCTGTGAGGTTTGGTGTCCACTCCAGTGTGGCTGTGCCCTCCGTGAGCTCCCTCTGGCCCCTGCACTCACACTATTGATCAGGTCAGGGGCGAAAGTGAAGAGGGCATCACCTGCAGCACTGATGGGGGGAGGGGTTCGGGGAGGAGGCCCGGGAATGTGGACTGCTCAGAGGGAAAGCCAGCAGACCTGTGCTGGTGAGACTCAAGAGAGAGGCACTGCTGGCAGGCAGAAAGAAGTTCCTTGTCTGGTACTAAATATTTCTCTCCCTTGGTTATTTGTCATGAAATGGTCTCAGCAGGTCACTATCATGTTACCACTTAGCCATCAATTAACAAATGTCTACCCCTTTGGGTTATTTCTCGTAAATCAACTTCCCCATTCCCCTCACTATTTGGTTATTTTCTTTCAACAGCCTCTCCTCATTGTAATTTATGGGGCCCCATCATCCAAGGGCAAGCGCCACTCTTGCTCTGAATCCAGGAAAAGCCTTTTGCGGAATGTTAAAGGACCCATGAGAGAAAATGGCACAAGCAAGGGATACGTTGTTAGATTACAACTTTCTGAGCTAGGGTTGTATTCTCATCCTCCCCATCCCCGTCATCCCACAAATGCAAGGGGCAGAGAGCTCTGGGGTGGGAGTGGGTGAGTCATTGCATTGGGCACAGCTTGTGTTTTCCCACTTGAATTTCATGCTGTTGTTTCCTCTTCATATTTATTATCACTTAAGGTTCATTTGCATTCCCTCTCTGTCCACAGTGATCAGAACAACACCTCCCAAATTAGCATCATTTGCAAGTTTCATTAACATGCTGTTTACTCTCCCTTTTTCAGATCATTAATAAAGATGACCCCATGCACCCTACCACCCCCCCATACATTTTCATTTGTCATTACCCTTTGTTTGCAGACTTTGAGCCAGTTTTAAATTTATGTGGCAGCACTCCTTACTAAGCCAATTTGAATTAATTTTGAGTGTAACACTTTATACCACTATATCAAATGCTTTTCTTATAACTGCATGCATTCCATCAATAGTCCTCCCACCACCTTTCTATTTGGTATTCAGGTTGAAAACTCTCAATTCTGCCTGGCATTTTAGTTCTTTAAAAGTCACTGTATCCTCTGTACTGACTAGGGACTTTGTCCTAATTTTGCAGTTATTTTGAAATGATTGATATCACGAAAGAAAGGATTTGGAGAGCTATTTATGGCAATCGATAGCTTTCATCTTTCTTTCCCACATGTGCTATTATGGTTGAGCAAGTAATTTTGGTGAAATCCCTTCACATTCCAGGATGCATGAGTTTGGACCTCCTATTTTGAAGGCTATAGATTTCCTCAATATTCCTTTCCTTTGTTTTAAACCATCTGAGTATTTTTTTTAAACCCACACATAAATTTTGAAGATATTTTAAATGCCTGATATATCATGGGTTCTCAAGAAATGGTTTTTGAGTTAATGAAATGAATACAATAAATAAATCTGTCATTCATTCATATTTCCCCCAATCTGTGCCATTTCCTCATTCTAAGAAGCCGTGAACAGTTTTTAGAAAATCGAGCTTGCTGGTGGAAGATGGGTGTACTATTATCCATTCATTTACTTCACATGTTTATTGAGGCTTTATTTTGACTAGGCACTGTGCTAGCCTCTGAGGATATTGCAGTGAATAGAAAGAAGCTTTTCCTTCAAATACAGATTGAGAGATAGACAATGAGCAAACACACAAACACATAATGTATCATCAAATTGTGATAAGTGTTATGAAGAAAAATTGAGATTTTGTAGCATCAGAGGCTATGTTTGTGTGACGGCTCTATTTCTCATCCCTGAACCTTATATCTGGGAAGATGTACAATTTCCAGATGCTCCATGAGTAGAAATAATGACTAAAGCAGAACTTAGAATTTCATTATGACAGGTGGTTGGACAGGCCCTATTTGAGAATCAAATTGTGTGCATGTGTAGAGGTGCCCAGGCTGGGCCAGACTCTCATAGTTCTTGGGCCCCTCCCACTTCAGGTATCTCGGACGGCACATAGAAGTGTCATCCTTCTGAACTTCATGAAGATGAGCTAAGAATTGGTGGGGAATACCAAGTTCACCCCATGAACTGCACCAGGCACAGATTACCAAATGGTCAACTCAGTATGAAGGTATATGCAGGGGCAGGAGTCTGCAGTGGATCTGCAGTGGCTGTAAGTTTGAATGAAGATAGAAGTGCAGGGAGGAACTCAGCTTCTTACTGAGTCCACAGAGCGCCCCTACTGGCTATGCTCTGGGCCACTATTAACAGGGATCATTGTCCTTACCTGGGGCCACTTATGCAGTGCATTTCAGGATGGCTTTTTAGTGTTTTTGGCGGCACCCTTATTTTCCTCTATTTACTACGTTTTATCTTCATAACATCCTTTTGTGGAAAAAAAATGACTGTTCCAAAATGACGAAGTCACTTTCATATTGGAAACTCTAAGATGGTGCTCCTCCACCTACAGGTAAAGTTTGAATGCTTAGTTAGCCCAGTTCTCCAGCCTAGTGCCTTCCCACTGTCAAGCCTCATTGCCTGCCATTCCCTGCTGACCACACTTCTGTGCTCTTCACTCTCACTAGAGTATGTCCTGCTTCTCTGTCCTCCTGATTTACCTTCCAAGTCGAATGTCCCTCTCCCTCTTCTTCACCTTCAAACTCTAGTTTAGTTCGTAGACTTGTCTAAGGTGCTGTTTCCACCAGTCCTCAGGCTGTGGGCCTTCCTTCAGCACCATGGACATCTCCCTAGCTTCACTCTGGCACGTGACCTGAGCGTGGGGTTCCAGCAGAACAGGGACATTTTCTTATTCACTTTTGCATCTGCATCATATGTACGTCCCAGACACAGAGCAGGCATTCAGGAAATACTTGTTAAACTAAACTGAACTTAAGATGGGGAGAAACGAGGGGTTATCAATCCCATTTGCTGTTGAGGAGACTGAGGAGGGCCTGCTGAAATGGGTGAGAGTCATGATAGAGAAGAGCTGGGGTGAGCACCTAATCGACTGATCGAAATTGGAAGAGCCATCCAGGGAGAGCCATCCAGGGAGAGCTGGGGTCAGGCCGATTCCAGAGTGCAAGATGTTGGGCACCTAATCGATTGAGACTGATTTCCCAGATGATTTCAAAGCCCTGTGAATTTTCATTGCTCAGCCAGTCTCTCAGCACACAGGCATCATTTTTGTTCAAAATATTTCGGATTTATAGCTAATGGTTTTTGGTGGTTATCACAGTTATCAGATGGCCTATTTTTGTTGGTGGAGTTTATTCTTTTTGTGCAAGTTCTTATTCATTTTCAAGTTAAATACAGTCTGACTTTTATCCCCAAAGGAACTTATATTTCAAACCCAATTTGAGCAGGATTTGGTTTGAGTTTGGGTTTGACTCATCTCTTTGATTTAAGGCTTATCTTCTAAATAACAT
>NW_006287951.1:3322386-3323549 GCF_000327345.1 Myotis davidii | reverse complement strand
TTCCCTTTCCAGACCTTCTAAATTTAGATAAATGAGATCAATTATCGCTTCTAGAATGTTCAGTTTCTACTCTGGTCCTAGAATTTGGTGTCTAAGAGATGTTGATTTCCTTCCTGTGGGATCATTTGAATTCTGCAGTTTTCCAGTTGGTATCCTCACCAGTTCTGGGGTTGGGTTGGGGGGACTGTGGGAGGAGCCTGCTGGCCGCTGGTTCACCAGGAACCACAGGGGTGGGCATTTGGCCTCCTCAGAGCCTGGACAAGGCCCACAGGGACCTCACTGCAGGTGGAGGGCTGTCCTGCAGTAAGGCAGCTGGTGCATAAACAGACCCCTTGGAGCATCATATCTGCCCAGGCAATGGGGAGGAACCTCTGAAAATGTGCTCTGGTGACATGAAACCAGCAAGAGAAGGAGCTATTTTTTGATTCATTTTCTTTTTGTCACTTCCAGAGATGATCTGTGACGGGGCGATGTGGAACATTGTTCATATATCGCTTAAGTATATATGTAATAAGCACCTGGGGGCCAGGCAGAGAGCCACACTGTGCATAGAGGGCGAGCAGGAAGATATACCTCCTGCCAGGACCCTGAATTCAGGGTTAGAAGGAGGGTGTGCTGTCAGCCATGAGGCTTGATAGTGGTTACACTCAAAATCCTATTTTGCTGCTAAGAGAATTGTTCTTTGCAGAGTGCTTGGGAGGTTAGCCTAAGCACTGCTTATGATATTGTAAGACCTAGAGGTAGGGAGAAGGAGCTAAAGGGCTTCTTTCCTCAGATATCTGTCTGCCTGCCTCACTGAATTCCAGCCTGTCAATCCTAACTGCTCACTCACCCTCCCATCCAGACTCTCCCCCCAAAACGTGAGCCTAGAACTCTGGATCCCTAGGGCCCCAATAGACAGAGTCCATTTTGGACAGACTCAATGTTAGGTATGGCCCCCAGTCCAAGCCTTGTTGAACCCGAGATTGTTTAGATCAGTAGTTGGCAAACTGCGGCTCGTTGGCCCCTTGAGTGTGGCTCTTCCTAAGCCTTAGGAGCACCCTAATTAAGTAATAACAATGTACCTACCTATATAGTTTAAGTTTAAAAAATGTGGCTCTCAAAAGAAATTTCAATCGTTGTACTGTTGATATTTGGCTCTGTTGACTAATGAGTTTGCTGAC
>NW_006287951.1:3313270-3322279 GCF_000327345.1 Myotis davidii | reverse complement strand
TCCGGAAATTCTGTTTCTTTGTTACTAATGTTGTGGCCCCACCCCATAACAAAGAAACAGAATTTCTGGAGGATGAGACCCAGAAATCAGGATTTTAAAAAGATTCCCAGGTGATTCTAATGTGCAGCCAAGGGTGAGAACCACTGGCTTAGATTTTATAGGGCTGAAGGTTTCCTTGGCTTGATCCACAAACATGAGGCTCACCAGTACTGGGGTAAACAGCTTTAGAGAAGAGCAGTGACCATTTACCTGCTTGAGAGTGGACCCATCAGAGTGGCCTAGAAGTTTGCATTTACCTACAAATAGTGTAGGGTGATGTACTAGTAGGCACAGACTGGCTCTGCTCAGAGAAGGAGCTCTTAGCTACACTCTTTGGGCCGATCCCAGCTTTAGGGGTTCTGAATGTCATCTAATCACTTGTGATTTGTGTGTGTGTGTTTGCCCCTGAGAAGAGGGTGTGTGGTTTTCATCAGATTCCTGATTGTGCATGGGACTTGATTCCATTCCTTAGTTCCTCTCTCTTTTTTTAAAAAAATTTATTTTATTGATTTTTTACAGAGAGGAAGGGAGAGAGACAGAGAGTCAGAAACATCGATGAAAGAGAACCATCGATCAGTTGCCTCCTGCACATCCCCCACTGGGGATGTGCCCGCAACCCAGGTACATGCCCTTGACCGGAATCGAACCTGGGACCTTTCAGTCCACAGGCCGACGCTCTATCCACTGAGCCAAACCGGTTTCTGC
Organism: Myotis davidii; assembly: GCF_000327345.1. NCBI lineage: Eukaryota > Metazoa > Chordata > Mammalia > Chiroptera > Vespertilionidae > Myotis > Myotis davidii. The sequence goes on along the minus strand of NW_006287951.1, from coordinate 3,321,535 downwards.
AGTTCCTCTCTTTAGCAGCTGAATTGGGGGAGTCCTTTGGGCTCTGTCTTCACCTAGAATAGGTTGTTCTGAAGTCAAAACATAAGTGAACACGCTGCTATCTATGTCAGTGCCTGGAACAGCCATGAGTTCCCCATCCTTCTCCCTTCTCCCCTCCCCCCTCCCCTTACCTCCCTCAACTCTGGCTAACTTGTAACTATTTTCAAGACCCACTTCCAGTAACACTTCCAAAAGCCTGCCCTGGCTGCCTGGCTTTCTCCCTCTGGGTAGGGTGCCCCTTCTCTGTGCTCCCATCACCCCCTCCTGGCTGACCTCTAGTAACACAGGTTTGACTCTTGCAATCATTTATTTACTGACCTGGGTATTGACCTACCTAGACTGCACGCTTCCTGAGGACAGGGGTGGTGACTTGGTGGTTTTCTCTGCCTGGCACAGGGTACTTTTAATGTAATTTTGGTCAATCAATAAAGTGCTAGTTAATTTATTTTTAAATTGTGCTTTAATGAGCTAACTGCTAATCATTTTTATCTATTCATCAAAGGCAGACTTAGTTCCTTTTACTATGTGTAAATGAAAGTGATAAAATGGAATCCTTTAAGAGCATCTTACTACTTGCCTATTAGGTTGGCCTTCTAGCAAATTAGTCTGAATTAATGAGGGTTCCTCTTCCTCTGTCGAGGGAAGCAGGGAATAAGGCAGTGACATGCTGCCATGTCAGGACAGGCATTGTGCCCGGCCACAGTGACTGCCCTGCTTCCTCACAGGGCAGCACAGCCTCTGGAGGCCATTACCTATGTATGGCACAGGCTGCCCATCCAGATGGATAGGTCTGGGGCCTGGAGCTACACAACATGAGAAAGCGCCCTTGCTGGCCTCACCTCGGGAGGGTACTACTGGGGCAACAGGTTGTCCCCAAGTCTACCTCTTGGTCACTGCAGTCTTCCTCTACCCATGTTCTTTGCTCCTTGCTGGCAGGTTATTTCCAGTGGCCGTGAAGATCTGTCTTCCGAGGCTCCTGTTTCTGACTTCTCCAGGCTATTTTGTCTCCCGCTCCCGTTCTAGGAAGTGCCTATACTTTCCCACCCTGCCTGCTTTTATTTCCATTACTGGAGGGGAAAAATAAATTATGTGCTTCCTACCGGCTCCAGCTCAGCCAGTACTAGATGCTGTGCCGACTGCTGTAATATTACCGAGGAGGAAATGATTAAGAGGACGAGGCTAATTTTCTAATTCACACCTGGAATCTGATGGTGCTCGCGCAGATCTTCAATGAAATAACAGTGTTTAAGAAGTTTCCAGAGAAATTCATTACTAATTGATTTTCGAACTGTGGAAAAGATAACACAGAGAGATGAGATATTAGCCTCCGTCTGGCCTGCCTCACCTGCAAGCTTTCTGTTTCCTGAATTGGCATTGCGGAAGGTAGGGCACGTTCGGATGTGATGTGTTTTCTCTCTGCTTCAGTTTTCCTTTGTTTGGGCTCTGTCTTACTGAAGCCATGAGCTTCCATGGTGGACCTGGGATATTTTTGTGTGTGACTCAAATAAAAGACCTTGAGTAGGAGAAATGAACCTGGGCAGCAGGTTGGGTATCCTTGAAAATGGCAGTTCTGTAGTGGAGACACAGGGCACCGTCCTCCCTTTATCTCCAGGGACTTCCCAGACCTCCCCCGTCCCCAGTATGCAATATTTATGTAAGCATACATATTCTCTGATAGGAACCACTGATATGTTTTGTTCTTATATTAAGTAAAACTAAAAACAATTTTAAAATAAGGTTTTGTTTAAAAAATTGAATCGAAACATATAACCCCATTAAAAACTGAGGAACAGCTATGCAAAGCCAGTGCCATGATATGTATGTAGCCTACACCCCCTTCACACAGGTTGCCACACTTACCTATCCACCCTCTTTAGAATTTTGGGATTTTGTTCCTGTGTGTTGGGCTCCTGGGCTCACCAGAGAGGAGGCCTCTGGTCTTCTCATCTTCCAGCTAATGCACTCCACGAGTGGTCTCTGAATTTAAAAGAATTATGAGGACCAGGAGCGTTCTAGGCCTCAGGAGCAGTTTTGATTTAAAGGGCCTTCCTCCACGTCTAGATTGTAAATATATGAAGGCAGGTTGATTCTACTTGAGGTGCCCTCCATAAAACCAGCCAGTCGGTAGTCTTTGCCAGGCCCTTTGCTGCATGTCAGGGATGCAACAGGACCTACTTTTGCACTTAAAGAGCTCACAGCCAGTGAGCTGGAAGGACTATGATGAGGAGGCTCAGAATGCTGTGACATTTGTGAAGGCAGGTGCCTCATTCAGTCTCCTAATGAGGGGCTGTCTGGGCTGAGCCTGGAAGGAGAGACAGCTATTGGATGGCTTTCTTTAACCCTTTCCCCTTACAAAGCCTCCTACATTCCTTAGTGGCTCCCACCCTGGCCTTGGATATAGAAAAATCCTATTTACCATGTCAAAAGTATTCTTTGCATTATTTGTCTGCCCTTTATCTGTATTTAACTCTGCTCTGTCCCCACTCCCCACTCTCCATACAAACTCCCATCTTTGCTCTCACTCAGAAGCTGCTGGGCTAGTTCTCAGCGTGGTGTTGATGATAATAACAGTTCCAGAATTCACCTTCAAATTGCTGTTGTAAAATTTCCTAAAAGAGGTTAATGGAAGGGTGGGGACTTCAGACCCATGCAGGAGGGTGGGGGAGGCATTGTTGGTGTGGAATATTCCCTTCACTCTTCACATCATGTTTTAAGGAATCACCAACTCTGGTTATTGAAAGGCTTGCTTTTTTGGGTGGTTTGGATGTGGGGAGCCTCTTGGAAGCCTGGCATGGGTGTGTGGATGGCGCGGGGATGCTCTTTCTGGCCGGTGTGCAAACCTTGCTCTGCCAAGGTGATGGTGACTGAGCGGGGAGCACTAGATCCCAGGTCCATTTCTGCCACTGTCCCTGGGGCAAGGTCTTGTGCCCTCAGTCTCTGCTTCTATAAATCTCAAGGGCAACTCAATCATTCTGAGAATGTCTGTAAGGGGTGTATACTCACTGTACTAGTCAAAGTTTTCTGGAGAAACAAAAGGATATATACATATGTGTGTATTTATTACAGGAATTGGCTCATTCTTGACTCAAGCTATGGATCAAATGCTAATCTTTTCTAGAAACACTCTCACAGACACACCCAGACCTAGTGTGTTGCCAGCTATTTGGATATCCTTTAGGCCAATCAAGTTGATATACACAATTAAGCATTACACTTATTCTTCCTTCTGAGGGCAATTTATGGAACCCACTAGCACCCTTCCAGAAAGTGCATTTAATCAAGGCTGTACCCATCCCTTTTTACTTGGTTTGTGAAAATAATATTGGTGGCTATGATGTCAATAACATTCTGAAATTATGTGAGATTTTTCCCCCAGTTTACAGTGTTTTAACACCCATAATCACTTTGGGTCTCCATGTCATCCCTCTGAGGTGGCATATATTGAGTACTTACTTTATGTACCTCAGATGGTGCATCTCATTTAACTCCCTCAATTCTGTCAGTTAAGTAAAATTATTATCTAAATGTCACAGATGAGGAATCTGAAGGCCAGAGAGGTAAAGTGCCTTGCCTAAGGTCACACAGCTGGCGTAAGTCTTTGGGAGAGAGTTCCATTCCATAGCAGCAGTGGGTCCCCTTGCATCTTCTTTGAGTGCCTGTTATTCCAGTGACCTCTGAGCTGGGTATGCACTATTGCTATGCATTGGCAAGGGGGTGGGAGGGTAGCTGTGCTTTTAGCTCTGAATACTCCATAATACCAGGTCTTTGTGCTTTGGCCACAGAACAGCACGGCCTAGTGAGTTGGATGAGCCTGGGGGACATGAATGCTATTCACCGGAGCAAGTAGCTAAGGGTCTGAACTGGAGAAAGCTGGGGTGGGAGGGGTGGGGGCACAACATGAAGAGGGAAAATGAAAACAGTTATGTAATCTGATGGGACTAATACAAGGAATGGAACTTGCAGAGCAATTGAAGAAAGGTCTGAATGGTTGAGAGGATGGCTTTAGAGGCGACCTAAGCTCCAAGGAGTCATAGGGAAGAGGGAAGGAGAAAATAATTGTTACTTCTGAACCAGCATAAAAGAGAATTGAAGGGGGACTTATTGTCAGTGCTCCAACATTTGGGAGGTGGTGGCATGCTTTTGTAGAATCCACTGAAGACAGTGTACCGATCATCTCTAGTTAAATTAGAGCTTTGCATCGGGCAGGAATTCGGTTAGGGCCCAGGGGTGGGCAAACTTTTTGACTCGAGGGCCACAATGGGTTCTTAAACTGGACCGGAGGGCCGGAACAAAAGCATGGATGGAGTGTTTGTGTGAACTAATATAAATTCAAAGTAAACATCATTACATAAAAGGATACGGTCTTTTTTATTTTTAGTTTTATTCATTTCAAACGGGCCGGATCCAGCCCGCGCGCCGTAGTTTGCCCCCGGCTGAGCTAGTCCCACCCACCCACTCCAGCCTTCCCTCTGAGATTCAGGAGCTGTCGCGGGCCGTAGTTTGTCCACGGCTGGTCTAGAGGGTGGCATAATATGTCTAGTTTCAGGACCTTCCAGAGAAGCTGACAGGTAGCCGTATCCTTTAATAAACACATTTTCCACTTAAATCAGCAAGGGAGGGTTCTTTTGTTTGCAAACACGAACCTTGACTGCTACAACAGGTAACGGGTAGAGCTTATAAGTCTCCAAGACTTTTAGGAATAGGAAAAGCACTCAGCTTTCAGTTCAGCAGCATCAGAGTTTGTATCAGTCAGGGTCGTTGGTTGTGAACACCAGAAACCAACTCTGGGTATTTTAAGCAGAGAAGGAATCTATTGGAGACTCAATGTGAGGCTAGAGAATCAGCTTGAAATATGGGCAGGAACCAAGAGCTTGACATTAGGAACCATGTCATACCAGGGCAGCTGGGCCAGGGTGCAGCCTTTGCTGTCCCGGGATACAATGTGACCTGCCTTTAGATGCCAGGAATTAGAAAACCCTGCGGCTTCAGGATTAAATCTGTCCATCACAGGGTCATCATAGTACTCACTCCCGTGTCTGAATGGGAGAGTTCAACTGTCTGAACTTCCAGGGAATAGAGAGAATCAACTCACTGTGGGCTTCTGAGGTGGGAGGCTGGGCACTGTACCCTGCCAGTATTACACATAAAGCAGCATTGTCTTAAAGAGAAGGGCTATCAGATACAAGAGTAATAGATATTCATATCAGGGCACATGTCTTTAGCTCCTGGCACTACGTGGTGTTGAGCTGCAAGAGACAAATAGAGGACAAACTCCTAACAGGTGAGGAGGCCTCCATGCTGGGGTGTGAGCGTGAGAGACAAGGCAACTTAGAGCTAGAAGGGATCTTAGCCATTGTGCAGTCCAGTCCTTCCAATTCTCTGATGGACAAGGTGAGGCTCAGAGAGAGCAAATGACCCCTTTGAAATCACACAGTTAGTATTGTCAACAGGGCATAGGACTCAGGTTCCTAGCCTCCATGGGGCAGCATTTGTATGTTAATTTGGGAAGAAGAAAACAAAATAAAAACAACACAGCTCCCAGCCCTCCCAGAAGTTCCTTGCCAGTGTCATCTCTGCAGCTCGTGCTTCCCCCATCGGCTCCTTGGTCAAGCACGCTTCCAGGAAAGGTCACTGTAGCCCGAGTAAAAGAGGGACAGTCCCTTTCCCAGAAACAGACCTGTAAGAGCTCCTGAATGAGGAGTCCAACTTATTAAAGGTGTTTTAAGTCCCTTAACTGATTTCCTTTCAGCCCTGAGCTGTTGGTTGTAGGAGAATTTTCATGGCTGAGAGAACCTACTAGTGACAAATTTGCTGAAGCGTGGAGACAAGATTGGGAAATGACTGCCCGCTCTTGCATTTCCAAAGGGATAGATACTGAACTTGGACATTCCTTTTCACACACACAAACGCTGGTGTGCACACGCATGCGGCAGAGATCAATCCTAACCCCCAAAGGCCCCTTTGTCTCACTGAAGCGCTTATTAAATGAATCTGTGTTTCCCCTGGCAGCTCCAAGTCATCTAGAAAGAGAACACAATGCGATGTCAGTCAGTATTTGTTACTGTCAGAGCCTTTTTCAAAGTCTGCCTCGAGTTTATTGTCTTTTTTGGAGCCATTTTATCTATTTTCTGTGGGTAAAGTCATTAATCTTCCTCTGGGCTCGGGTGCTGTGCATTCCTGACAGCCGGGTCCTGGCTTCTTGGGCTGCGGGTAGTGGCACCTCCTGGCCTTGTGGGGGCTGGAGTTTTGATTAGAAAGAGGGTGGAGTGAGCAGAGCCATAAGGAGGACTGAGAGGAGGAGGCTGCAGTCCCAGAAGGCACTGGGGATCTGTGGAAAAGGCCACTCTGTTTTTGAATCATTTACAGTGCACCCTGACACCAAAATACACTTAGATCTATGCAGAGTCACTTGATAAAGAGGCTAATGAAGTGGAAAGATGTCAGCAGAGCTAAACAGGCCGGGCTCTCGGGGATGCTCCATGATTCAACCTTCCGTTTCCATGGAAACCGGAGAGGCTTGGCATCTTTCTTCCTCTCCTTCATTTTGGAAGGTCTCTCCTTGGTAACCTTGACCCTTTCACATTGGCAGTCAGAGATAAGGAATTCCATTTCCCCTTATCTGGTCATGGTTGGCTGATAGACACTGATGGGTCTGTGATGGGGGAGGGGTGCTGGCCAGGGGCTCCGGAGTGCCTTCATTCAAATGCATGAAGTGGAGGGTGGGAGGCAATAGAGAAAGAACACAGTTAATTAAGGTTGATATTGCAGAGAAGGTTGTTTTCTGAATAATAAATTCTATGGGCTTCAGAAACAAGTGCAATTAAAGGAATGCAGAAAGAGAGACAGTTGAAGGGCAGAGGAGGACAGGTTTGGTCAGAGGGTGTTTTGTTGGGGAGTGGGGCTGCGTCTAAGAAGCCCTCACTATGCTGGAATCTTGAGACTCAGAACAAATACTGTGCTTGCTAATAGCTTGTGACATGGCTGCCCTTACAAATACAAATGCCTTTTGTCTTGAGCAATGGGGTCATTCGTGGCCTCAGCTGATGGAGAAGGACTTTGAAGTTGATCCAGATGGGAGAGTTGATTTAGGTTGCTATCCAGGAGAGGAATTTGTCTTCAATTTAGGCTCAGAAATGTTGCTCCTGGACAGAAGCTGTCCCAGTCATGTTGTTCATCACTTTTCAGTTCAAGTGCCCACTATGCTCTTATGTTCTCTGTATCTTTCGGAATAAATTATGGATTGAGAAAATTTATTTTTTTGCTGGCCAGTCAAAGCATGGTGCCCTTTTGGGGATGATCACCCATTCTTGGATGAGAAAGAGAAATGGCTGGCCAAGGATATGTAACCCTGACCTACTCCCTCAATAGCAACTATGGGTTGGAATAAGTTTTTAGAGAAAGAAATATAGTGTCAGACTCCTCCAAACATCTTTGCTGTAAGACCCCTAACTTACCCTTCAGGTTATACTCTCAAGGAAGAAATGTGTACTTTTAAAAATTATGATGCGAAGGTAAAAATCTTAGCATATCTTCTTCCTGTATAATAAGAACTTTATTCTTGTACAATTGGGAATCAGGAAACATAACCACAGGTATGTATAGGAATTGGGTGATCTCAAATTTGTCTAAGCTATCAAGGAGGAAGCTCTCCAAGGTTGGAAAAGATGGGGATTCTCTTAACCCACCCATTCTTATCACATTCTAATTGGTAAACTCAGTTGGGTCTGGGGTAAACTGATTAGGACAAGGACCGGAGGGAGTGACATACCCTTGTCCCACTAATTGAACAACATTTTAGAGCAGTGGTTCTCAACCTGTGGGTCGCGACCCCTTTGGGGGTCGAATGGCTCTTTCACAGGGGTCACCTAAGACCATTGGAAAACACATATATAATTACATATTGTTTTTGTGATTAATCACTATGCTTTAATTATGTTCAATTTGTAACAATGAAATTGGGGGTCACCACACATGAGGAACTGCATTAAAGGGGTCGCGGCATTAGGAAGGTTGAGAACCACTGGTCTAGATCCTGTTTGTTGCTATTACTAATAGATATACAGCCCTCTGCATTTTCACATTCCCACTGAAGTATTGTTTGTTGAATGAGTTATTGCTGCATATGAGAGTATATTATATGTTATGGAGAAGACAAAGAAATATAAAAGATGGCCTCTGCTTTAAGATGCCTATGATCTAATTGGGAAAATAAGACATAATTATGTA
>NW_006287951.1:3267938-3313255 GCF_000327345.1 Myotis davidii | reverse complement strand
GTATCAAGATGTTGGTAGGGTCCATTCCTTTCTTAAGGCTCTTGGGAGAATTCATTTTCTAGCCTTTTCCAACTCAAAAGACTGTCTACTTTCCTTGGCTCAGGGTCCCTTCCCTGAATCTTTAAAGAAAGCCAGGAACAACAAGACAGGCTCTTCTCATATGGCCATCTCTCCGGCTCTTCTTCTGTCTCCCTCTTGCACTTTTAAGGGCCCTTGTGTTTACATTGGGTTTACTTGGATAATCCAGGATAATCTTCCTAAATAAAAGTCAGCTCATTAACATCTTCAATTCTATTTGCAACATATATCCTATATAATAAAAAGGTAACATGCAAATTGACTGAACAGCAGAACGACCCTTCCGCAATGATGAGCTCTGACCACCAGGGGGCAGACGCTCAATGCAGGAGCTGCCCTCTAGTGGTCAGTACACTCTCACAGGGGAGCACCACTGAGCCAGAAGCTGGGCTCATGGCTGGCGAGCACAGCAGCGGTGGCAGGAGCCTCTCCCACCTCCACAGCAGCTCTAAGGATGTCCGACTGCTGGCTTAGGCCCGCTCCCTGCAGGGAGCATCAGTTGGACAACCCCCAAGAGCTCCTGGACTGCGAGAAGGTGTAGGCTGGGCTGAGGAATGCCTCCCCCTGAGTGCATGATTTTCGTGCACCAGGCCTCTAGTATGTGTGTATATGTATATATATAATTATTTTTTCTACACAACATAATATATTATATTCATGGGTTCCAGGGATTAGGATATGGACATACTTGGGGGGACTATTATTCTGTCTGCCACAAATGCTTAGCTTGACTGATCAAGAAACTAAGAGAGAAAAAAATCACCAAAATTATAAATAAAGGGGGGAAATCACCACTGACCAAACAGAAATTAAAGGACTATGTTATGAATAACTTATTGCCAACAGATTAGACTATTTAGATGAAATTAAGCAAGTCCTAAACAGAATTAGAAAATCTGAGTAGACTATTAACAAAGAATAGAATTAATAATTATAAATCTTCCCACCAAGAAAAAGCCTAAGTCCAGATGGATTCATTGGTGAATTTAATCCAATATTTAGAGAACTCACAAGCCCTTTCAAAAAATTGGGAAGTTAGAAACAATTCCCAACTCACTATTATTACTCTAATAATATTACCCTAATATTACCCTAATACCAAACCCAGACAATAACATAAAAAGAAGAAACATATTCCTAATGAACATAAATGAAAAAAATCTTTAACAAAATATTAGAAAACTGAATTCAACAGAATACATAAAACATATATTCCATTACCAAATGACATTTATTTAAGGTATATAAGGTTTGTTTAACATATAAAAATCAATTATTTAATACATCATATTAATAGCATATAAGGCAAAAACTAGATGATCATCTCAATAGATGCTGAAAAAGCATTTGACAAAAATTCACTCTTTTATGATCAAAATATTTATAAATAAGGAAACATCCTCAACCTTATAGTGGGCATCTACAAAAAACTTATTGCTAATTCCATATTTAATGTTGAAGACTAAATGCTTCCCCCCCTAAGACTGGGAACAAGGTAAGGATGTCCACTCTTGCCATGTCTGTTCAGTGTTGTCCTGGAGTTCTAACCAGTGCAATGAGACAACAAAGAAAGATTGAATAAATAAATCTTGGAAAGGTAGGAGTGAAACTGTCTTTATTCACAAATGACATAATACCATATGTAGAAAAATCCATAAAGAAACAACTATAACTAATAAGTTTAGCAAAGTGTCAGGATATAAGATCAATATATAAAAATTAATTATATATCCTAGCATTGAACATCCAAAAAATGAAAAGTTTCTTAATTACATTCACAAAAGCACCAAAAAGGATAAAATACTTAGGAATACATTTAGCAAAGGAGTTCAATTTTTGTTCAATGGAAACTATAAAGCACTGCTTAGAAAAATTAAAACATATCTAAATAGAGAGAAATTCCATGTTCAATGTTGGAAGACTCAAAATCATTCATAACTCAATTCTCCCCAAATTGACCTATAAATGTAATGCGATACCAGTGAATAACTCAGTAGAATTTGGGAGAAATTGACAATCTAATTCTAAAATTTAAAGACCCTGGAGAGCAAACACAATTTTGAAAAAGAAGAACCAAATAGGACTTATACTACGTGATTTCTAAACTTAATATGAAGTTACAGTATTCAAGATAACATGATATTGATATAAAGATAGGCATATAGGCCAATGAAACAGAATTGAGATTTCTCACATTTATTGTCAATTGATTTTAAAAAGTGCTAAATGTTGCTGGGGGACAACTGAATATCTATCTGGAAAAATAAAAATGAACTTAGACACTCACCTTACACCATACACAAAAATTAACTGAAATGCTCAGAGATCTGAGTATAAGATATAAACTAGGAAACTTTTGAAAGAAAACATAGGAGAACATTTTTGTTATGTTGAATTAGGTAAAGAGTTCTTGGATACAATATCAAAAGCTTAAGGTAAAAAGAAACAAAAGTGCTAAATTGGATTTTATTAAAATTAAAAGCTTTTGCACTTCAAAAGGCATTATTAAGAAAATGCAAGGACAAACTATAAACTGGGAGAAAGTATGTGCATGTGATATAGCATTTGATAAAGGACTTCTATCCAGAATATATAAAGAACTCTTAAAAGTTAATGATGAGAAGGCAAGTCAATTAAAAGTGGAAAAAGACTTAAATAGATATTTCATTAAATAATACAAGTGGCTTTTAAGTGCAAGAAAAAGTGATCAGCATTATTAGTCATTAGGGAAGTGCAAATTAGAAATACAATTAGAAATACAGTCTCTACACAGCCACTAGAATGGTTAATATTAAGAAAGCAAAGGCTGACCTAATTCCTGGCTGAGCACTGTCCTCTGTTGGGTTACAGAAAAGTGGCTAGACCCATGGTTGGCAAACTGCGGCTCGCGAGCCACATGCGGCTCTTTGGCCCCTTGAGTGTGACTCTTCCTAAGCCTTAGGAGTACCCTAATTAAGTTAATAACAATGTACCTACCTATATAGTTTAAGTTTTAAAAATTTGGCTCTCAAAAGAAATTTCAATCGTTGTACTGTTGATATTTGGCTCTGTTGACTAATGAGTTTGCCGACCACTGACTAGACCAGTGATGGCAAACCTTTTGAGCTCGGTGTGTCAGCATTTTGAAAAACCCTAACTGAACTCTGGTGCTGTGTCACATATAGAAATATTTTGATATTTGCAACTATAGTAGAACACAGACTTATATTTTTGATATTTATTTTATATATTTAAATGCCATTTAACAAAGAATAATCAACCAAAAAAATGAGTTCGCGTGTCACCTCTGACACACGTGTCATAGGTTCGCCATCACTGGACTAGACCGACAACACCCAGGTCTTCAGATGAAACTCAGAGTAGGGGAAAGTAAACTGGGTGCAGGTAAGGAGGGGAGGGTTTTGGACTGAGCTGCTCACATTAAGCAAGATGAAAAGAAATGACTGAGCAACTAGACAGACATACCACAGGAAAATCAATGAGGCAAAAAGCTACGTGTGGATATGGAAATGTCAGATGAAGAACCCAGTCTGGAAGAAAGAGAAATCAGGAGATAGAAGTGGCTTCCCCATGAATGTTTTCCTTTAGAGCAGGGGTGGGGAGTGTCCAGATCATTTGGGCTGGCCCTGCCAAGGCATTAGGGATGAGTTAATTAAATGTTTGAACAAATATAGGAGGTTAATTTTTAAGTTGGTAATTTTGTATAGCCCTTGAATGATGTTATAAATATCCAAATGGCCCTTGGCAGAAAAAAGTTTCCCCACGCCTGCTTTAGGGAATAGATTAATTAGAAAGAAGTGGGACCGAGATGATTCAAAAAAAATAAGGTAATGGTCCCTGTAATAGAGAATCCAACTAAAGAGGAAGAATTGAGTGAAGATTCAAATCTGCACATCTGCATGTGGAAAGGTATACACACACCAAGAAAAACAATTTGAGAATAACTGTCATCTAGGGTTTTTCTAGGTTAAATTATTGAACTTAAAGAATAAAGAAGGAATTCCTCTAGGTACAAAGTCATCCCTGACTGTGGGAAACATTAGGCTGTCCTCCCACACACATGCAACTTTCTATGTTTAAGGACAGTGAGAAATGTTGATAAAGTTATGAGGTTTGGCAAGTTAAATCTAAGGAAACTATACACAGCCAGGAGTTGCCCATGTATGCAGGCAACAGACAAGCACTCTTAAAAATGAAATCACAGTGGGAATTGAGCACCCACCGTACCTCCTTGCATGAAATCAGAGATCTTGGGTGATGAGATGAGGTTTGGTGAGGCTGTAAAAAATGCCTGGTGGTGAGCAATGAATTCATTTGAATAAAAAGCTATTTTTTCCCTCAGGCAAATTGCAGTTGCAGAATAGAATGCTACTATTATAAACTCTGGCAAAGTAAAGCCAACCTAAACAGTAGACATTGGGATGTGGGGGAAGGAGGTGGGAGGAAGTGTGATTATCATCACTTCCATGCTGCTTGTTGGAAAGGTAAGGTAGTCAATGCTCTTTAAAATCCTAGTAAAAAAATTAAGACCACAGCCTCTTAGTGGTTTTTGTAATATATTAAAATTTTCTTTAACCTTAGAGTAATTTTAAAGGAGTTAATATCTCTCAGGGGCGAAGAAACATTTGATGTACTACAAATGTTTAAAATTTCCTTCAGTTTCTTCTGTTAAATTCAAGAAAAAAATTGAATTTACGAATGGCATTCACAGAATCATCTCACTTTTAGGGATCTCTGTCTCTATCTCCCTATCTTTCTTTTTGTCTCTTTTCTAATGTCACATAAATATCAGAGAGTGGCTGTAAGGATGATCACAAATTATTAACAGTGATTATTTCTGAATGGTGAGATTTTTAGATTTCTTTTTTGTACTTTTCTGTATGTCTTGCATTTTAAAATATTGAGTATGAATTATATAACACTTATCATTGTTCCAAAATATTATACATGCTCTTTGCATAAAATTGGAAACATAAAAAAATAAAGGAAAAAGCTTGCCATCCTGATATATCTACTGTGGTAACCTGTTGTACTGCTGGATCCCAACAGCTTGTGAGTATTCATGTCCTTGTATAGTACCTGCCCACATTGACTCTGGGCTTGGCCATGTGTGATGGTTACTTTTATGTGAATTGGCTAGACTATTGTGCCCAGTTTTTTTTTTTTAAAAAAACAGAAGTCTAGGTGTTGCTTTGAGGGTATATTTAGAGAGGTGATTAATAGTTATGTCAGTAGACTTGAGTAAAGCAGATTGCTCTTCATATATGGGTGGGCCCCATCCAATCAGTTGTAGGCCCTAAGAACAAAGACTAAGGTTTTCTGAGGGAGAAGAAATTTTCCTCAATAATGTAGCATAAAATACCCTGCCTGAATTTCCAGCCTGCTGCCTGGTGGAATTCAGACTCAAAACTCCACAGCAACTCTTACCTTAATTTGCTAGTCTGTCAGCCTGCCCTTCGGATTTTAAACTTGCCATCTTTGGCTAATGGGGCATTAACGAATGTAACACAAGCGCAGACTTAAATAAGTATTTGCATATTAGGGGTTATTATTTTGGAACACTCTCTTTTGGAGCCCTGAACCATCATGTGAAGAGATCTGGCTGTCCTGCTGGAGAGACCATGGAAAATCAGACAGAGAGATAGAGATAGAGATAGAGATAGAGATAGAGATAGAGATAGAGATAGAGATAGGTTGAAAGTTCAGGCAATCCTAACTGTTCTAGCCATTTCAGCAGAGGGGCCAGACAGGTGAGTGAAGCCCTCTTGGATCTCTAGTCTCAGTCATGCCAACAGGTGATTACTGTCATATACTAGTAAGTGACCCCAGGAGAGATAAGCAGAACTGTCCAGATTGTAGAATCATAAACAAATAAATGGCTATAGTTTTAAGCCACTAATTTTTGGGATGGTCTGTTACTTAGTACGATTACCATGCACTTCTGATCTTTTTATATAATTTAAACATTTTAATAAAGTTGGAATCATACTCTGTATTTTACATCATGCTTTTTTGGTAATATTTTGAGCAGTTTCCTATGTTACTAAAAGTTTATTTTAAACCTAATTTTTAATGGATGCATAGTTTTTGGACCATTTTCATTATTGCACATTTAGGTTGTTTCTAATATTTTGCTATTATAAATAACACTATGATAAATGTTCTTGTGTTTATTACCAGAACCACCTAGCTAAGCAGTTCCAATATTCCAGGTTTATGGAAACTGTAAAATAACAATACATTTTTATTATATTAAGCTACTAAGTAATGGAATAATTTGTTAAGCAGTAATAAGTAACTAATACAACCCCTCTTGGGACTTTTGCGTTTTTCATCTTTAAAGTAGGAAAACTTACCACAGATTTGGTTTCTTGTAACCCAATTCTTGGCACTAACTACTGGTATTTATGGAGGAAGAATCTGGACAATTGACACTGCAAAAACACTTCTTGGTCTTTTCCTTCACAAGGTCTTTGTTGACCTCTCGTATCCTGGTATCTCGTCAGTATATATTGGAGCTCTAGCCCTAGTTTTTTCCGGACAGAAACATTAAGCTCAGATTTTCAACTGCCCATCTATCATCTCCCCTTGGATGTTCCTCAGAGTGTCCAAAATAAAGTTCATCATCTCTCCTTTATTTGCCTTGATTGAGAGGTAGAGGTAGGCTGGGTGGGAAGTGGGGATGTGAAACTATAATTACCTACCAATGTATAACAACTAATCCCAAAACTTAGCGGCTTAAAACAGCATACATTGGTTATCTCTCATAGCTTCTGAGATTTGGGAGTCTGGGATTGGATTATCTGGGACCAAAGTTTCTCAATCCAGAGGTTACAGTCAAGATGTTGTCTGGGACTGTAGTATTCTGAAGACTTCCCTAGGACTGAAGGGCTTTGTTAGCAGACAGCCCCCAGGGTTGGAGGAGATAGCTGTTCCTACTTGCCCCTTGTCTATCTCATAAGAAAGATTTTAGATGAGTGACAGACAAATAGCGTTGTAGCAAAGCAAGGGAATTTATTAAGCAAGCAAGGCAAGCAAATTTATTAAAAATACACTTAGCAGCCCTGGCTGGTTTTGCTCAGTGGATAGAGCATCGGCCTGTGGACTGAAGGGTCCTGGGTTCGATTCCAATCAAGGGCACGTGCCCGGGTTGCAGGCTCAATCTCCAGTGGAGGTGTGCAGAAGGCAGCCGATCAATGATTCTCTCTCATAATTGATGTTTCTATCACTCTCTCCCTCTCCTTACCTCTTTGAAATCAATCAATATGTAGAAAATACACTTAGCATATAGCACAAGCAGGCACCCAGCTAGTCTGAGTGCCCCACCTGGTGGGGATTCAAGGGCTTTATCCCCCCTCCTCCACCCCCGGCTTATCGCAGGATGTTTGTACATACATTTGGTCATCTTGTTTGGGAAGTCCTAAGATGGCTGTCTTCTTGGTTCGGGGCATGAGATAAAACTCCCCTTTCCCCCCTTCCCCTTCTTTTCTGCCTTAAAAATTATCTTTTCTGCCTAATATCCCCAAAGGTATATTTGTCCTTGTGTTTAGCTGGGGTCTTTGTTCTCTGTTTTCCCCGACCAAAGTGATTTAAGCTATGTATTCTCTGGTTAGGGAGGAGAGGTATTAACAATTTGCTCTTAAGTGTCCTTGGTTGGGGAAGATAAGGTCTTATGATTCACAAGCTGGCTGCAAGCTGCCCAAATATTTTGGCCTTGTATAATTTTCTTGTCTCGGTTTCTCCTTCCACTTGCTGAGGAATTTTCCTAGCTGCTTACTATCCTGCCACAGCTCACTCATATCATTGTTGGCTGGAGGCCTCAGGTTTTTGCTAGCTCTTGGAAGAAGGCGTCCATTTCTTACGGCATGGATGTCACCAGAGAGCTACTTGATAGTCTTCACAACATGGCAGTGAGCTTTCCCTGGAGCAGGAGATGCAAGAGCAAGGCAGAAACTACAATGTCTTTGATTACCTAGTCTTAAAAGTCACATCGCTTCTTTCATATTCTATTAGTCATACAGACCAACCTTGAAACCAAACGGACGAGGATTACACAAAGCTGTAAATATGGGGAAGGAGTTGGAGTCATTGGGGGCTGTCTTGGAGACAGGCAATCACAGACATCATTCTTGTGCTAATAGTTTTGGAACTGAGACAATGGCTACCTGGGAGTATCCTATGGGGCTTCCAGATTGGATGTGCCAGGGTAAAGTGCTTGGAGACAGACCACTTAATTGAGAGGGGATAGAATGAGAAGGGGAAGGTAAGATGAAATCCAGAGTAGCATAAAGGGGCAAGGTAAGTAACTGTGAATTTAATCTGAAAGGCACAAACAGAAAAGACCTTAAGAGGTCCGTAATCTTGGCTATTACTACTGCAGGAATAGTTCTTCTCTCACTCACTTCTATACTTCAGCCTTAACCAGCTAACTATTTGTAGTTCATAACTATGTCCTGTCTCAGCCTGGACTTTTCCCGTGTTGTTTTCAAACTGGAGCACTATTTTAGTTTGAGATGGCCCAGATGCAGACCACGAGACAAGGATTTTTAGTGCAAGTAGTTCATTTACAAGGTGATTCCATGAGATACTGGTAGGAGAGGAGGGAGGTACACTGATAAGAGGTAGAGAAGTAAAGGCACTCAAGCAAGCAAGTTATTCTTAGGTGTGACTGGCTTAACCCCTCCGGAGAACGCTGGGAAATAGAACTCTGAGTTATCCTACCTGAGAGATGAGACTCCTGGAGTACTTATTCACCAATTTCCATTGGTCATTGGTCAAGGGCTGCTCCTGGAAGTTAGTTCTCTGGTATTCTGGCCTGCCACTTGAGCAGGCAGAGCTTATACAGCAGCTGGAAGGAGCCCTCAGCCTCCGAATTGCAGGTGCTGGCAGTTTAAAGTTGGGTCTGCAGAGACATGTTAAGTACCAAGGAAATATGGGAGGATCACCAATAGCATTTTCTGTGAGTACCATTAGAATTCAAGTTCGGCATCACTTTCCATGAGAAGTTCTTCATGGCCCCTCATTTTCTCTTCCACAGTGGATTGGGTGCCTCTCTGCTTTGTTCCCATCTCACTCACCCTTCACTGTACCCTAACAGTTCGCATTTCTCTTACTAAACTCTGAGATCACTGAAGATACAGAGAGTCTTCTATCTAAGTATCCCTGTGGTGCCTAGAAAAAGACCTGGCCCAGAATGTGGCTCATGGTGGGTGCTGAATACATGTTGAATGAACACATGAATAAATGAGTGAATGAATGAATAAGGAATTTTCTTCCTCATTTGGAATAGCATTGGTAATGCTCTGTGTGCTCCTATGTCTAAAAGTTTTAAGATGAATTATTACCATTTCTACCCTACAGGCTTATTTTATGGGAATCATTTCATATAGAGGGGTCTTCCAGGTGCAGGAAAAGCACTTACATGTTTATGGTGGACCAGCTGGCACACCAGATCCTGGATGATTCACTGTGAATATCCCCCTGATTTCCTGGGGAAAAGCTTAGGAAGGGGAGTGAGGAGCTCCATGCATCAGTTTTCTTTCTAGAAACCCCTCACGTGGGGTGAGCCTGGGGGAGGAGGCATGGCAAGATTTTTGCACAGACAGAGAGCAGCCCCAGATAGCCTGTCTAGTTTTATATTAGGTAGTCATGATTTACTCATTGTCATAGCCGCTCAGCACTCTGGGAAGGATGCATTGTCTATGAGTAGAAAGCAGTAGTGATGATTTGGCTGTGATTATGGGTAATAATTGTGTTTGCTGCCTGTGCTGCCTGGGCTTATTCAGGAGCTTTGTTAGCACTGGTGTAATTTTAAATATTTTAATTAATGATACTTTGCTGTGCTCATGTCTTGAGGCTCCTTAAGCAAAATGAGCAATTAACCGCCCCCCCCCCCCGCCCCAAGCAAATGAATAAAAATAAAAGAAAGGGCATTTAAAAAATCATTCTGTTTCTATGACGGTTCAGGCTTGAGAAATGTATTCAACTGCCTGCTGCAGGCAAGAGAAAATTCTCACTGCGTCAGCCTGTTATCTTTTGCTTTCATAGTCATCTATCTCCTCTAGCTGTGGAGTGACATGGAATATACATAAAGTATCATCAAACAAAACAGAAACAAAAGCAAAAATAGGAAACAATAACAAAAACCAAAACACAGGCGAGGAGGAAAAGGGTAAAACAGAGGCATAAAGGGTACAGAAAACCTGGAGCCTCGTGATTTTATAAGTATATCATCATCATTGATTATCACCATCTATCATTGTTATCAACTATTTCCATACTTTCCCAATATTGTGGATATCACTGAGAAGATACCAAAGAACTGGTCTTTATTTCTGAGACCAGTTCTTTGGTATCTTCAAGGTGGGAGTGGGGCAGGACCACACTATGTGTCCTGGGTATGAATGTGAAGTGGATGCAGCAGAGGGGCTGAGAGGTAGAAGGGAGAGGCCAGATCAAAGGAGTCTTGTGCTGAGAGTGAAGAAAGGCCCAACAATAACCTGCATGCTCTGAGCACCAGACCCAAAGGAGTGAGGGTGTCTTAGCAGATGCCAGCGTAGATATACAGCTGCATCTCAGTCCCATCCTGCTCAAAGCACAATGATAGTCATAATTCTTCCATGCATGGAGTTTGCAGACTGATGTTCATGCTTGCTACAGTTTTGTCCAGAAGAATCCCTCACTTGATGGAATTCAGCCTCCCTCCCACCCTCCTAATGTGGAGGGGTAACTGTAGCTTATGGTCCATTGCCTAAACACACATCTCTGATGCTAACAGTCCAGCTATGCCTGTCTATTGGAAGAGGAAAGATTTTTATGCTTTCTAAAAATAGTCTGTGGGTTTTATGAAACACATAAAAGAGAAGAGATCTCAAGTGTAGACCTCTGAAAGGTAAAAAGGAACTACCCCTTTAAGGGACAGTAATTACATAATCTTGTTTTCCATCTTTTCTAGGAAATGAGGGTGGTGATGGTGGTGAATACATTTGCTCTAGTGACAAGAGAATGGGATTTAGAGGGAGAGAACCCTTGACTTGAATCTTGGTTTAGTTTTTCAGATCATTCACTTAATTTCTTTGGAACTCAGTTTCTTTATCTGTAGAATGGGTATGAGAATCTGATATAATGTATAGAGAGTGCCTTGTCATCTACAAAGTCAGGGTTGTTGATTATTGTCATGGAAATCACAACAGGAATAGCTAAATTTTGTCATCCAGTGACCAAGTGGGGGTAAGTAGATTTCCTTTGGGCTCAATGGTTTCTGCCTCAGATAATTACTACTCAAGAGTTCTTTGATTGGCACTTGAAACTGAAAGGTTTCTTTGAAAGCAGTTTAATCACTCTGTGAATGAACTGAGATATATTTCATTATACAGATGAGAGAAATGTAAACTACTAATTGCATATACACTATATTTGTAGAAGTTTAATTTTGAGCACTAATTTCTACATGTTGACTCTTGTTTAGTTTATGAGTTGGAGATGCGTTTGTTAAAGGCTTATTTGAAACCCATCCACCCATCCAGGCAGCCAACCATCCAACCAGTAAAAGCATTTAATTTGTATAAGCGCTTGGGAGAGGCCCTGTGGGGATGCAGCTCTGAATGTGGCATAATACTATTGTAGAGGCTAGGTATCAACCTTCCGGATTCTTGACTGTTTTTAGTCAAAAATTACTTCCCAGATATGTTATAGCTACTCACATTCCTATAAACAATTCCTGTTTTTAATGCTACTTTTGCATGTTCATAAAAGATTGCTTTAACTCAAAAATTTTTATAGGTAATTCCAACTGAGTATTTTTTAGGGATGAAGGACCATTTGTTTAGGCTGAAAAGGACCAGATTATGGTAGTGATATCAAGTAGACCATGTCTCCAAAAGTAAAGTGACTGATCATGTCAAGATATCCTAGTTCTCCATTTTATCGACTTACCAAAGTGAAATTAATAATTAAATAAAAACACCAAAGTGTTAGAAGAATATATACCCTTGGGGTGGGGAAGACCTTCTAAAATAGGCCAGAAAACACATAATCCAAAAAAGAACACATTGATATACTTGATATGATAATTTAAAACTTTTGTATGTCAAATGATACCATAATCAAAATCTAAAGATAAAATATTTGGGGAAAATACCCACAACCCATATGATAGAAAAAAGGCTTAGTATCTCAAGAGCTCTATGAAATATTAAGAAAAATGCATACAGTCATTAGACAGAAGTGCAAAGGCAAGTCATATCAGAGGAAACAAAAATGGTAAGTAAATATTTGAAAAGATAGTCAGTCTGCCCAGCCAGCGTGGCTCAGTGCTTGACCATGAGGTCATGGTTGGATTCCCTGTTAGGGCATATGCCTGGGTTGCGGGCTTGATCCCCAGCTGGGATATGCAGAAGTCAACTGATCAATGATTCTCTCTCATCATTGATGTTTCTATCTCTCCCTCTACCTTTCTCTCTGAAATCAATACAAATATATTACAAAAAAAAGATGTTCAATCTAATTGGAAATCAGAAAAATGCAAATTAAAGAATGGGATACTATCTTCACTCAATCGATTAGCAAAACAAAATGATTGAGGATTGCCAAATGATTGGGTTGTGGGGAAATAAGGCTTTTCCATCCATTGTTTATAGGAATGTGAGTAGCTATAACATATCTGGGAAGTAATTTAAACATATTTTTAAAAATAAAAAAATGCGCATATCCTTTGATCCAATAATCTGGCTATTTCAGAGAAGTAAAAGTACTAATACAAAGGTGGCTATTACAACAACAGTTGTATGAAATAATAGAGTCAAGGAGTCAGGGAATGTGAATGTTTATCAATTTAGGGGTAATGGAATAACTTACATCTATGAGATGGATTATTATAAGGCTACGAAGAAGCATGACTTGGATTTATATTTATTGACTTGAAAAGATGCACATTATAGGGAAAAAATTAAGTCCAACAGTAAATGTGTGTATATTGTTAAGGGCTAGGAAAAGTTATGAAAACACCTCAAAACACTGACATTGATTACTTCAAGGGGGTGAATTTGAGAGTAGAGGAGATTTACTTACATTTTCACATATATTCTGTTTTGTTTGAATTGTTATAAGTAATATCATCACAACTAATGATTCCACTGAGGTAGAAGTGAAAATAAAAAAAAGAAAAAAGAAAAAGAGAGGGGAGAAGAGAGAGAGTGAGAACGAGAGAGAGGGAGAGAGAGAGGCAAAGCAGGTTAGTACTGTAGCCTTTTGCCTTTTAACCTGGCATTGTGATTCTTATAAATTACAGATATAAACTATTTTTGGGTTAATGTTCAGTATTGGAGTTGTGAGCCTCTTTGTATTCTCCCACTTACACTGAAATATTTGTGCCCTGATTTTTTTTTGTTTTGTTATTGTTACCATCACAACAGTTTGGTTTGTCCAAGGCTTATTCAAGATCTTGTTTGTTTAAAAAAAAACAACAAAATAAGAAAAGATAAATAAAAGTGAGATTGGGGGGAAAGAAAAAATATTATTTGTGTCTCTCTGTAGTTTGAAGGTTACAGCAAGCAGTTCATCTTCAAATACAGAGAATCATGAAACATTTACTTAACCACATTTCTCTTAAGGTCGAAGGAGTTGAGACAATCGCACGCTCTCTCTCTCATCCAGGCTCCCTTTCTTCATCCAAGTCCTTTTATTTACTTCTCTCTTCTTCTGAGCCAACATTTAAGCTGCTGTGAGAGCTCCTTAGTCAGTTTCCAATATTTGAAACCACTAACCACTTTCAACAATATCATCTATCTCTTCCCACCACAAGCGGCATTATTTCCACATCTTTGGAGATGAGCTGCCTCCCCCCCACTTTTTTTTTTTTATCACTCTGAGCTACACACTTTGGGTTACAAACGCCCCAGTAATATTCATGTTGGTCTCTCACAAGTGAAATAGCAGATAACCACTCTCCCAGTGATGGCGGTGCTGTCATCCCACACCCAGATAACCAGGAAAGGAGGTTTCCGCTCCCGTTGTGTGCTGTGATTAAGATCTCAGTGGCGAAAATTCAAGTGAGATTGCCTTTATAAAATAATATCTGTGCTCAGATCATTTTACTCTGCTCAGATAGCAGCTAGCATCCTTTGTTGGGGCCCTCCCCCTGTATCAATCTGCACTGGCTTTCAAACATGTATGCTACCTCCTGCCTTACTGGTGAGATAAGAATAAAAGTATTAGATGGCATATTAAATTGTGCAGCATTTTTCATATTACTCATACAAATGAGATAACAGCTGCAGGGTAGTCTGTTTCATTCTTGGCAGAGCTCCCAATCATTGTGCTGCTGGAACCAGGCTAGCTTACATCTCAGCAGGGTGGGCTCCCATCTGTGGGCACTATTCAGCTGGGCCAGAAGGCCACCCTCCCCTACGTCCACCTTCTAAGCCGGCTTGATGTGAATTAATAAGGGACAAATCCTTTCATTCCCAACCAGATTTAGGCTTCATGTATAGTTACCTCAAGGAGGTGATCCACAGAATATTTCCCAGATTTCAGTTGCAAGTCCCACTTTTTAAATGTTTTTTTTTGGTCAGACTTGTCTATCACCAATAACGTTATTACTTAAAACTTTTCTCTAACTCACGTATTTTAATTTACCCATCTTAAGCTTTATCTGAACTAATAATGTTAGTGATAAACGCACAGGTTTCTATGTTGCTTTGAAGTTAAGATAAACATTTGGCGATTAATGTTTTTTTCTGTTTTCTGTGAATCATCTAAAATAATTTTGAGTGATACCTATGGATCTTTCTGTTTGAGAAATGCCATTGGAATAGTTCCCACTAAAGTATACACTGCTGGTACAGATCATTTCTACCATCAGAATACTTTTCACGAAGTATCCACTTGCTAGCACAGTCCATTTTTGTGTGGCTGCTTTTGATGGACAGTCTATGCCCGGAAGGAGTAGCGAGGAAAATCTATAGGTTCAAAGAGAATTCAGAAAGGAGACTTTGTGGGGAGGGAAAATGCAGTCTCATCCTGGCCAGACATAGATGAGTGAGACGGAGCTAGGGACAGTTTGCCTGTCTCCTGGCTGGGTGGGATCTAAGACTAGAGAATCCCCGGGCCCTCTGTGAGCCCCTGAGCCACACACACGTTCAGGCACACATGGTTTTAGTCATCATGACTCTGGATGAGTGTTCTTCTCCCTCTCGCCCTTCTCTGCTGACTTACAGCAAGGCCCTCCCCCCTTACCCCCCCCTGAGAAAACCAAACCTCGTGGCAGATATTCCAATAGACACCATGCACAGGATTGTGCTCAACTCATAATGTTGGTACTGGGGCCAGTAACACCAGTCAACCAGCCACATGAAGAAGAGGCAAGGAGGGCCCAAGATGGCAAGGAAGCTTTCTATCAAGACTATCTTGGTTAGCCCTGGCAGGGTGGCTCAGTTGGTTGGAGCATCATCCCATACATCTAAAGGTTGCAGGTTCGATTCCCGGTCAGGGCACACACATAAGTTGCTGGTTTGATCTCTGGTCGGGGCACATGTGGAAGGTGACTGATCAATGTTTCTCTGTCACGTCATTGTTTCTCTCCCCTCCCTCTTCCTATCTCTCTAAAATCAATAAAAATGTATTCTTGGGTGAGGATTAAAAAAAGACTATCTTATTTTTCCAAAAAAAGTGGCTCTGTTATAAAGCTGCTTTATATTTACATATGTTGTTTTAAGTGAAAAAAAAAACAACAACCAAAAACCAAACTCAGATGAATGGGACTGAGATATTAGGATTAGAGAGCATTTATTTAGTGGTAGCAGAGGCCCCTGACAGCTGTCAGAGAAACTTCTGCTCCAAGTTTTTCTCGGTGCCTATAATCCATGGCTTCTGAGAGATCTGCTGTAGTAACCCCTTCTATGTCAGTTTCAGACTCTACACTTTCTGATCTTTACCCTAAACCAGAACTGCCAGACTTCAGCCTGCTCTGGCCAGTCCCTTCGGGTTCTGCCATCTTATGACCGGGAGACAACCTCTGGCCAACTGTCCCCAACATGACCCTAAAGGCCATAGAAGGGCTACCCTAGTCATGTGTCCTCTTCTGCAGAGCGTTCAGGAAAGCTCCATGCATTCGGAGCTGTATGGGCCTTGTGGATGATTGATAGGCAGATGAACAGGAAAGAGATTTAATCTCCAAGACAACCATGGTTCAGTTGTGGGCCTGCCAAACATCCAGGCTGAGACTGTGGGAGTGCCACCAGGGAGCAGTTAATCAGACATCAGTTTCCAGGTGTGTGGATGACCTGACTGATGACCAAACATTGAACTAAGTGTCTGGGAACAGTTCATGTGTACAAGCCTGCAACTCACAAGAGACAACAATCAATCCTCTCCTCATCCTTTAATCCACAGTCATTGCTAACAACAATCTAGCAAAATTCAGTGGGGGCTTTTTCTTTTTTTTGTACTCTGGTTAAATAAAGCAGGAAGGCATCTCTAGTGTTTTGTAAACAGTATTTTGCCCAGACATTCCATGCTGATTAGCTCCTGTTTGCCCTTTATTTCCCCAAATTAACTTGTGTCATCGTCTTGCATACCCAGGGGACATTGTTTCTACAGGCTGCTGGTTGCTGCATTTCCGAAATCTAGCTGATTGTACCTGTGTCCACTGGTCATCTCCCTGAACAGTCTCGCCTCTGGTCCTCTCAGGGCCTATTTCTCTCTAGGTTCTTTCTCTACTTTTGTTAGTAGAAAAGGGGGAAAGAATTATTCCAAGCATTTACCTTTCAGTAAAAATATTCTTCTTTCTGAGTTCTCAAACAAAGTATTTTTCTTTTCCTTGTTAAGTTAAAAAAAAAGGAAGGGAGGAAGGGAGAACGGAAGGGAGGGAGGGAGGAAGTAGTAAGTACAGAGGAATAAATTTCTGCTCTTCACCAGGATTTGATCTTTTTCCAAATTAAAAAAAGTTTGAACATTTATATATAATGTAGCTCATTTTAAAGGCAATAGAATCACATTACAGAAAAGTTGGAAAACAAAGGAAAAGAAAAAAAACCCTATAATATCACAACATAATAGAATTGTAGTTAGCAGGTTGGTACATTTCCTGCTAGCCTTTCTGCTAAGTACCCACATTAAAAATCTAGTTATCATCCTACTGTATACATAAGATTCTCTCTCTCTCTCTCTCTCTTTTTTCACTTAACATTCAGCAATGGGCTTTTTTTTTTTTTTTTTTTTTATAGTGCTGTGTGGCCTTCATAACTGTAGTTTTTCTTCTAGTAGGAAAAAAAACTCAATAATTTACCTAACCATTCCTTGATTGTTTTGATATTTAGATTGTAATTGAACATTTTTTGCTATGTCATTGAAATGCTATTGTTCAAGCATGTGCTCCCATCCACCCGTATTTTTGCATTACTTTACTAGGTTCTATTTCCAGAAGTCAGATGACCAGACAAAGCTCATGGGCATTTTAAGGTGCTTGATTCCTAATTTGAAGTTGGGTTCTAAAAGCACTGTATCCATTCAGTCCTCACTGGTTGGGAGCCCAGTGCACACCCTCACTACAGCTATCCCCCTCATTTTATCTCCTCACACAAAGATGGCTTCTCACACACATCTCTAGTAGTGGGGAAGAGCCTCCCCTCACAGGTTTCTTACGATTTGCCTCCAATTTTAAGCCAAAGAAGCTTCATTTATTTTGCGAATGGTCTTCATTTGGTAGCCGATGCCTTTAAAAGAGACGGTCTTCAGTCCCTCACCCAAGCCGAAGTGTGGCAGATGGTGAAGGCAGGAAGAAAAGTTGTGGGCCAACCAGGGTCCTCAGTGGGGGATTTAGGAAGTGGATTCCAAAACTGTTGGTGTCTGATTGAATATAATACATTCAAGAATAATCTATTGAGTACTTAGAATAGATGTATTAGCCACTGTGATAGGTATGGTGGGATATACAGAGGTAAATGCTACTATAAAAGGCATTGCAGCTTCTTGGGGGAAATGACAGGCCTATGAACAACTGTTACAAAGACAGAAGGAGGGAAAGGAAGGATTCAAAATAAGCCAGCAGTCTAAGACTCTCCCAGAGAATCTCTGTGCATCAGGCCCCATGTTCCCAAGCTTTGTTTTGTATGATCAAGGGCTGAGGGGGGGGGGGGGCGGGGGTACAGAGTAGGAAGTCTATTGTGGCAGCTTCACTGAAATAAGATTAATTCTGGTTGTAAAAGAAGATAAGCCTATTTCTGACAGGGTGGGCATGTGTGTTAAATGGGGGCAGATTCATCCAGCACAAGCTGTTAGCTTGTGCTCTGCAGCATCTCTGTATTTCCAAAGACTGAACAATCATGTTGTGTCTAACCTTGGGAAAATTTCTGACTTAAGAATAGGTTTACAATGAGCGGCTGAACATCAGAGCCCGATTAAGTAACAGATGACAGTAGTGGAATATTAAAGGGAACAAGGTACTGTTTATAGCCAGGTATGCATGGGTCTTTAGATCTTGCTACATAATGCATCTTTTCTTTTACTTGTCTATTATAGAGTACTTAATTAAAATTGTAGAGTTTTAAAATAAAAAGAGCTTTTAAAGGACTCTGTAACACGACAGACTAAGTAAATAGAATTGATCATTGATCATCTTCCTTTAACTTCAGATACATAGAAATGCTGAATAAAAAAAATAAAACAACAAAAATTTTATAAAATTGCACTGGTAAACTTGAAAGAAGGAAAAGATAACCTCAAGTGTAGGGGGAAGAAAGGGAAATGAGAGCTATTGTGAATGGGTAGATGAGGGAGAGCCAGCGCCAAGGCAACTTATGGCAATTTGGGTTCCACATGAGAGTTGGGCCTGGGTATATAGTGTCCATATGAGGATTAGTTATGTGACTCCAGACCACAGGTAGTGGAGGAAGGAGGAACCCTGGATATAGCCTGGAAAGTAAAAAAGCTGCCGCACTCATAAAATGCAAGCTAGAAAAATTGTACTCAATTGGCTAAAGGAAGCAACATGGAAGCCTGCCATTTGTCCAGAGCCTTAAACGGAAATAAAAAAATTAATTTGAGAAACCTAATTCCCAGGTTTGAACTACATAGAGGTAAATGATCCAAATTTATACTGCCTGTCTGGTGTAAAATGCCCAAGCTGAGAATTTATCACAAACTTGGTCAAGGACCATTGAAACCCTATAGGCTCCAGTAAAAGCAAATATAAAACTTCTCAACAGGAACCCTTTCACAATTCAGGGCATACAGAATCTGTAGACCTACCACCTTTGATTAAGAGGGACTCACAGTGAAAAACAGACAAACTTCATGAATCAACCCATCACACATCAGGGTTAAGAGATGTCACAAATAGGAATTCCTATCCACTATTGAGAGGAGTGTCAAATTGTAAAACTACACTAAAGAGCAATTTTGTAAGACCTAGTACATCAGAAGTTGAGCAAACACTACATTCAGTAAGCTCATGTATAAGTCTAGAAATCCTTTTATACACACACACACACACACACACACACACACACAGACACACACACGGATGTGCCCAAAATGTTCATTGCCTCATACACACTAAAAAACAAATAATAATGATAATTAATTATTTGATAATTACCACCAAATTGTCAGTGAGAATGGGAATGGATAAATAAAGAGTGATTTATCCATATGTTAGAATACTATCAACCCATTAAAAAATGAATGAACATATTCAGATGTATAAATCTTAAAAACATGATGTTGAGTGAGGAAGCCAAGTTTCTCAAGGATAAGTATAGCATACTATTTAGGCAAATTAAAAACACACAAATAAATATTATATATTATTTAGGAACACATGCAAAGGTAGTAAAAGTAAAAAAGACACAGAAAAAACATATCAATCTAAGAAAAGTGGTTCACTTTTCTGTGGGAGGAAAGGCAAAGGACTTCATTCAAACTTAGGTCTGACTCTTAAACCATACCATATGGGCTCCCTGCAAGCCAATACATTTTATTTTTTTACTATGAAAAAAGAAATCCTCCCAAATATAATTTTTTTCTATTGAATTTTTAAAAAGAAATATGCTTTATAAATTTGGTTGAATCTCCATTTACATAACAATTCTATCCCTTCCTTTGCTCCTCCCATTGTCTTTGTATGAAGTTCTGCCTCTTTAAATACAAACATGCTCAAATCATACATTTAATGGTTCCCAAAATACCAGGAAGGAAATGGTGGAGGCAAAATAATATAGTCATAATAAGACACTTTATTTTGGAAAGAAAAATAGGGAATATAATGCTGTTGTTGTTAGTGAATATCATGTACCACGCTCTCCTGGGTATCCCAGGGACAGACACCCTGATGTGGTTGGTAAAGGAAGGAGTTCCCTGTTGAGTCAAAAGACTGCCTTGTTCTGCTTTGTGAGCATCTCTCTTATCTACTCCTCTCCACAACCACATGTAATATGAGAAGTGGGATATATTTCTTCTCTAGGAGCTGTAGTTATTGTCATAGTTTACTTCCTGTTGTAGGGAGTCTGGGGCATTTGGGCTGTCCTTAGGAATTGAGCAATTGCAGGCCTTTATTTTCAGGACTTGAGGTTGGGCCAATTAGCCCCTCAGTTAGCTTTCCAGAACTTTCAAGGGATATTAACCAAAGTCAGAGATCTTATGGAGTCATGGTCCATGAATTTTGACCCTTTTTAAATAATGTCTGTCTCCTAGCAACAGGCTCAAGAGCCCTGTGCCTGTCCCTAGCCCTGGACTTAACTGCTTTCACCCTGTTCTCTCAAACAATGAGTTGAGGCAGGGCTAATGTGCCTTTCATTCTTAAGGCTGTTTACCATGAAGACAATTGTATTTTTTTTTTTTTTTAGCAGCAGCAAGTGAACCATAAGAGGTGTTGGAGGGGCCTGGGCCATTAGCATCACTCCACATTCCTGGTTTCTTCAATCCCAATTGCCTCTCCATTTCCCACCTAACTACCTTTACTTACACTAACTTTAGCTTCGGGAAGGTCATATCTGACTCTTAGCCCTCTAGAGTGCTGGCTACTGTCTCTTAGCAAGGCTCTATCACCTTCCCTTTCTGCTTTCAGATGTCCTGCTTGTACTGAAAGAGAAACTCCCTCTGACACCATGATACCTTTTCTTTGAAGCTGAATCCAAAAGTATAACATGAGACAGTATAACCAAACTTTTTGCAATCCCCTAACCTGAATATAGGGAGGGGCAGTCTTTACTGTACCTCAGCGCACCTAAATTCAGCCACTTCCATATACGGCTGTCACTCATAATATCCCACTCCTAGTCCTGACTTACATATTGGTTAAGACCCCTTTGGTTGTAAGAGAAAGAAAAACAATTCAAACTAGCTTTAAAAAAACCCCAGAGAAGGTATTAGCCCAAGTTCAGTAAGTACAAGGTGGTAGAGGCAGCCTGAAGTGAGTGAGGCTAAGTCCGGAAGTCCAACTAACATGATTAGGAGTCTGTGTATTTTTTCTCTGTCTCTTGGCTCATTTTGTCCTTGGTGTCCACTTCATTCTCCAGCAGGCTCTTCATGTGGTTGAAAGATGGTCACCTGTAGTTCTTGGTTTATGTTGTTCTCCTAGTTGGTATTCTAGCAAATATAGAATGCCTCATTCTAACAAATCTATTAGGATGGCCTGGCTCACCTTGGCCACATGCCCATTCCTGAATGAACCACTGTTTTGGGGTTCTCTGATTGACCAGGTTGGGGCCCTGGGCCTGAATCTGAAATTTAGCACCACTGAACAACAAGGAGACAATAAGTAGAAGGATAGTTTCTTGAAGAGATTCTAGGCAGATAAAAACAAAGGTCTTCTAATGAGGGTGTTCTGAATCATCTGCATGGGTTCGTTGTCTAAGACCATTGGAAGATCTCGACATTTGCCTGAATAATTGTTTTTAGTTCACTTTTAGTGCAGACATTTGTATATATAGTCAAAATGAAATTGTCACCAAGTGGTTCCCCAAAATGAAAGTGTTTATCTTTTAATGTCATGGCTCTCAAACTAGATTTTGAGAGCATTATGAATTTTGGGAGCACATATACACTTTTGTTTATTTTAATGGGGATTAATTCATACATTATTCACATTTGGAAAACACTTTACAGTCTCTCAATGTTGTATGATATAGTGTTATATGGGAACATATGGTTCCCAAATAAGATTTCTTGTTGACAGCCCCACAATTTGTGGATATCTCACAAAATAGTAATTGTACTTATAGTACTTTAGGAAAAAAACCACATATGACAACAATTACTATGCAGTCAGTATTCTATTAAGCACAATAGCATTGGTAATACTTGTTTTTCCTTTTTGTTAATCCTCACCTGATGATATTTTCCTATTGATTTTTAGAGAGAGTAAAAAGTAAGGGGAGAGACAGAGAGAGAGAGAGAAACATTGATGTGAGAGAGACACATTGATTGGTTGCCTCCCTCATGGCCTCAACCAGGGATTGAGCCTGCAACTGAGGCAGGTTGCCTGCCATGTGCCCTTGACTGGAATCCACTAGTAACCTGGCACCTTTTAGTCTGAGGGCTGATGCTCTATCCACTGAGCCAAAGGGCAGCATTGGTAATACTTGAAAAATAACAGTATACATGGAAGCTGGACCTATAGTTTGATTAGTCTACAGAAAATGCTTGGGTATCTGTGGATTGTTTTGGGCTGCTCATGAGATGGTACTTAAGAGAAATGGGCTAGTAAGTCAGAGACTGCTGGAGTAGAGAGTGGTGAAAAAAAGGGTTCAATCCCAGTTTTACAACTTGTGAGCTGTTTGACCTTCGGCGAGTTATTTAACCTCTCTTTAACTATTTCGTTTTGTTAGATGGGAACTGGCAATAATACCACCTGTCCTCCTCAAGGTTGCTGTGAGAATTAGAGATAATATAGATAAAGCACTTGACAGAGTCCTTGACACATGATTAGCACTCAATATGTGGTAGCAATTATTGTTACCACTTTATATTGTAATTATCTATTTACTGTAAGTCTCCTTGAAGGTAGGCATTGTGTTTTGTGCCTCTTTATATTCTCAATGCCTACCAAGGCATTGACTTATGCAGGATATGTTTACTAAGTGAATAAATAAATTATTAGAAAACAAAATGCAATCATATATCTAGTGTCTAGCCCAGTGGCTATAGCATGGTTAGTACTCCTTAAATGCACCTCTCTTCTTCTATCATCCAGGCTTAGGCCTGGTCTAGTCCAATAGATTTCAAACTTTAGTGTACTTGAGAATCCCCTGCAGGGCTTGTTAAAACAGATTGGTAGCCCCACACCAAGTTTATGATTCAGTATGTCTGGGGTGGGACCTGGGCAGTAGTAATAAGTATTGTTTTAAAGCCCTCTCCACCAAGGCTCTCAATTATGAGGTGCAAATCACTAGCCTTACCATTGGGCTTACACAACCCAACTTGGGGCACTGTTATCTGCCTGTTGTCAGCTGGCAGCACTGTAGAAACTATCTCTAACAGAAAATAATCAACATTTCAGTAAATCTGCTCTTGTATTTCTAAATTGATTATGTAGATATCATATGTCAGTCAAGTCAGTTAATAAATTGAGATTCTTCACGGGTACATTATTATTTCTTCCAGGCCAGTGGATGCCTATAAGTCTCTTGGACAGTTGTTTTTGTTTTATTCAGTGTGTGTGTATGTGTGTTTGTCTCCAATGCAGTGAACTTGTCTTGATTTGTTTCTTATAATCCATTATATAATCAAGGGATTAACTCAATGGATTCATAGGGTATGGAGGGGAGAACTGCTCTTTATTTGAGAAATCAACCAACTCTTCTCAGTTATAAAGTCTTCCCAAGATCTTAAATCTGCAGTTGTGGGTGCGTTAAAAGCAAGTTGCAATTACAATCATGTTTGTTTGCTTCCCTCCCTCTTGGTTGATGCCTGTGTCTCGTGCTTATTTTTTCCTTGTGAACTTTAATACATGCTTAATGTGAATCTTAATGATTTGATTACAATGGCATAATTACATAATTGGAATGTATTGTGCATGCTGCTGGGAAGGCGTCTGGAAGGTGCTCAGTGAGTGACATTACATAAACAGAATAATAATGATGGTGAGATTGAGAATGAGACTAATGAGAAAATGATTAGAAAAATTTGGAAGAAATGGACACTTGTGGAAATGAGCAGGTAGCATTTCTTTTGCTTTAATGATTGGGATTAATTTCACCTCTGAGACTGAGGCTTCTGAAAACCAAAGCTATTAGAAAGAGGCTTGGTTCAGATGGTGAGCTTTTTTTGGAGCCACTATGGAGATGTGGGATGGGCCCGAGCCCTACCTGTCCAGGCATAAAGCAAGTCAAACTCATCAACAAGCTCTGATGCACTGCTTCTTATGATTATGAAGATAGAAACAAGCTTAGTTCTATTTCTCACTACTGTTCTTGCCTTGGAATGCTTTATGTAGTCCATTTGCATATCATCAGCACATTGAGAGCTCCATTAATGTGGAATAGAACCGCATTCCCCTCCCTAGTGCAATTCCACCATCTCTCCCTACTGCTACTGAAGAGGAATGGTACTTAGCCAATCGTTTTGTGTTCCCAGTTAATGACCACCATTAATGTGTCATTTGGGCTAGAGAAACATGCCCACTGCTTAGAGCTCTTCCCATAGTAATTGGCCTGTGCAGTGACATCCTTAACTTGATGTTTACTGCTTGTTGCTATAATCACAGTGATGATTTTCTCAACTTATTTTAAAACATAAGCATATCTGCTCATGATTCAACACACACCTACTAGTATATTTATTAAACACCTATATAAAGGTGCTAACTGCTTCATGTGATGCAGAAAATAGGAAACATAGCATTTGTAGTTTAGGAGTTGAAGCTTAGACAAGGCATTCTTGGAAAGTTAGATATTGCAGACTATTCATTACATGGTGGGTCAGAGAAATGATTCAGAATATTTTCACTATAACCATGTATTCTTTCATCTGTCAACTTAAAAACATTTATTGAATTCCTATTATGTGAACAATATAATAGGGGTAGGGACAGAATACTGAGATGAACTTGTCCAAGTTCCTGACTTCAAGGGAATTTTGGAAGGCAATCTGGCTATATCTAGTAAGAAAAAAAAAGGGCACCACTCTGATCCAGTGTTTTCATTTATTAGTTTGTACCCCAGATGGACATTTATTCATGTGCACAGAAAAGGCTATGCAGTTACGGTGATCACAGTATTGTTTGTAATGTCATAATACTGCAAACAACCTAAATTTTCAATAGGGGAGTATCTAAATAAACTGAAGATAAAGCCCTACAATGAAAATTATACAGAGGTTAAGCAGAATAAGATAGATCTATCAATAGATCTTTAGGATACCCTTTTGAGTAAAATAAGTGGTAATTATGTATGGTATCTTTTATGAAAAAGGTAAAGTAAAAGAAAAACATAATATACAATAATTTTATACATTTTCTAGGGGGTATAGATATGTATATAAAACAATGAGCCCGGCTGGTGTGGCTCAGTGGTTGAGCATCTCAACTGAAAGACACCTCCCCTGTGCAAGGATCCAGAGGTTTAATTGCGCCACCACTCCCTGCTTGATGAGCCTGCCTCAAACTCTACTTTTCTTCTTAGCCTCTTCAATGAATCTTACTACCCCGTTTGCTTTCTTTAGAAATCAATCAGGTCTTGAGTGGAAAGTTGTGCCTGATATTGGTTTTACTGGCTGCATTTCTTGTCTTTCTGGGTTTCTGGTATGTTGGTAGTTCTGAATGGCAATTTTTATCTCCCTGTATCCATGACACCGCCTAAAGTTCTATTTAGGCTCTCAGGTTTACCACTACTTACTGCTTGACTTACAGCATCACTTAAGAGGTGGCAGATGCCTCGAGAGAAAAAAGTGGGGCAGAATATTAGGACTCCACTCAATGAATTTTCCTTCTCTCCAGGATCGTAGGCCTTTAAGTCCTAGGGCCTGACGAGTCTCTGGTGCCTTAAAACAGATTTTTTGGTCCCATTTTTAAGTTATGCTTGGCAGGAGGATGACTGTGCTACAACAGAAACAGATGTCTCTATGAGTATCAATCTAATGTGCTTTTAAGAGAAAGTCTGAAATACTGAGTGAGGCCCAGCTCAGGGACAGTCTTGTAATTTAGGACCCAGCTGTATTTTGTGGTAGCCACAGCTGTGTTGTTAGCCAGCCATGTCCTCTTCAAAGTTAGTGTTTCTAGGCCTTTCTCAGGGGCCAGGCCTTGGCTCACACCACTGAGGGAACTGCTTCTCTGAGAAGAGAACGTGGTTCGCATGTGCTCCTACCTGAGGTTTGCACTGGAGTTCCGGGGTCTGAGTCCTTTTTTTCTGGCTCTCAGGGCAAAGCTTGGGTAATTCTTAGCAAAAAATCTACACATTACAGTAGGGGAATTCTCCTGGGTTTCAAGGTATATCTCTCTAGAAGCAACGCTTATCAAGATTTTATTCTGTTTCTTCTATTTTTGAATGTCAGATTTTAGCTGACATCATTTCCTGAATTACTGGTATTGAATTCAATCTTTGGACTCTTAGGTCCTTTATGTTAATTCAGACTCACTGTGTTGGACCCCCATAGAATCACAACTATGTGGAGGGTAGGGGAATGTGAACATGGCCAGAAAAGGGCCAGTATAGGTAATGGGCCTGCAAACCAGTTGGTTGAGAAGATGATGCTTGGTCTACCTAGTAATGGGAGGGTGGGTGAAGTCTCTCTTAGCATGTAGTGGTAGGAGGGTGGGAGATGAGGGGGTAGATCTATACATTCCTTATTTATTTTTTCTTTTAATTCTCACCCGAGGATATTTTTCCATTGTTTTTAGAGAGAGTGGAAGACAGAGAAAAAGACAGAGAAATATCCATGTGAGAGAAACACATCGATTGGTTGCCTCCTGCATGAGTCCCAACCAGGGCCTGGGCTGAGGAGGAGCCTGCAACCTAAATACGTGCCCTTGACCAAAATCAAACCCAGGACCCGTCAGTCCACAAGCCAGTGCTCTATCCACTGAGCCCAACTGGCTAGAGCAATCTACACATTCTTTATGAAATGGGGAAATTCAGAGATACACCACAGGTCACTTCACCGCTTAGGACCTCAGTTTTTTTGAATGGTTTCATTTAGAATTGGGAAGGCAACCCTGGGCCTGGGAATGTCTGAGGTCAGAGATGCTGTAGGTTTAAGCTAATTTTCATCCTTAGCTCCTGAACTTTATTATCATCTTGAAACCATCCCTGGATAACCTGTAGCCCACTCTCTGAGACAGGTTCACTTTTCTCTTAGTTGATATGCAAAGTCCATGTGAATCTGAGCATTTGACCTATTGTGACTAAATGTGAGGGATGATTAAAAAGCTCTAGTTTATTGAATCTCACAAAGTACTGAAAGCTCAAGGACAAGGAGGGCCTTGAGAAGAAAAACACCTTTCTCTGGGTTTGGAGCTGGTGGAGATGAGCCCTGATGGTGTTTCTGTGGGTGGGCTTGAACGAGCCTAAATTGAGAGAGGATTGACAAATGTTGGCCTGAGGAGAAAGGGTGTTCCTGTTTCTGAGGAAAGCCTTATTTGTAATACCTATTTTGGAGCTCGACCACACATATCCAGTGCCCTGTCTCCTATGCCAACCAGATGAACACTATTATATTAATACAGCCTTCTATAATTCTAGAGGCCAGACATGCTTTTTCCTTTTTCAAAATTTGTTCCCAGATCCCAAAGACCATGGCTACTGAAAAGGGGGTGCTGGCATTAATAATAACTTAGGGAGTTAAGGTACCAGCATTCTATGTGCTAGGTGTGTATTAGGCACATTGTGTAAGTTGCCTACAAAGAAGCCTAGGTCTTTGACATGGATGCTTTGCATCTATACCATCTTGCCTCATGCTAAATGTTGCCTTAAAAGAATGCTGTGTTCTGTTCTTTTCAAAACTGTGTTTCAGATACATGTGTCTGCAAAATTGTAGGCTGGCTTCTGCTGTCTCCCTGTTCCCCACTGAGCCTGGCATGGACTGGGTACTACGTAAGCTTTAAATGAATGTTTGATGAATGAATGAATCTCCATGGAAATAGAGCTGACAGTGACAGAGAGCTCCATCTTTCTGCCTCCCAGCTCCCTGGCCCTTCTGATCCCAATTAGGTTGTGCCTGCAAAGATAAGCATACCGGGGAGGATTTCAGCCAAGTTTTTCTCAGGCACATTCTACCTGCATTGATGTTAGGAGCCACCATGGAAAAGTTATGCTATTCATGTGAAAATCACAAACACTTAAACCAGGAAGCTAGTTAATAACAACAGAATTTGGACCTTGTCGTTTAATACTTCAGAGGCCTCCATTTCCTAATGAAGAGACTCTTAAACTTGATCATCAGATTGGGGGACAAAATGAGGCTTTTTAATAGTAGAAGCTTGTGGTTTAATCTGAGTAACTAGGTCTGGGAGGGGGCCAAAAAGTCTGTGTTTTAGGAAACGGTGCCTAGGAGATTCTAGATGATTCTGATAATCAACCTGATTTGGGCCACACTATAAAGTAAAGCTCCTCAGCATGGCGGGCAAAGACCTTTATACGTTGGTTTTCCTTGCCCACCTCTTCTGCTGCCTCTTGGTGCACATTTCAGCTTCTGCATATCCCTTTGCCCTTTTACCAACACACATGTACACACACACACATGCACATAGAGAAACACATTCACACAGACATACATATTCACACACAGATACATTTACAGACACACCTACACACACTGACCCACTCACACATAGACACTCACTCATACAGACACACATAGACATGCAAACACAGTCATACACAAAACCCAACACATACAATGCTGTTGCTTCCCTTTGTGCCTTTGTACCCTCTATCCCTTTGCTTAGGACATACTTCCCTTCCGTCAACCCAACTGTGATGGTTTTATGTGTCACTTGGCTAGGCTATAGAATCTAGTTATTCAATTAAACTACTAACCAATTACATTGTTGTTGTGAAGGTATTTTGTAGATGTGTGTGACATCTATAATCAATTGACTTTCCCTAAAGTTGATTTTCCTTGATAATGAATGGGCCTCTTCCAATCAGTTGAAAGGCCTTCAGAGTAAAACTAAGGTTTCCTTGAAGAAGTAGGTTTCCTTGTGGACTTAAGTTTGTGTATTAAGTTGCCACCAAATGTTCCAATTTTATTACTTGGAGAGTTAAAAAATTAAATATACATAAATATTTAATTTGTCCTATTAATTATATTTAATTGCCACTAATAATCATTAATAACTAACAGCTAGCATTTATTGAGTATTTACCATATGCCCAACTTCCAATGGCACTAATTAATTTCATCTTTACACAATCCGATAGGTGAATATCCTTTTCTTCATTGTATAGATGAGAAAAACTGATGCATGTCAACCAAGGTCAGATTTATGCTCAGACAATCTGACTCCAGAATCCTTGGTCTTATCTACTCTGTTATAATTTTGAACAATATACTGTACCTTGGTTTCTTACTGTATTTTCTTTTTTAAATATCTTTGAGAGTAATTTCAACTATATTCCTTTCCAGAACAACTTTGGGTAAGGTAAATTACACTAGAAAATCCATTTGCTTTACTTATTCAAAATTCTAAACTAAGCATTAGTTAAAATAACAGTGATGTATGGTACTAATGCTTCTATTTTTGAAAATTGCTCTAAAACTTTTGCATAATCTTGTATTTAGAAACTTGCTCTTATTTTGCCCTGTTTCAATTTTTATAATTTATTGGAAAGTCCATGTTATATTGGCTTTTTGCTCTATACATTTTGTAATAATATTTGGCTTAAAGCAATATAATTCTGGCCTGACCTTATTAACTCATATTTGGTGCCCCCAAGTGTGAGAGACTCCAATGCAAATGTCTAGGCCTACAGACTAACACAGTATCCAGACCAAAGACCAAAGTGAGATCCATAACCCGAGGTTACTTGGCACGTAAGACCCAGAAGAAGAAGTAACAAACATCCCAGATATTGATATTCCTCTAGGTTCCAAAGCCAGTCCACATGAGCTCAGTGCCCAGGAAGTGGGACTCACATATAGGTCACCTCTCTGCTTTTCTCCCCATTTAGGGTGACACAGTGGCCTGAGGTGTTCCCTGCATCAGTCTCCCAGCCTGGCCTTATTCTAGTTGCCTTGACCTGTGCAATGGTCTTTGCAAGTTTGTCATCCTTGGTACTCCAACTTGGGTTATGGGGCATCATCCCAATTGTGTCCCCAGAATTCCGCTACAAAGGGGCCTGAGCATACATACTGGGTTTGACTTCTGGCTCTGAGACTAGATGGTGTGCAGTGCTGGGTGGGTTTCTCAATCTTGCTGAGTCTTAGTTTCTGCATTTGTAAAAACAGAGCTAATGTTCACTTGTTGGGATGTTAGGTTTAATTAGGTTAGTGCTGTGTTACATCAGAGCTCCAACAAGCAGTAGAGAGAAGCACAGAGGGTGGGTGTCTCATGCAGTCTGGGGAGGGTATCAAAAAGGTCTTCCTGGAGGAAATGATACCTAACCAGAGTCTTAAAAATAACAAATAAAATTAGCCTGGTCAGATATGTGTGTGGTCAGAAAGGGGAAGGTACAGCTTGAGATGAGGAAAGCGTGGATGCAAAATGACGTTTACACAAGAAATCTGTACCTAGGTCTGTGGGCTAGAGGGTAAGAAAAGTGTGAGGCAAAGAATGATGAGGGATTGGACTAGAGATGAACCCAGGACTCTGAAAGACAAGAGTAAGTAAAAAGGTTGGGAACCCTCACAAATTAAATGTTTGTTCTGATAAAGGTGAATTTACTATTGATTTAGAATTTTTGAATATCAGTCTTAGAGGGACCTTAGAGATGACCTTATCTTGCAAATAGAAAAATCGAAACCCACAATGGTCCACGTGTGAGGATGAGTGTTAATTAGTGGCAGACCATGAACACAGCCTTTTGCCTCCTCATAGGCTGGTATTGCCATGTTCATACCCCCCACTCCCGTCCTCACTCAGGAAGGGTCTCTACCACTTGGGACATTCCCAATCTCTGCTGTTGTCTGTGTAGTCTGTTGACAGCTCTGACAGCCCATATTATGTATTCCTCATTTTTTTTTTATCTTGTTTTCTGTTTCGTCAGAGTAACACTTGGTCTTGGTTTTAAGAATAAAACAGTGCCACGATGTGTTACTAAAATACAGCCGTGGAAGCCTCCCTAGGCCAGTCTTCTTTCAGCATAATTTGGCTGTTAGCCTAGTGATATGCCTTCCTCCCAGGAAAGGGATATGTGGGGGAAGTTGGTGAGTGGAAGATAGCATTAGGGTGCAGTCTCTGGGGCCAGACTTGTTGAGTTTGAATGCTGATCTGCCACTTTCTTAGTCATGTGACCTTGGGTGAGTTGCCAGTGACTCACACTCTCTGTGTTCTCTGTGTGGTATAAGAGGCTGCAAGAGATACAAAGAGGACTCTGGGACAACCCTGGCCCTCAAGGAGCTCTCAGACCACAGGGAGAGGGAACTAACAGACAAACTTGAAGTCTCTAACAAGTAGTGAGAAGACTTGTACCTCTACCGGGAGTCAGATGAACCAGGGTCCAAGTTCCAGCACTGTCAACTTCTCTGAGCCTTACTCTTCCTTCTGAAAGGTGATAATAAATACTCCTTTCACTGAATCATAATGAGGATTAAATGAGATTAATGGATAAAAGGAGGAGGAGGTAAGGAATCCATCACGGCACCGTGGAACAAGAACAGGACCTATCCTTAGACAGATTTTGAAAAATTCCTGGAGGATAGAAAGCAGATGGGATCAGATTGCTGAAACATAAGGGCAGAGAAAAGCCATAGCCTATAACATAGACAATAGAAAACTACTGTGGAAGTAATAGAAATTCCAGAAATATTTTAAGCTCAGACTCAACAAACAGACCAGGAGGGGCTTTGGGGCAACCATCAGGTTAATTAATAAAGCTTAGTATTTGGAACAGCTGAGCCCACCAGGCCCTTTCCCTCCCCACATCAACTGAGCAGACAGCATGGGTAATGCTTATACCCAGGACAAAACTTCCAGAAGGGGAGAAACCCAGAGAGGCAGAACACAGCCGGACGTAACCCCAGGCAATTAGAAAGAAAGAAAAAAGAAAGGAAAGAAAGAGAGACAGAAAGAAAAGAGAGAAAGAAAAAGAGCAAGGCTGATTTTTGTGTTTGCCCCCAGAATAAACTCTGAGCACAGCTGTCTGAAGCAGGGGTCCTGACTTAGGAATCTCAGATGGGCAGTTGGGTCAGAGAGAAAGAGAAATGACTCCAGATGACTTACCCTACTGGAGGAGAGAGACCCCACCCTTCTCAGAAGGCAAGGGAGCTACTAGCTTGCAATTCCTGCCCTCTACCCTGTACCCCCTGCCTCTGGCCCCCTAAGTCACCCAGGCTGGCTGGAATCAGCACTTACATACTCAGGCAAAAAGAAGTTTCAAATTCAAGTGCAAGCAATAGTTTAGAATATCCAAACATTTAAGGAAAACAAACATCATTAAAAAAAAAAAAGAACCAAAGTCAACAAATAAAATAGCTAATGTCTTTGGGAGCGGAGAAATAACTTTAAATATTCAGATCTGAGGAGCTAGTACAACATTAATTAAGAATAAGTGGTATAAAAAAAGAATTTATTAGGATTCCATAATCACCAACTATTTTTTAAAATGTAACAGATGTGCCAAATAGCAGAATGGACACTGATGAAGAATGAATTCATGAATTAGAGAGTAAATTTTAAAAAATGAAAATAGAAAAAAAAGATAAAATAAAAAGGAGAGACCAGAGAGCATGGGAGAGAGAAAATAAAGAAACAATATGAGAAAACTTAGAACTGAAACAAAACCACAAGTTTTCAGATTGAAAAGGGTCACAGAGAGACATGCAAAATGAATGATCAAAAATTGACAACTGGATACATACCGGTGAAATTCATAGGACCTCAATAATAAAAGAAAATACGAAAAACTTCAGAAGAAAGCGTAACTATTTACCTGTAAAGAAACAGGACTCGGGTGGGCATCACATTTCTTTGCTAATCCTGGAAGCTCAAAGTCAATGGTATCAAACCTAGTTTCTAAGAGGAAATCAATTTGAAATTACAGTTCTATGCTGTGCAGATGTCTGTGGCCATTCATCTCTCAGCCCACGTCTGATCCCCCACCCCTGAGGCTGCAGTGGATATTTCTCTGCGAGCTCACTGACCTCACTTTTGGCCCTTCCTTGTTTGTGGTAATCGCGGAGGTGTGCCACTTGAATCCCCTTCAAGACAACATGCTGCAGGGAACAGTCTGGATGGTAGGATGCCCTCCTTCAGGGGTGCCAGGCATGCATTAAATCAGAGACCTCTTTGTGGTGCTGTGTCCCCAGTAGTATGGATCGATGAGCCCAGAAAGAAGGGGTGAAAGCAGGAGTGACTCTATTTACCTTCACTTCAGCGACCCCTTGGATATTTTGTGCTTCTTGTGCCTGGAACTATAGACACTGCAGGCTTAGAGTTTTTATCCCCGGTGGAGGTACACTCTTATCAGGGGATGGAGTAAGGATCTCACTAAACCAGTGGTTCTCAACCTTCCTAATGCCGAGACCTTTTAATACAGTTCCTCATGTTGTGGTGACCCCCAACCA
The DNA here is from genome assembly GCF_000327345.1 of Myotis davidii. Classification (NCBI taxonomy): domain Eukaryota; kingdom Metazoa; phylum Chordata; class Mammalia; order Chiroptera; family Vespertilionidae; genus Myotis; species Myotis davidii. The sequence continues at coordinate 3,279,523 of NW_006287951.1, read as the reverse complement.
TAAAATTATTTTCGTTGCTACTTCATAACTGTGATTTTGCTACTGTTATGAATCGTAATGTAAATATCTGATATGCAGGATGTATTTAGGCGACCCCTGTGAAAGGGTCGTTCGACCCCCAAAGGGGTCTCGACCCACAGGTTGAGAACCGCTGCACTAAACTATAGGTTATACTGTAGCCAGAACTGTCTGGACACACTGCACCCAGGGACCAGCAGGTAGGAAGGGAAATCTCTTGGATGAGGTAATTGGCAACTGATCAATGGAGGGAGAAGGGACTTTTTAAATTTTTATTTATTTATTTATTTTTTAAAATGTTGAAGTACTGCAACTTATCCAGCCACCGAATAGGCTGGCTAGAACTAGCACAAACTCCAAATTACTCTTGCATACACTGTCCCCCCTGCCTGGCCATGAGCACAGTCAAGCAAGGTCTACAGGTATGCCCAAGAAGGGACTTTTTTTAATTGATGAATTTAGTCATATTACATCTGTAGCCATTGCGGATATATTTTTACATTCCACTTATCATGATTTCTCTTCCTCCCTTTTTTCCTTATTTAGTATTAATATTTTTTTTTCATTCTTTCCCTCATCAAATTTATATGGTCTATTTCTATTCTTTTAGTGGCTACTCTTAAATTTTAACATGCATTCTTGCCTTAACAAAACCTTATAGTTTATCAGAATTGCTACCTTCTTTCTTAACACAAGGATTATGTGTTATCATAATGATCTTGGCCTGATCATTCCTCTCTGATCTTACAAATTGTTCAGAGTTGTGGTTCCACCTTGGTTTTTTTTAACTCTTCCCATCACTAGTGTTATTGTTGCTTCATACTGTTGATGGGAGTTCTGATTTGTAGCCATGACTCCTTTGCTCACTATTCTTTCTTAAATCCTATTCCAGCTGGGTCCAATTTTCTACTTCCTGAAGCTATTGTCTTTAGGATTATGTTTAGTGAGGGGCTCTGGGTGTCAAACTTTCTAATTCATTCTAATTTATTTCATCCTCATTTGTGAATGGAAGTTGAGAAAGAGAAAAAGAAAAAGATCTCCTGACATCTGGGACTGATCTAACTTCACAGTCAGGCTTCAGTATTATGATAAACCGATCTGATGCTTACAGCTAAGCCATGTTGTTCTCTTGTTGGCCATAAACAGTCTCACACAAACTCCACTTAGACAGGTCACTGTATAACTCACAAAATACCAAACATGCCTCTCTCCTACTAAAGAGTGATTGCAATTTCTTTACCAATTACTGCTTATCCTCACTCCCTAGAGATAAGTATTGAGATACCCAATCATAGAATTGCTCCCACTTTCTGATAACACCCCAACCACAATAGACCCTCCTCAAATTACCAACCAAAGCTTAACTCGTATAATAGATTATTTCTAGCACCATCTTACTGAGACATACCATGCTTCTTTTTTGCTGTAACAAGTAATAAATACAACTTGTACAACCTAAGGTGTGTTCCCTGAGGACTTTGGCTGAGGGGCATTGACAAAGTTTAACATGGTTCAAAATTTTGGATTGATAGTTATTTTCCTTTTGAACTTGGAAAATACTATCATATTGTCTGTAACTTCCTTTGTTGCTATTGGGAGATGTCAGGCTATTTTTGCTTGCTTCTATAAGTAACTTATCTTTTCTCTAGTTGTCTTAAGATCTTTTTTTTCTTTTCTTTTTGTATAATTTCTTTTTGATATGTCTACTTATAGATTTATTTTTATTTATTTTGCTTGAAACAGATTATATTTCCTGAATCTGAGACTTAATGTCTTTCATCAGTTCTAGAACTTTTAAAACCATTATTTCTTTGAATATTGCATTTTTTGCATTCTTTTCCTTCTCAGGTATGTTATTCTTCTTGGGGGATAAATCTTATTCTATTCTCCATTTCTTTTAGCTTCACTCATACTATTTTCACTTGCCAATTTCTCTGTGTTAGTTTCTGGGTTATTTATTTAGATTCATCATTCAGTTCACTAATTCTCTCTATATATAATTTGTTGACTAACTTATCCTTAAAATTTCTAGACTAAATGTTATTTTCCATTTCCAAAAGTTCCTTCTAATTCTTTTTAAATTTAGTATTTTATATGTCTTGTTTTCAATCTCTTCTTAAAAGTTTCATCCTTTATTTCTTTAATTTAAATTTGTTTATTCTGTAAGTCCATAGCACACAATTATTTTATTTATTTTAGTAGTTTGTCTAATCCTATGTTTTTTTATTTCTTCTGATTCTTGCAAATGGTGACATATATTCTTGCAGGATCTCGTGTTTGGCAGCACTTTATATGTGTGTTCTTTCAGAGAGGTTTATACTTTGCTTTTGCAATCTAGGGTCAATTTCCCCCCTGTTGACTTATAGAAGAAACCCTTTTACTATTTTGTTAAAATGCAAGGTTGATAGCCATGTTTCCTCTCACTTTTGGTTTGTCAAAAAACATTTTTATTTCATATTAATTTTGAAGAATAATTCTCAAGATTTAGAATTCTGGGTTGGCCATTAGTTATTTGCTTTTTTTTCCTGGAAATATTAAAAACCTTCCACTGTTCTAGCTTTTATCATTTCTGTTTTATTATGAAATGGCCATCTTCATCTCCTATGAAGGTAATGTCTTTCTTTTCAGTCCATTCTTAAGGTATTCTCTCTCTTTTCCCTCCCCCCCACCCAAAACTCCCACCCTCTGTTTTTAGCAGTCTTACTATGATATGTCTAGGTGTACATTTCTTTGACTTTTTCCTGTTAAGGGTTATAGAGTGTTTAGAATCTGTGGATTTGTCTTTCATCACTGGGAAAATGTTGGTGATTCTTCTTTCTACATTGCTCTGTCTCATCATCTCTCCTTTCCCTTCCAAGTGAATATATGTAGGAGATTCTTACCATTTCTCATATTTCTCTAATGGTCTTTTCTGTACTGTTCTATCTTCCCCCCCTTTTATGTGCTTGTGGATTTTCTATTGGCCTGTATTTCAAAGAATTTCACTTTCTTAAGCCTGGTTTCTTCTTTCCAAGCTATAGTTTTACTGTCTACTGTTTTATTTTCTAATTTAGTGGTACTCTTTTGCTGTGTTTAATCTTTGGTAAGTCCATCTAATGTGTTCTTCATTTTGAGATATTGTATTTTTTATTTTTAGAATTAATTTCTATTTAATTCTTATTAATAGATTACAGTATTTTGATTGGCATTATTGTTCTCTAGAAAGAATTTACTTTCTCTTTTGGTGGGAGATAAAGTGTGGCTGATCACCTTAATAAAGTTGGGCATTGACCTCACACCTATCAGAATGGCTGTTATCAAAAAGATAAGAAGAAGCAAGTGTTAGTGAGGAAGTGAAGAAAAGGGAACTTTTGCACTGTTGGTGGGAATGTAAATTGGTGAAGCTCCCCCCCACCCACCCCCTCCCGCTCTGCAAATTAAAACTAAAACTACCATATGATTTAGCAATCCCACTCTGCATATTTATCTAAAGAAAATGGAAACACTAACTCAAAAAGATATATGCACCCCTATGTTTATTGTAGTATTATTTATAATAGCCAAGTTACAGAAACAACCTAAATGTCCATTGATGTTTCTTACTAATAAAATGTGATATTTATATCACACCATGGAATATTATTTAGCCATAAAAAGAAACAAAATCTTGCCATTTGTGACAACATCGACAAAACATGAGGGCATTATGCTAAGTGAAATAAGCTAGAGAAAGGCAAAAACTGCAGGATTTCGCTTGTATGTGGAATAAAAAAACAAAACAAAAACCAAGCTGATAGGTACAGAGAACAGACTGGTGGTTGCCAGAACTGGGGGGGTAGGAGCAGGTGAAATATGCGAGGAGGGTCAAAGGTACAAACTTCCAGTTTTAAAATAAGTAAGTCATGGGGTATAATGTCCAGCATGGTGACTATAGTTAATAATTCTATATTGCATATTTGAAAGTTGCTAAAGAGTAGATTTTTAAAATTCTCGTTACAGGAAAAATATTTTTGTAGCTATGTATGGTAACAGATGTTAAATAGACTTATTGTGGTGATCATTTTGCAGTATGTATCATTATTGAATCATTATGTTGTACATCTGAAACTAATTAAAAACATAAGGGACTGTGCTGAGTTACAACTGAGTTGCAAGTATTTTCTATTAAAAGCAAACTTAAGTATATTAACTACAAATTGTTCATTTAAAATTTTTAATTATTAAATAAATGATCATTTTCAGTAATATTAGATAAATATAGTAAGATTTTAGGTATACACTGATATCTTTTTGTCTAATCCTAAATACATTCACTATGTATATAGCTTGGGTTTTCTATCATGCTAAATAGTAATTTATTTTTAGTTACCCAGAATATTCCTTTGCCCATTAATTCAATCAAGTATATATTAAGCTTTTCAAGACTCTCAAAGTTTAGGAAAGGAAATGACACATGCACAATTGCATTTCAGGGTAAAATTCAATTGATTCCAAGAGGCAGGGCTTTCAACTTCTTTTTCTTTTTTCCCATCACTGACATATGACCTGGACAAGGATGAGGCAGACAAAAGCAGATGGGTAATTCCATAGTAGCTGGCTATCAGTCCACTATTGCTCCTACACTTAGGAGAACATACTGGCTGACAAATGTTTCAGAAACCATTTGGGGATGCTGCTTATTTCACAATAGTTGTCTCCTCTCTGAGAATGGCCTGAAAAAAAATAAAAAGGGACCTCCCGGGGCCATGTATGTGCTAAGTGGCTCTATATGTCCCCTTCTCTGCTTTCTGCAGTAAGAGAGAAGAAAGCCAAATAATTCGGCAAGGTATCCCAGTGAGGTGGCTTACAAACATGCCTGTAAATTATTTTGACACTCTTCCCACTAGAGGTAGAGTATATTTCCTTTCCCCTTGAATCTGAGTAAGCTTGTGACTTGCTTGTAACCAATAGAGTATAGCAGGTAATACATTATGTGTCTCCCAACAGTAGGTCATAAAAGGTGATGCAAGTTCAACTTGTTAACTGGAAAAATTGTGCTGGAGCCTGAGCACCATGTAAGAAGCTCCATTATGTAAGATTGCCTTGTTGTGAGGAAGCTCAGGCCATACGGAAAGGCCATGTGTACATGCTCTAGTTGACAGCCCCAGCTGAGGTCCCAGATGGCAGCTAACATCAGCCACCCAGGCATGTGAGGGAACAAGTCTCCAGATAATTCCAGCCCCTCCCAGGCCATCTAGTCACCTCTAGCCACTGAGTCTTCCCAGCTGAGGACCCAGACATCATGGAACAGAGCTATTCCCACTGTGCCCTGTTCAAATTCCTGACCCACATAATTCATGAGCATGAGAAAATGGTTGTTGAAGTCACTAAGTTTGGGGATAAATGTTATTCAGCAATAGTAACTGGAATATCCAATAACCTTCCAATAAATCTCTCTTTTGGCCTAAGCTAGATTGAGTTAGATTTTTGTCTTTTCTGATCAATACGACCTGATTAATTTAGCAAAGCAGTGAAAGTGATGTTATTGTAGAAATAACCTTTGTCTCCTTTAATTTATTTTAAGAAGACACATACATTGAGGGGTTTTAATATTAATAGCAAAATATTTTCTGCTCCTATTGGCATATGGTGACAAAGGTTGAGACCCACTGCCTCAAAGAAGTGACAAAGCGAGCAAGTCCCTTGGGAGAGTGGAGAATGGGAAGAATGATCATATCCTGCAGACCTGGTGGGGAGGGCTGTATATTTATTGCCTAAATGGGCAGCACGAAGTCCTTGCCACATCTAGCTTGGCTTTGTGATGAGGCTCATGCTTTTGCCCTGCCCTGCTGGTTCCATCTCTACCAGGGCCCAGTCTCTGAGAGGCATGAGAGTCCTGCTTGTTCACTCCAGCACATGGAAAACCTTTGCTTCCTGCTGCTGCTCTCATTACTTTTCTATGTTACCTGTGCCCTGCATTTAGCTCCCATTCCTTGGTTGTTTTCCACATTTTTTTGCTTATCTCTGATCCTTCCTTGTCCAGAAGCGAAAACGTGATGGAGAAGAGGATTATGCTACATCTCTTTTCCTCACTGTGCAAACTTGTCTCCAACCCATTAATGCTCTCCTCTAATCAGGATAGGTTTTTTTATGGGAACATGCAGTTAGTCACACACTAGGCACTGTGGAGTCCACCGGTAATTAAGAACTCTTTGCATGGACTGCTCAGAATGACTAATGAAATTAGCTGTAGAGCAGCTGTAGGTTTCCCCAAAGCCAGTCCTTTGCAATGCTTTCTTTCTGATCTTAATAAAAATATTTTCAATTCCCATAGTTGGCCTTTAAACCTGATAGCATGGCAGTTGGAATCCAGCCTTCGGTGTGGCCCTGAGCAGCCCTGCAGGCAGTAAGGGTGAGCCAGCTTCCCTTCCCTTAATGAAACCCTGAGCCCACGGTGCTACTCTCATTGTGGTTTCTTTCTCCATCTTGTTTATAACCTGGATCTCCAATTCTCATTTCCACTTTTGGCATAATTGGGGATAGGGAAACTTTCTTCTTTCCCTCCTAGTTCCTCTGGCTGGTTGAATAATTAAAATGACATAGATTAACAGGAGAAAATAAGGTTTTAATAAGTGCACATGGGGAATTCACATAAGCATGGAAATTTCAAAGACAGTAAGGCGAAACGAGGTATATATGTCATTCTGGACTAAGGAGGAGAAAGTAGGAATCCAGGACTTCAAAGGGAAGTAAGGCCATTCACATGGAGATAAAAAGAGTTAATAAATTAGTAAATAAATGTTTGTTGGCCATCTTGAAACAGTGGACACAGAGAGGACTTCTATCAGCGGAGGCTTGTGGGGTTCCTCACAATCACATTTAGCTCATATTAAACTAATAGAGGCCTGGTGCACAACATTCATGCACTCGGGCAGGGGTGGGGGTCCCCTCATCCCGGCCTGCACCCTTTAGCAGTCCGGGAGCCCTCAGGGGATGTCCGACTGAAGGCTAAGCCAAAATCAGACATCCTTAGCTCTGCTGCGGAGGCAGGAGAGGTTCCCACCATCTCTGCTGCACTCGCCAGCTGTCAGTCTGGCTTGTGGCTGAGTGGCACTCCCCCTGTGGGAGTGCACTGACCACCAGGGGGCATCTCCTGCGTTGAGTGTCTACCCTCTGGTGGTCAGTGCATGACATAGCAACTGGTCGTTCTGCGGTTTGGTCAATTTGCATATTACCCTTTTATTATATAGGATAGTTGTCTGTGATAATACCTCTCCTCCTGGAGCAGGTCCTCTATCTAAATTCTTTTAGGAAAATTAAAGGATGGTTAAAGGTTTTTCCCGAGTTTTTTCATTTCTTAAAAATATCCAGCTTAAAATAATTAATATCCCCAAAGATGTATTTGGGGTTGGCAAACTGCTCCCCTCACTGTGATCAATCTTGTGTCCACCTATTTCTCCCCCTTTTAGCCATCTACTTACTTATTTTTTATTTCTAAAGCTTTTTCTGGTTCCCTGTGTCTTCAGTTTAGAAAATAATCTCAGTGACCCTGAATGGATTTCATTGGCCAAGAGAGTAAATGCCAGTGGAAGAGGGGCAGAGAAATGAAACTTCTCTTACCTGAATGATGTCTTGGCACAGGCTCCCAACTCCACACAGACATGGATGATGAGGGTATGCAGCCCTTGCTAAAGGCTAAGGGCTCCAACGTATGGGCACTGGATAGGACTGAGCTCACATTCCCGGGGACACAAGAAGTGGGGCTGGTGGCTTCATTCATTCTCTTTGAAGACAACTGAGAGCAACAGGACTGGTGAGAAAGGCATAAGGGCTCTGGCAGTGAGGAGTACTCAGCAGGGAGGAGAGCATATTGGAAGGCTCTAGCCACGAAGTGGACCAAGGATGAGGAGGCGGAAAGAAGGGATCAGGCTATGGCAGAGGAGAGAAGTCTGGGTCTGGAGCAGGAATCTGCAGAGGGCTGCTTAGTGGCCTTTCCTGTGGGAGTCAAGAGGATGGATCTGAATTCTGACTGCCCAGAAACTATCCCATCTTTCTCACTGAGGTTCTGCATCGTGCCAGGGTATTCTCCCCACTCCTAGAACAGGGCAAGGAGATAACCAAGGTGAGAAGATAGCCATAGCTCAAGTTCATAGGTCACAGCATATTGGACTATCATAAGTCCCTCTGAAAGGAGAGTGGGTGTAGGCAATTATCCCCAGCTCACAGGAGAAGCAGAGGGGTAGACAAGTGAGCAGGTGTGTTCTCATTTATACTATTATAGAAGTAAATTAATGTAAGTTCCCCAAATCTGCAATTCAGCTTTGATTGAAATCAAGTTTCTGCCAGTGGACAGAATTTTTTAATAGGAATTCTGAAAGGTGAGAAACACTTGATGTAGGTGTTTCTGAAAATGCAAATCAATAAATAAACTATAAATCTTCATTCAGGAATATAAGATGATTAGTGGACATGTATATACTAGTTATCAAAAATTTTAAGTTAATCTGCACTTATTCTGTATCTTATTGTAAAGTATCTTATTATTGAGTTTCTAAAAAAAGTTTACTCACTGAAAGAGGCAAAGACCAGCTTTCTGATGATATTAAAAGATTTCATCAATAGTCCTAAGGCCTGGTAACCTTGAAAAAAGTATTCATTTGGAATATTAGAGCATTTACATGAAAACATTGAATATGTTTCTTTAAAGTTGTAATTTATGATTACTCTAGGAAGTTGATTTTATTCAGAAACCTGTGATAATTAACCCGTGCCCATGGCCTTATTGATTGATCCAATTAAATGAAGTCAGGAATGCACCTAAGGGCTTTGCTCTTTAAAAATATCTTACAAGTAAATAAATAAGAATGTCTGTTAGGTTAATTTTCAAATATATACAGAATGTTGATTTTCCAAAAGGCCATGCTACTTCCCACCTCTGGGCTTGCGGGTGTTTGGTTTCCTCCCCCTTGTTTGGCTCATTCTTGCAGGCCTTCAAGTTCACCAAGGGCTCGGATTCCTCCCGAAAGTGGTTCTTGAACTCCACTCAGGAGGCCTAGGGCTCTACCTCTACATTCCCACAGCCCCTGAGCTCGCTTCTATCATTCAGTTAATGAGATCAGATTGAGACGGGCTATTTACCTGAATGTGTTTTCCGCCTCACTGTGAGACCCCAGTGGACCATGACGGTGTTCTCATCTGTCCCTTTTTATCTTGTGCACAACATCCTATGGCCAAAACATTTATTGAACAGCAGAGGGAGCAGAATTAGGACTTTCTGGGACAATGCTCTTCCCATCCTTGCCATCCTTGCCATCCTTGCCCCAAGCTGTCTCTTGAGTTTACCGTTGCTGGGGCAAAGTGTGTGTGTGTGTATGTGTGTGTGTGTGTGTGTGTGTGTGTGTGTGTGTGTGTGTGAAAGAGAGAGAGAGAGAGAGAGCGAGAGAGAGACAGAGACAGAGAACAGAGATGAGTGGGTGGCTTTGCTCTGAATGATCTGATAAGACAGGTGGGCTGGACTGGGTGCTGAGTGATCCTCAGTGCCTGGTGGACTCTTTTGATCTTATTAATCCCTTAACTGTGACAGGTCTCATTACTGCTACCACCCACCATTTACTGAGTACCTACTGTGTTCTAGGGCACACACTAGGTGAGTTACAGATTTGTGTGTTAACCCCAAGATCTAGCCCCTGCTAATTAGAGGAGTAGAATAACAGGTAGAGCTTTAATAAATAAAATTCGCCAGCTGACTCAAATTTAATTCAAGCCATTCATTTCTACTTCCTCTCTTATCCAACTTACTCCAACTATCTAATATGCCCTTCTTCTCTCTGCCCCAATTTGGTTTTTTGTGTGGAGCTACTAATGAGCAGGGAGAAGTCAAAGGAGGCTCTAGAGGAGGACTGGAAGAGGAAGAGGAGGAACTGGAGGAGGGGGAGGGGCAGGCAGCCAAAGGGTAGGTACTCTACAAACTGGGTCATTTATCTTGCATGTCCCTGAGTGGGTGTCCCAATTACTTAAAGTATTTTAGGTTCAAATATCTGTCAAGACACCTTTTTCTAAAGGACCTGCCGCATGCCCTACATCTGTCTTGTTTCTCAGCAGGAGATAATGATGTATGGTGCGTAAATCTTTGCAGAGTGCCAATTAATATCTGGTCTGCTTCTCTGAAGTGATGTGAGCACTGACTCCTCAGGCTGGGTTCTGCTTGGAAGCCAGGGGAATGCCTGCTCCTTTGGCCAAGTGAGCTCTGAGCAGCTGAAAGATGGCGTTGGAGAAATGCTTTCTCTGGGTGACTGGTCTGCAGAGTGACGATGTTCTGTCAATAGCAGGGGAAGCCATGGTGGGTTTTAGTTATAGTCGTAGGGAAGGGACCTATTAATCAAGAGCCTAATCAGCTGGCTCTGTGATGTGACGGTGAGGGTGACCATATAATTTATCGTCCAATCTAGGACACGTTTGTGACTGAAAAGAGAATGCTATTAATATTTATGTCGAGAGGACAGGTGCAATTCAGGACTGTCCCAAGCAAACCAGGACATATGGTTGCCCTAAGGTAATATATTAACTTTATCAATTAATTCTTAGAAGCCCATGAAATAGGATCACTCCCATATCATGTTTTTTAGAGAAATGCAGGTCTCATTGGAGTGTCACTCTTCTACATGTTTCTGCTCTGAGTGTTGAACACACATACAATATTTTGTAGGCTGGTGCTTTGAAAAAACAAAGGTTTGGATGTTGAGTAGGCCTGCGTTTGCATTCCAGCTCTGCCACTTACTAGATGACCTCATAAGGTAACCAAATATCCCCATTTTCCTTGGACTACTTCAGTTTTATTACTGGAGGTCTCATGATCCAGGGAATCCTTTAGTTCCAGGCAAACTGGGATAGTTGATCACCCTATTTGGCAACCTTACTGAGTATAGAGTGTGGGCCCGCAGAGCTCTAAGCTATTAAGGCTGGGTTCCAGCCATAGTATGGGCCACCTGAAGAGAACAGTGAGGTTAACCTGGTGATGAAAGTGTTTGAATGATGGGGATCTAAAGGCAGATGGGGAGGGGCCTCAACAAGGCAGCTGTGAAAGCAGAGATGCTCCAGGAGATTTTTTTGGTGAAGCAGAGCATTGATGCTGCAGTGGGAAGATGTAGGGAGAGTCAAGCAAACAGGATAGTGACCCCAACACTGGCCATGAAGGAGGTTTGGAGTAGCAGCTGCAGTGGAGGGCAGGGAGATGCATAGAGAGCAGTGTAAATTGTATGTGAGAATCCCGTTCCCTGCTTTGAGGTCACCCATGAGACATAAGAGGGGTCCAATAATCAAGTGGATCAAGGGCCAACTGCTATGGTGACTGTCAAGCAGTGGGCTTTGGGACATAAGTAATGTGTCTTGTAGAGTGCCTGGCACAGGAAGACTGAATTTTTTCTCCTTATCATCTGGTCCTACCCAATACAATGTCCTTCCCGCTTACACACATGTTATTCTTCCCCAAAGAACACATTTGGAAGTATGATAAAGAAAGAAAGAATGCAAGTATCAAAGTAACAATACCATCAACATTAAAACCCACTACAATGCTAGAAAAACTTGCTTGTTCCTTCTTCCCTCCCTCC